>NC_034606.1:47165571-47198820 GCF_900095145.1 Mus pahari | reverse complement strand
CCATCCGTAACAAGATCTGATGCCCTCTTCTGGAGTGTCTGAGGACAGCTACAGTGTACTTACATATAATAAATAAATAAATCTTTTCAAAAAAAAATAAAAATAAAAACAGAAAGAAAGTCCCTCCTATCTAAATTACTTCCGTTCTTTTCTAGCCACTGTTCTAGTGGAGTCTGGGGCGTTGTAGTTTCCTTTGGACCTAATAACAACCATCCCTTACAACCATCCCTTACAACCATCCCTTATATAACCGCATACACATTACAAATTCAAAACAGGTAGGTAACAAATGTCCCTTGAGGGACATTCTTTGGTATCTCAAATATGATAACCACTGATATTCTCTTAGTTGGTGCTATATTACATGATAAAGAAATCAAGCAAAGAAACACAAGTATCTGTACAAATACACGGAAAGGGGTCATTATTTGTTTGTGTTTGGTTGGTTGGTTGGTTTTCAGAGACCTGATTTCTCTGTGTAGCCTTGGTTCTTCTGGAACTCATTCTGGAGATTTATTTATTTATTATATGTAAGTACACTGTAGCTGTCTTCAGACACTCCAGAAGAGGGCGTCAGATCGAATGATTATGAGCCATCATGTGGTTGCTGGGATTTGAACTCTGGACCTTTGGAAGAGCAGTCAGGTGCTCTTAACCACTGAGCCATCTCACCAGCCCCTCTTTCTGTCTTTATCTCTCTCTCATGTTCCCACTCCAGGATGCCCTTTTGCTCTCCCTACTCCCCCAATAAACCTTGCCCTAGACCTGTTCCTGGCATGATGTCTTAGCAGCACACCGCTGACATCCACACTTGGGCTGTAGCACATATACACTTATACACTAATAATTAAATACTGTGAGGAAAAGCTGGAACAAAACGAATAAACATCTTTAATAAAAGCTCCAGTCGTGGGGACTGGAGAGATGGCTTAGTGGTTAGGAACACTTATTGCTCTTACAGAGGACCTGAGTTCAATTCTCAGCACTCACACTGGGCAGCTTACAACTGCCTGTACCTCCAAAACTGGGAATCTGAAACCTTCTTCTGGCCTCCTGCAGAGGATCAGGGATTTGGCACCCAGCACCTACAAGGAAGCTCACAACAGTGGGTAATTCCAGGTCCAGAGAATCTGACACTTCCCACCTGACTTAGGTGGGCTCCTGTATGTACCTAGTGCACATACACTCAGGCACAAACGCAGTCACACACAACAAAATAACACAACAAAAAAGACTTGCATAAAAGCTTATAAGAGATTTATGGCATATTGGCCGTTGGTAGGCTACTTTTGATTGAAAGAAAAAAAAAGCAACAAACATTTCTCACAGTGTGTAAAAGCCATCAAGGGATATTTTTCTCTTTACTTTTCTTCCTTCTCTCCCCCCACCCTTTTTTGATGTTTGTTTTGTTTTAAAAATAGGGTCTTATCCAGGACAGTCACGGCTACAAAGGGAAACTCTTGTTTTGAAAAAAACAAAACAAAACAGGGTATGTAGCCCTGGTTGGCCTGGAACTTGCTTTGTAGAGCAGGGCCTCTGCCTCAGAAGGGCGGGGTCACAGGTGAGCCAGCATGCCGGGCTCTCCCTGAGACTTCTTCAAGCTTAAGATGACAGGGCAAAGCCTGGTCTACCAAGTGAGTTCTAGGCCAGCTAGGGCTATATACAGAAAAACCCTGTCTCGAAAAATCAAAAAAAAAAAAAAAAAAAAAAGGATGACAGGGCAATACCTTCGTCCTACTAACCTTGGGAATCAGGAGCAGTCAGGCTCTGAGTCCCGCCCTTGTCCCCCACCCACCCCCTACCGCAGGGCGCGCCCTGCGATCAATCTCACCCCGCTGGCCGGACACTGTCTTCCGGTTCAACCCCTTTTCCCGCCCGTTCCAATCTCGCTCCGGTACGAGGGCTCTGACCCCGCCCATTGCCACGCCCCTCAACCCCAGGTGCCTGTACTCTTCTTTCGGCGCCTCAGGCCCCTCCTCCTCGTGGGAGGGCCGATGGGCCACTGCTCCGCCCCTTGCCGCGCAGCTGGCCCCGCCCCGGCCTCGCCCGGCTTATGTCGCACGCGACCCTGGCGGTGGCTGCAGCGGCAGCGCTTGGCGCGCGGAGCTACAGCCATGGCAGTCGCCGTCGAGGGCGCCCGCAGGAAAGAGCGCATCCTCTGTCTGTTTGACGTGGACGGGACCCTCACGCCAGCTCGCCAGGTAAGGGCTCCGAGGTTCGGACGCTCCCGCCCAGAGTCAAGCGGGCATCCGTGACCCAGCGCGAAGCCGTCACCGCCGTGTCATCGCAGACACCCACGCGACCCTGTCGGAAACGTGGAGTGCAGTGGTACCGGCTCCTGTCACCGAGGAGATGGGACCCAGGCCCTCTCGGCCTTCCAGGCCTCAGCGCTCCCCGCGCGGGTTGGCATCCACGTTCCTGTCGGGAGCGCAGATGCTGCCTCCGGGCGGAGCGTCTATGGACGACAGGGCGGGTATCCCCGGTTCCAGGCTTGCACAGGCCCAGGCTGGGCTCTGGGATGGCCCTACCCCATTTTAGCCCTAGGATGCACAGCTTGTCTGTCCTCAAGCTAGCGTGAGAACGCGGCGTTCCAGGCAGAGCTCCGTGCGCTTCCAAGCCCACGGTCGCCCCCTACTGAGGGCAAGGAAGATCTCTGAGTCTTTGCACTCTGGCGTCCATAGGCCTAAAACTGGGTTTAGCTCCTTAAGCCTCTTAAGGATGTTTACCTTCCACCTCGAGTTGGAGGGAGAGAGAGCTGCTTTTCTGATGAGTTTTGGTTTTTGTTATTGGTGTCCTTTTGGTTCCACCCATGTGAAGGTGCAAGGCCCCAGGGCTAGTCTGTTTACAATAGAATCATTGTACACAAAACAAAACAAAAAAATGGGAGTGTATTCTCCTGTCTGCACTTTATGGTTCACCCTCCAGTCTTTAGTCCTACCCAGGTTTTCTCCCTTCCAGTCATCCTGGGTCTTTCTTGCTCATCCCCTTTGGAACCACCAGGATGATCAGAGCAGAAATGGGGGTGGGGGGGCTGATGCTACTGGGCAGAAACCCCTGTGAACGAACCTAAGTCTTAGTTTCCTGATAGGCCTTCCACTCTCTAGAAGAAATCGGGCATCTTTCTTTCCAGCCAGTACAAGTGGATCAGGAAGATGCAAGATTGGAAAGGGGGTGGTCTAGTCTAGGCATGGCCTGATCCTTGTGCTGCACTGACTTGGCAAGGCCTGAATACAAACTGCCTGTCAGTTTGTCTACTACTAGACAAACTTAATGCTTACTAGAAAAGCTTAATGCTTTTCTTTTCTTCTTCTTCTTCTTTTTTTCTTTCTTGTTTTGGTTTTTTGAGACAGGGTTTCTCTGTGTAGCCCTGGCTGTCCTGGAACTCACTCTGTAAACCAGGCTGGCCTCGAACTCAGAAATCCGCCTGCCTCTGCCTCCTGAGTGCTGGGATGAAAGGCGTGCGCCACCACCGTCCCGCAGCTTAATGCTTTTCAAAGCTAATTTTTTAATTATACATGTGTTCACAAGCACATTGTTTTTGTAAATAATGAAAACTTTAAAGGCTAAAGACCACCTACTTGGACCTCGCCAGTATCCCAGGCCCAGCCCCAATCCTCGAGGTGATGTCCTCGAGCCCCCTTTATCTGGATTGCTTTGCCCATGGCACATACTGCACTTTTTTTTTTTGAGACAGGGTTTCTCTGTGTAGCCCTGGTTGTCCTGGAACTCACTTTGTAGACCAGGCTGGCCTCGAACTCAGAAATCTGCCTGCCCCTGCCTCCCGAGTGCTGGGGTGAAAGGCGTGCCCACCACACCCGGCCGTGCTGCACATTAGTTTGTAAGGCTGTTACTGACTTGACATTGTCCTACTTATGGTTTCCTGCAACTTGCTTTAGACCATAAACAGCATGCTTTAAGACTTTGCCTTGTTGGAAGCACAGATCTGGCTTTATCTGTGCCCTGGCCTGGTAATATTTCCAAGGAAGTATGTGTCACTGTCTGGCAGATAAGCATGGGAATTGCTTGCCGCCAGTCTTTCACTATCACAAACCATACCCCAAGGAGCAGAGAAGCTGGAACGCTAGTGGACAGGGGATGGACATGGGAGGTGTCAGTAGATGTTGCCAAATACTTTCAAAACAGTTGCACCAACTTGTGTTTGCGTGGCCAGCCCTCGAGAGTTCCTGTTTCCTCCCTCCCTTGTTGCTAGCTAGGGTCTTTGATATCTGAATATATGGAAGTTTGAATTCTGATTCACTTGTTCAGATTTCCTTGGTGGAGAATCCTTTTATACTTTGGACACATGATTTCATTTAATGGTAACTGTGATTCCCTTAAAGTGGCTCCTGATGTGGCAGACATGTTGTAAAGAGGGAAGAGGGACACAGAAAGGCAGAGCCCCAAAACAAAACAAACAAACAAAAAAAAACAAAGGCAGAGCCCTTTGCTTAAGGCCTCTTGTTCAGATACAGGAGCCAGAGCTAAGCAGATGGGATTTCTGAGGTCTCTGCCTTGTGTAAATGAAGAATCTCTTATTTGAAAGGTTCACTACCAGAGATGTTTGTAGGTCTGGATATTTTTCACATACTGAGCATATGCATAATGAATTATCATGGCAGCAGGAGCCACCTGGACACATAAAATCTGTTTGTGTTTTAAATTTTTTATGATGTATTTATTTATTTTATGTATATAAGTAAGTGCACCATTGCTCTTTTCAGACACACCAGAAGAGGGCATTAGATTCCATTACAGATGGTTGTGAACCACCATGTGGTTGCTGGGAATTAAACTCAGGACCTCTGGAAGAGCAGTCAGTGCTCTTAACCACTGAGCCAACTCTCCAGCCCTGAACTCAGGTTCTTGAACCTCAAGGCAGGTTCCTCCACTCACCAAGCCTCATTGAACCTTATATGAGTTTTTGATGTTGTTTACATACCTTTTGTTTCAAACCCAAGATCACAGGCACTTTAGACAAGTGCCCAGCCCTATTTAACACATTTCTGGGCTTTTACGACACATCACTTGAGGTCTCCTGTGAATTCTCCACCTTGGGCATTACTTTTGTGCTCAAATAGTTGTGCATTTTGCATTTCTGACGTTTTAATTAGGGAGTGCTCAGATTCAGGTAGGAGGGCTCCCTAATTCTGAGCACTAAGTCAAGTAGAGGTCCCCGACCTTTTGATAACCGGCTGGGGCCCTTCTGTCCTTCCTGTCTCACCACAGAAAATTGACCCTGAGGTATCGGCCTTCCTGCAGAAGCTGCGGAGCAGGGTGCAGATCGGTGTGGTGGGTGGATCTGACTACTCTAAGATCGCAGAGCAGTTGGGAGAGGGGGATGAAGGTAGGCATGGCAACATCTTTTCCGGTGGGAGTTGGGGTGGGGTGACTCCACCCTGAACAGTTACTGAGTCCCTGACAGTAGCCAAGGACTGTGCTACATTCTGGAGAAACAGCTAGAAGCAGAGCCGTTAGCAGTTAGCATCCTCCCGTTAGACGATGCACATTTTGATATCTCCCTGCTGAGACTCGACTGGCCTCCATTTATTTATCTGTTTGTTTCTTTAGTTTCTTTGTCGTTACTGACAGCACGGCTAACAGTGTCTATGGCTTGTTGAGAATGGCCATGTATCAGTCCCATGGTCTTGCTTTAGGGGAGACACGATTGACTTGACTTGATTGTGTGTATGTGCCTACATTTGGAGGTCAGAGGAAAGCTTGCAAGAATCAATTCTCTCCTTCCGTGTGGTCCCCAAGGATCAAACTCATGTTTTCAGTCTTGGTGGCAAGCGCCTTTACCCTCTGAGCCATCTCACCAGCTCTGTTTACTGGTGCTGGAGACAGAGTCCCGCTGTGGAGCCTTGGCTAGCCTGGTGCTCAGTATGTAGACCCTGTTGGTTTTGGATGGACAGTGCTCTCCTGCCTTGGTCTTCTGAGTACAGGCATGATCACCACACTCAGCTTTTTGTTTTGAGACAGAACTGTGTATTATAGTATTACAAGCTGAGGCTGACTTTGAGCTCACAGCTGCCCTTCTGCTTCAGCGTATTGAGTCTTGACGTTACACGTCTGCACCGACACATCAAGTACTTATTTTAATAGTGAAAATGGAACGTTGAAGTGATCTGGGAACCCTTAGTTTCATCTCAGGGTCAAGAAGCCCCCCCCCCCCCCAAGCTAGAAGCTTCCTTGAGTTTTCCCTTCTCTCCTTGTTTGGTCGCTACAAGTCCTACCTCTCTGTTTCCATCTGTCCACACCTCCCTTTCTACCACACACCATAGCCCCAGTGATACCATCTGTCACCCAGACATCCTGCCGGGCATCCTGACTATGCTCCCTGAGTCTCCTTGACTCCCAGCTGATTCTTGTAGCACCCAGAGCTGGAGATTGCTGTGCGCTCTCTGTGGGTGAAGAGTCTGGGAAAGGAGCCTAGAATCTTCATGCAGGAGGGCTGTGGGAGCACGGTGGATCTTGGAGGATGAGCAGAGGGGACCCCGGGCCAGGATATCCCAGGCAGAAGGTCCTACCTAAGCAATGAAGGAATGGCTGGCTGATGTGGAAGCAAACGGAAGTGCACAGGGAAAGGATGCCAGAAAAGCCGGTTTAGGGCGGAACAGATGGCAGTGCTTGCGCTGGGGTGACAGTGGGTTCTTGTCTCATGCTCTTTCTTTCTCTCTTGGCTTCTCCATGGGCCCCAAGTCATTGAGAAGTTTGATTATGTGTTTGCTGAGAACGGGACAGTGCAGTATAAACACGGACGGCTACTCTCCAAACAGGTCAGTACCCCCAAGGCTTGGCTGGGGCGCCCCACTTTTCCACACTGGGGTCCTGCCGTCTTGTGTGTGCCACAGTTCAAGCCTTGTGTTCTGTACAACAGACGATCCAGAACCACCTGGGGGAGGAGCTCCTGCAGGACTTGATCAACTTCTGCCTTAGCTACATGGCCCTGCTCAGGCTGCCCAAGAAGCGGTGAGGCCCCTCTGATCTGGGCTTGAGGGAAGAGGGTGCGAGTGTTGGATTTTTTACTTTCTGCAACTGGGGGTTAGAAGTCAGGACCTTACCCATGCTAGGCAAGTGTTCTGCCTCTGAACCACACCCCTACACCAGGACCCTAACTTATGGATGGATGGATTCTCTTTTTCGTGTTTTTTTTCAAGATGGGGTTTCTCTGTGTAACCCTGACTGTCCTGGAACTTGCTTTGTAGATCAGGCTGACCTTGAACTCGGAGATCTGCTTGCCTCCAGAGTGCTGGGGTTAGAGGAGTGTTCCAGCAGCGCTTAGCAGATAGGTGGATTCTTGCACCCTGTGAGGTCTAGGGAGACTATAGGAAACTCTATAGGAGACTATAGGACAGGTTTTGAAGTCTCCTCCCTGGGCCTTCTTGCTATCTCACCCCTTTTCTTTGTCACCCCCAGTGGGACCTTCATTGAGTTCCGGAATGGCATGCTGAACGTCTCGCCCATTGGTCGCAGCTGCACCCTGGAGGAGCGGATCGAGTTTTCGGAACTGGACAAGGTGCCACCGCCGTTTGCCGGGCAGCTGTAGACCCTGTCACTCGTCCGCTCTGAGCCTTGCTTTCTCGTCAGAAAAGTGGGTTTGTAGGAGGAGTTTTCAGTTTCGACTAGGACACCTACTGTGTGTCATTTCCGCAGGCACATCAGTCTCTGTCACTGCTGATCTGCTTTCCTGGTGGCCTGTGCCACCAGCCCCTGGTGACCCAAGCTGTGGCCATATTACGATTGCACATTGATTGCTATTCACACTAGATCCGACGACTCTAGGCTCCCACTGGCTATCTACACAGGTCCCCTCTTCTTCTTCAGGACCCTTCCTTTGCTCTCTGTCCCCTCTGCTTCCAGCGTGCCTTTGAGAGAACCTTTAAACACATCTGCCTTTTTTTTTTTTTTTTTTTTTTTTCGAGACAGGGTTTCTCTGTATAGACCTGGCTATCCTGGAACTCACTTTGTAGACCAGGCTGGCCTCGAACTCAGAAATCCACCTGCCTCTGCCTCCCGAGTGCTGGGATTAAAGGTGTGCACCACCACGCCTGGCACACATCTGCCTTTTAAACATTCCTTCTGTGGCTCTCAGTGCTGGCTGGGCACCATCTCAGCCCCTCCATCAGCCCTGAGGCTTCTCTCTGCTCTCTTCAGCTCTCTCTCCAGTCTCTACAGCGGTCCTGCTTTTGCTCCCTGAACACACCAAATTCTCTCTCTCTATATATATATATATATAATATATATGTAGAATTATTTATTTTATTTCTGAGTACACTGTAGCTATCTTCAGACACACCAGAAGAGGGCATCAGATCTTATAACAGATGGTTGTGAGCCACCAAGTAGTTGCTGGGAATTGAACTCAGGACCTCTGGAAGAGCAGTCAGTGCTCTTAACCACTGAGCCATCTCTCCAGACCCCAACTTCTCTTAAATGCTGGTTTTTGTTGCATCTTGTTGGTGTTCACCCAGGTTCCCCTTGAACTTGTGATCTCCCTTAGCATTTCGAATGCTGGGGTCACAAGTGCATGCCACCTTATCCATCTTTTTTTTTTTTAAAGATTTATTTATTTATTATATGTAAGTACACTTATGGATGGTTGTGAGCCACCATGTGGTTGCTGGGATTTGAACTCAGGACCTTCAGAAGAGCAGTTGGGTGCTCTTACCCGCCGAGCCATCTCACCAGCCCCCCACCTTATCCATCTTACCCAGCCCCTCCCTGAACATTGCCCTGCATTTAGCTCACACCCCTAACTGTCCCCCTTTTAGGGGTGGTGAGTTCTTCCATCTGCTTCTGTGCGTACATCCCTGTTCTCCCCCTGACTCCGCTGGCTGCTCTTTCCTAACCCCTTTTGTATCCATGGTTTCTGCTCATTCTACAGATGGCAGTTTCCCGCTTCAGCACTGGGCTTTCTGCCTGAAGCATACATACTACTATAGTAGACCAGGCTTGCCCTCTTTCTTCTCCACCCTGGCTTCGTGTCCTGTGCAGAGACCCAGGCCCTTGTCTGTGCTCAGCAAGTGCCTTATTGCTGACCCACAACACCACCCACCCCAAGAAACCTTTTCTTTTTGAAACAGTGTCTTCTTGGTGTGCAGCCCAGACTGGCCCCAGGGTCACTGTGTCACCGTGCCATCTTCCTGCTTGCTGCTCTTATAGGTGTGTCCCACGGTGCCTACCTGCCATGGAGTGTTTTTGAATGAATGAACAGGTGTATTATTCTCATGCTCTTGATGTGGAAACCAAGGCTCAGAGAAGTGACTGCCATTCAGGATCACTTAGGGGGTTGGCTGCAAAATGTAGCTTTGATTTGGCTGCCTGCCTGGCCTCTGGGGTTTCCCTGAGAGTAGGCCGGCCATGACAATGTCACCTGCACAGCGTACAGAGAGGCCAATAGTAGGTGGTGGACACAGGAATAAGGGACTTTTCCTGCTGTAGTTAAAGTTGGTCATTGGAGCTGGGCAGTGGTGGCACACGCCTTTAATCCCAGCACTTGGGAGGCAGAGGCAGGCGGATTTCTGAGTTCCAGGACAGCCAGGGCTACACGGAGAAACCCTGCCTCAAAAAAAAAAAAAAAAAAAAAAAAAAGTTGGTCATTGGCAACCTCCCAGCCAGGTGTCCCCTTCTCATGTCCCTAGGTCCCCAATCCCACCTATCCGTCCTGTTCTCCCAGTGGGATCGGAAATGCAGCCTTACTGACCAGCTGGAGAACAGATGAGCCTGGCTTGGGGCAGAGATTGGGAGGCCGTGGCTGCCATCCCCTAACCCTTGCCGTGGCCCCGGCTCCTTCCTTCGTCTCTGGTTCTTCCTCACCCCTTCTGGGATTGAGATGCATGGAAGCGCCTGTGAACTGTGACCCCGTGCGTGCTTAAACTCCTTCAGACTCCAGGGATAGGTGGGACACCTCCCTAAGATGAGGGCCCTGTCTTGATCAGCTCAGGGTCATCATGATGGACATGTTAGGTCTGGACTTCACACATTTGCTGCCCAGTCACCAGTCTCCCTGTTGGTGGGGAGAAGTGCAGCCTCCCAACCCTGGGCTCTGAGCTGTATTTCCTCAGGAGTGTGGGCACCCACAGTTCTCTCCCTGAGGTGTACCCACCCGCTAGGAAGGCAAGTTCAAGGCCAGCAAGGATCTCAGCTCTGGCTTGCCCTTGAGGGAGAAGCAGACACTAATCACTAATCACTTCTCTATCGTGTAGTTTTGGCGGTGGGCTCAGAGAGGTCAGGTGACTTGCCTAGGGCCTAGAACCCAGTTAGCCTGTAGATTTATCTCAGCGTGGGTCCTGCCTGACCTGACTCCCACGCCCTCCCGCATTCTGACAAGGGTCACTGATTTCTGGATCTAGTCAGCACTGCTGCTGAGGCGGTGAGCTTCCGTGTCCCCATCTGTGACGTTGGGGCCATGCTCACCCAGAAGCCCAGGGAGCTGACTGGGTTACGGGCCTGGTGTGCAGAAGGCCCTCTGACCCAGTGAACCCTTCCCTCTCAGAAGGAGAAGATCCGGGAGAAGTTCGTGGAAGCCTTGAAGACGGAGTTCGCTGGCAAGGGGCTGCGGTTCTCCCGAGGTACGACTTTCCTGTGGTGGGCTCAGGCACAAGCCGGGGATACTGTTTATTCATGCCAGCTTTGCCCGCCTGGTTTACTGAGCACCCTAATGGTGAATTGTCCCCACCCTCCCTCCCTGAGCCTGGTCCGACTGGCTAGGAAGTCAAAGGCTCTGAGACTCTCTCTGCTGACTCAGCTCACCTCTGCCACCAGCTGCCATCCCAGCTTGTTCCCCAGTAGCCAGAAGGGAGGACAGATGCCATGGTCACTTAGAGCCTACAGTGTGTCACCTGCTGCTCACAGCCCCCTTGTGTAGTCCCACTGTGGCTTGTGTCCCCGCTCAGTGTCATTGTGGGTCTCCCAGGCCATGTCTACCTCTCTACCTTTGCATGCTCTTGCCTGTCTCCTGCCTGCGTGAGACAGTGCAGGTCCTAGGTCAGCCCTCAGTGGCTCTCAGGGTTGTATAATGAACAGAGTACCTTAGAGATGCCCATGGTACCACATGTCTGTAGTCCCAGCACTTGAGAGCTGACAGGTAGTTAGGGGGAGGAAGAACAGGAATTCAAGGCTATCCTTGGCTACATTGGAAGTCCAAAGCCCAACTGGAGACAGGAAACCCTGTCTCAAAATTAGAGTGCTTTTCCCAGGTTAGCCCTGTGAGCCTTCCTGCTGCCAGCCTTGCCTGTCCCTCCCAGGACTTTGTCACAACCCCTACCTTCCACAGGAGGCATGATAAGCTTCGATGTCTTCCCCGAGGGCTGGGATAAGCGCTACTGTCTGGACAGCCTGGATGAAGACAGCTTCGACATCATCCACTTCTTTGGAAATGAGACCAGTCCTGTGAGTGTGGTCCTGCCCAGTCCCCTCAGCCCAACACCCGAGGTCCAGGCCAGGACACATGGCAACAGAGAACAGTCACCATCCCCATTCTACAGTTAGGGAGATGGGGGCTCAAAGAAGACCAGACACTCACACCATATCATACATCAAGTCAGGACAGGCCTGACAAGCCTGGGCTCCTGGCAGGTCTAAGGAGGGGAGGTCTGTAGGAGCCAGAATGCAAAGGGTGGCTCTTGGGCCCCAGTCCTGGGCTCCTGCCTTGTAGATATCACCTAAGACCATGTCTTCTCTGTTCTTCCTCTGAGTGCAGGGTGGGAATGACTTTGAGATCTATGCGGATCCCCGGACTGTCGGCCATAGCGTGGTCTCCCCTCAGGACACTGTACAGCGATGCCGAGAGCTCTTCTTCCCAGAGACAGCCCACGAGGCGTGACTGGGCCCACAGCTGAGCACTGGGACCTTCAAAGAGCTCTGACCAGGCCTGAAGATAGAACCACTGGGTGCCACGGTTCCTATCCCACTGGCCCAACGCGTAGCATCTGTGGGGGCACTGCAGGGTCACCCAGACAGGACAAACATCTGTGTGGGAACTGTCCCCAGCCAGGTGGCTCCTGACGAGACACATACCTGCACTCTACCCCGATGGCCCTGGCCTCTGATGCTGCTGGTTTTGGGGACAGAATAGGTCTCACCACAGGGTGGCATGGGAGTTGTGCTATGGAGCCTGCTGGCCACAGACTGACAAGGAGCAGACTGGCAGGGAAGGGGCATTACTCAAAGAACTCTCACAGATATTAAAGTTCCCAAGACAAGGTGTGGTGTTTGCTCTGTCTGAAGACAGGATGGTTCCTGTCACATGCTCTTAAGGCTCCCGCTTTGAGGCTTGCCCCAGGACATCTTTGATTCACTGAACCACCAAACATGGACCATATGCTGTGTCCTTCCTCAGCCCCTTCCACAAGAACATTCAAGACAAGCAGCTCAGGGACAGGGTGGGTCACAGTTGAGTTTATTGCCAGTGTCAGGAGGGATGGGGAATCCGTGGCTGTGGGGTCTGAGTGGGGAAGTTTCTGACTTGGCGCTTCAGGGCCCAAGAGTAGGGAGGAGGTCTGTTGTCCCTACCACTCGGGCAGCCTCAGGGTGATGACTGCTAAGGACCTGCTCACACCAGGAAGGGCTAGGTGGTCCCGGGGTTCACCTGAACCAACAAGTTCCTTGTCAGAGGATCCGCCTGTCTTTATCACACAGTGCTGGGTTACAGGCTTGCTGGAGATTTGAACTCCAGTTCTCAAGGTTGCTGAGGACCGGTCTCCAGGGGTAGGCCTTGCTGGAGAAGCCTAGTTCACAGTGGGGTGTCAGACAGGTCCTTCCCAGGGCGGAGGACTGGCCAACACTTGTTAGCAGCTCTAGGCTGCTGGCCTCTGTGCAAAGGGTACTAGGACAAGTTGGGGTGCAAATGCCCCCCAAATGACTACCCTGTGGTCCTGGAACACCTACAAGGCCACCTTACAACCACTGACCCCTTCATCCTGACTATCTGGGCTGGGTCTCATAAAGGTCACTATTGTGCTAGGCCCTTCCTGAGCCTGTGACCTCACTTATCCTCTGGTGAAGTAATGGGCTCTCTAGAAGGGACACAGCTCCAAAGGGACTCCACGTAAGAGGGACAGTCATACTTGGGGACGAAAGAGATAAGAGCCATCTCAGCTGCTGACCTGTAAGGGGCTTATGAGAGCCATTGCATAGCTCTGAGAAGAGGATCTCATGGGATGGGAGGTGTGGGGGGCAAAGCCAGTGGTCTCCCTGACTGAGGACTGATCCTTTGGGTGCCTGGACCTGGCCTTGCCTGAGGCGACATGTCAGTCCATCGCTGCATCCTCAGCTGCTGTCACGGCCAGCTATGGGCAGAGCATCCACGGGGTTTGTGCATCCCAGGTGGAAGAGCAAGCTGGAGGAAACCCTGTCCCCCCTCACCTCAGGGAGGGAGGGAGCTTGGCTTCCCCAGCTCTGGAGGGATCCCAGCTCCTTAGGGTTCAGAGAACATCTGCCAGCTGAGGAGTGAGGACTGGCCTACACAACAGGAGTCCTTAAGTTCCTGCTTGCAGCTATGTTCTCAGGGCACCAAACAGGGAGGGACAGGAAGATGAACTGGGTAGGTTATGGCAGGGACTGGCCAGGAACCTCCATGTTTTGCCCTCTTCCTCCCTAAAGGAGGCCCCTACGAAGCACTCAGAGGCCTGGCTTGTGAGAGGAAGGGTCCAGGCTGTGGTAAATAACCCAGGTCCAGCACAGGAGACAGGAACACAAGCAGACAGGCCCGGGTACCGGAGATAGCAGTGAGGAACAGGCTCATGGGAGAGGGGTTCCCCCCCCCCTGGGTTCTCAAGAACATGACACAGACCCACAGAGACTCAGTAATAAGATAGTGGGCAAGAGGGTGAGAAGGTGTGTGTGTACGTGGCAGAGTTGGGAGGAAGGAGAAACGCCTTGGTAGCTGCACTCCATCCAACCCTAGGCCGGATCATACAAGTCACGGGTCACAGGTGGAAGCACACACTCACAGCCACAAGCACAGACAGACAGACAGGCAAACAAGCACACCCAAGGGCTGGGTCAGCAGCACAGTGGGGGGAGGGCACAGGCTGGCTGCTGCCTGCCTCCTCGAGGGGATACCCCCACCTGCCTAGGATCCCACAACCTGGCCAGACCATGTCTCGTGGGGGGTGTGGGGAGCCAACTGGGTGAGCACCACCTCCACAGCCTGAAATTTCTGGTTCTTGGGTGGGATGGGACAGATCTTGTAGGTCACCTCGTCTCCTTCCACGGGCACGTACTCCCCCTCGATGCTGGTGGACAGAACAGGAAAGGTCAGCTTGACATCAGACCAGGCCCCGGGTAGCTCCCAGCCTCGCAAGCTCAGGGACCCTCAGCCAGCTCTCTTACTCGGCTGTGGTTTTCTAGGTCACGAAAGGGGAATCCGGATAGTTCTCCCCTCTGAGGGGACAGAGAAGCAGGCCTGGCTCTCTCAGGACTCCTGTGTGGCCCCAGAGCCTCAGCAGGGATTATCAGGGTTCCCTAATAATGGTTATCAGCTGATCCCTGCCTGACCCCAGCTCACTGGCTCCCAGCATCCCTCGCAGGGATAGTCAGCAGGAACCCACACCTCAGCAGCTAGGGGAGGGCCAGGAGAGACTAAACACTGGGCAGGGCCTGGCCAGAAACGGAAGTAGAGGGGACTCACTCAGAAACATGCACGAAGATGTCCTCGGAGCCATTCTCAGGCGTGATGAAGCCGTGGCCCTGGGAACGGGAGAACTGCTTACAGACGCCCTTGAACACGGGGCCGGCCGAGGCTCGAGCTGTCCTGGGGATAGGGAGGAGGGATTGGAGCTGTGGCCTCCAGAGCCATTCCCAGGCCGCCAACAATACTGCCATTGGATAAATAGCAAAGAGTGGAGCCCAGAGAGGGACAACAGCCTGCCCAGTGTCTCTCAGCATGGTACAAAGGTATCTCCTGTTTCCTTGTCCATGTCCCCCTAAATAGCACCCTCCGTCCAGATGTTTAGCTTAAACGGGTTCCACTTGGAAGACTTCTGAGTGAAGCTAGGGGCGTAGCCCAGTGTGGATGGCTGGCCTGCCACAGACGGGTAAGGCCCAGGCTCCATCCTCAGCTCCAAACACCATAACAAAGACCAAGAGGCACCTCGCCGTCTCCCATGGCAGCTTCTAGCACCACAGGCCACTGTCCCCATGGCCTGCTCGCTAAGCACCTGCTCCAGCCTTGTCTCAGACACGGCTCATGGGACACTTGCTATCCTGATTAGTGTCAGTAACAGAAACCTCGTAGCCAGGCACAATGGTGCATGCCTGCAAACCCCAGCAGAATCACCTGCAGCTCAAGGGCAGCCTGGGCTACACAGCAAAGCCCTATCTCAATAAAACAGAGGTGATGAGCTGGCTCAGGGGGACAGGAGAGGGGTTAAAATGCACTTGTTGCCAAGCCTGACCACCTGAGCTTGAACCCCAGAACCCACTCCTTAGAAGCTGTCCCTGACCTCCACACACAGACTATAGCATGTACACACACACACACACACACACACACACACACACCATCAACAATAACAATAATAAATGTAAGACCTTTTGGCTCCCACAAATCCATCCCATCTGGCCTCAGGCACCTCCCCAGAGGCCCAAGGAACAAGAGTCCACCAGGATGCCTTAAAGGCTAACTCTGCTGTTCCACATCCCACACTGAAGTCTCTCTTTCTGTTATTTTAAGATGGTCTCACTATGTATCTCTGGGCTCCAAGTCCCTTCTTCTCCTTCTTTTTTAAGTTTTATTTATTTTATATGAGTCCACTGTAGCTATCCAGACACACCAGAAGAGGGCATCGGATCCCATTACAGATGGTTGTGAGCCACCATGTGGTTGCTGGGAACAGAACTCACGACCTCTGGAAGAGCAGCCAATGATCTCACCAGTCACTCTCTCTCCTGCTCCCTCATCTGGCACATCTTCAAACCCAGGTAGGATGTCCTAATTTACTGCACCCTAGGCTGTCCTCCCCTAGTATTCAAAACACCTGGGAGGGCTGGAGAGATGGCTCAGCAGTTAAGAGCACTGACTGCTCTTCCGAAGGTTCTGAGTTCAAATCCCAGCAATCACATGGTGGCTAACAATCATCCGTAATGGGATCCGATGCCTTCTTCAGGTGTGTCTGAAGACAGCTACAGTGTACTTACATATAATAAATAAATAAATCTAAAAAGAATAAATAAATAAAACACCTGTGGACTGGTGAGATGGCTCAGTGAGTAAAAGAACCGACTGCTCTTCCAAAGGTCCAGAGTTCAAATCCCAGCAACCACAAGGTGGCTCACAACCATCTGTAACAAGATCTGATGCCCTCTTCTGGAGTGTCTGAAGACAACTACAGTGTACTTACATATAATAAATAAATAAATCTTTAAAAAAATAAAATAAAATAAAAAATAAAACACCTGTGAATTGCAGACATGTCTTATTCATCTTGAAGCTCCAGTCAGGAGCTCACCAGGGACAAATGGCCGAGGGGCCTATTGAACAGTAAGTCTTTGTGGGTTGAGGGACTGAGGGGATGATCACTGATGTCACTGGAAGGCCGCACAGTGTCCTGGGAGGGTGCGCAGGCTGGGACCTAGGGGAGGGGACTCACGCTGAGTATGTCCTGGTCCGCTTGGTAGGCAGAGGGCTGGGCAGGTCCCGAGGAGCAATGCCACCACCACGTTCCCAGATCCTACTGCCTTCCCTGTGGAAGGGGAACGTGGGCCAGACTGGGGACTTGGGGGAGTGGAGAGGTGGCACCACTGGCGGTGATGTAGACTCTGATGTCATGGTGGGGCCAGCAGGAGAGCCTGGTGGGCTCTGGAGCACGGGGTCCGGTGAAGGACTCTGGAGTCCTTTCGGGCAGGGCCTGGCCTCGCCCTGCTCACCGGCCTCGCCAGCTATGGACTCCGTCTGTAAGAGAAGAGACAAACTCAGTTAATCCCAGTCAGGGAACAGCTCTGGGACACAAGTTGAAAGGACAATTTGAAGCCAGTCACTCCTGAAGACACTCACGGTCCCACCCTGCCTCGGTATCCTCACCAGAAAAACAAACTAATTACACAGTTTAACAGGTATATGTAGGGGGCTTTAGCTTTAATCCCCAGCAACAAAGGACTGTGGACATAGCTCAGGTGGTGGAATGTTTGTTTGTGTAGCTAATGCCACATAAAACCAGGCATAACCAGCCTGGTCTACAGAGTGAGTTCCAGGCAGCCAGGACTGCACAGAGAAACCCTGTCTTGAAAAACCAACCAACGAACCAAACAAACAAACAAACAAAATTCCCAGGGATGAGCCCACTGTGGTAGCGCACACCTTTGATCCCAGGGTTTGGGAGGCAGAGGCAGGGGGATCTCTGTGAGTTTGAGGCCAGCCTGGTCTACAGAACTTGTTCTAAGACAGCCAAGGCTACACACAGAGACCCTGTAACAAAACAAAACAAAAACAAAGAGAAAAAAGAAAATACATTCGCATGCGCACACACGCGCGCACACACACATACAACACACACACACACACACACACAAAGCAGATTTCACAGTGAGGCCTCTAATAATCCCAGCACTCAGAAGGTAGAGGGAGAAGAACCGGAAGTTCAAGGACTCCTGGATTCCAGAGGAAGTCTGAGGCCTGGTCGCAAGACAGAACAGAACCTGCTTTTGAATCCCTAAGTTCTTTCAGCTTGCAGTTCAATTTTATAACCCAGGGGTCTGGAGGCGGGACAAGTGACAGCCAAGACAGCCCAGCTTCAGAGTTTTTTTTTTTTTTTTTAAGACTTATTTATTTATTATTATAAGTACACACTGTTGCTGTCTTCAGACGCACCAGAAGAGGGCATCAGATCCCATGACAGATGGTTGTGAGCCACCATGTGGTTGCTGGGATTTGAACTCAGGACCTCTGGAAGAGCAGTCAGTGCTCTTAACCACTGAGCCATCTCTCCAGCCCCAGCTTCGGAGTTTTTACCTACAACTTGGTGACTCCCCAACACTGCATAGAGACAGAAGTGCAGGTTCTACTGGCTGACTCTTCTCAGCATTCTTTCCTGACCTTTGATGTCCTTCCCAGCTCTGTACTATGTATGGCTGGTATGGTTCTTATTTTATAGGAAGATTGCCCTGAGGCCCAAACGCCATCCAGTATGCCCCAAACCAGGATCAGGAAGCACACGGTGAGCTCTTGGGAACGTGTTCATGTTCTATTTTTCGTTAACCCAGTTTCTGCCTCTCAAAATGAGGTTGAAGGGCTGGGGAATGTGGCTCTGTGGGAGAGCACTTAACTTAGTACACTCAAAGCCTGGGGGTCTATCCCCATCAAGCAGGGTGGGGCGGAAGTAGTGGAACAGCTGATCGGTGACTCCCTAGGGAGGTGGTACCTGCTGAGGGTTGATAGACAGCTGGAACTCATGAACATCAACAGATACCAACCTCACTAGCTCTGGCTAGTGCTTCTATTTTTTTTTTTTAATTGTAAATAATTTCATTGTCTTCCATTGCATACTTTAGGGTCTGGCCCCTAGAAGACCTTGGGAATATGTGCCTCTCCTGAAGAATAGATTGTTACTCTCCCATCAAGCCCTATGCCCACGTCCTCAAGAACTGTGGAATCCCAGAGCTTAAGAGATATCGTTATAGAAACTGGGAGAGACAGATGGTCTGGAAGACTTGGGGAGACCCCAGAACCAGGAGACCCTCAGCTCTGCTACTACTAGCTGCTGATGATCTTGGGTAGCACTTTAACTGGCCTCAGTTTCCTCATCTGTGCAATGGGACACACACCCTGACTCTCTCATTATGAAGCTTGGCTGAGCCTGTAGTAGGAAGGTCCTTCTTTAGTCCCTAGTCACAAAGGAGCAGGGGACAGTCCCCACTTCCCCACACCCTTATTCCCTCACTGCCTCATCATCTAGAACATTTATTTTCTGCGTTTTCTGCGATGGATTCAACTACCACTGAGCTGTATCCCTAGCTCTTCAGCCCCTCCCCTCCTTTTTAACAGAGTCTCACTATGTCGCTTGGCTGGCCTAGAATTCTCCGTGTAGGACCAGGCTGGTTTCTAACTCACAGAGATCCGCCTGTCTCTGCTTCCAGATTGCTTCCACCTTGCCCATTTTGCTGCTGCTGTTTGTTTTGTGAGACAGGGTTCCACTGTGTGGCCTTAGCTGTCTTGGACCAGGCTGGCCTCAAACTCAGAGATGCGCCTGTCCCTACTTCTTTCTTTTTTCTTTCTTTCTTTCTTTCTTTCTTTCTTTCTTTCTTTCTTTCTTTCTTTCTTTCTTTTTTTTTTCAAGATTTATTTATTTATTATAGTACACTGTAGCTGTCTTCAGACACTCCAGAAGAGGGAGTCAGATCTTGTTACAGATGGTTGTGAGCCACCATGTGGTTGCTGGGATTTGAACTCGGGACCTTTGGAAGAGCAGTTGGTGCTCATAACCACTGAGCCATCTCACCAGCCCCCTGTCTCTACTTCTCTAGTGCTGGATAAAGGTATGTGTCATCATCACTGTCTGGCTTTTTTTTTTTTTTTTTTTGAGAGAGAGAAGATCTTACTATACTCGCCAGGAAGGTTCACCCACTCTCTTTCCCTCCCTGGTACTCTAGATTGAACCCAGGGCCTCACCCATGCCAGGACAAGGCTCTACCACTGAGCTGTATCCCCATATCCCACCCACCCTTCTGCAGTGCTGTCTCATAGCACCGAGGCCTCACGTTTGCTTAGGAAATGCTTTCCCACCCATACTCTGTGCCCCTTAACAGGAAAACAACCAAATCAGAAACTTCCGCTGAGTGTGCAACCCACCTGTAACCCTGGCACTCCTGAGGCTGAGGCAGAAGTTCTAGGAGATTACAAACTTAAAGCCAGTCTGGGCTACAGAGAAAAGACACTCTCTCAAACAAAGCTCAAACCTTAAAAAAAAAAAAAAAAAAAAGAAGAAAGGAAGGAAGGGGTCTGGAGAGATGGCTCAGTGGTTAAGAGCACCGACTGCTCTTCCAGAGGACCTAAATTCAATTCCCAGCAACCATATGGTNGCTCACAACCATCTGTAATGGGATCTGACGCCCTCTTCTGGTGTGTCTGAAGACAGCAACAGTGTACTCACATACGTAAAATAAATCTTTAGAAGAGAGAAAGAGAAGGGAGGAGCTGGAGGAAGACTGATTTTTCCCTGGTGCTAGGCATGGTAGCCAGCTAGACAAACTCTCTACCACGGAGCTCCACCTGGGATCCCAAACAAATGAACTGCATATGTCACTTGCATCTCAATAAAACTGTTGCCAAAGATAAGGCAGGCACCAAAGTCCCCGGGGTGACCCAGCCTGGGAAGCGCTGGTTTCAGTCCTTGCATCCTTGACTCTTCCTTCCCTGGGAACCGCGGCCATTGAACCTCCATACTACAGTATCTTAGGACCTAGTGACAGGCTCAGTGTCAGCCAGGAGGCGAGAAGAGAGGGGCCACAGTGGTTACCAAGGAGACGCAGGGGCTGCTCCACCAGCCAGGTGATAGGGGCTGAGGGGTGGGGGAAGAGGGGCCACAAGCTAAGCTGCTAGCAGAAGGAGGTCACACCGCCGCCTGGGCGAGCTCTGGAAGTGACTCCGGGTCAGGGGCGGGCCTCGGGAGCCGCAGAAGGAGCAGGCCTTCCCTGGACTCTTCCGTCCTAGGTAAGGAGGGCAGGGGCTGGCTTGAGGCAGTTTCTACATCTGCAAGTGTCCCAAGCAGGCCTGGCCTCGTCTCGTCTTCCCCAGCTAGGACGCTGAACGGGGACAAGAGGCCCTCCTTCCTCAAGGGTTCACTGAGGGTGGAAGTGGGTGAATGTGGCCGAGCCAGGCAGGGGCTGCAGCCCGGGGGTCAGCTCCGTACACACAGGACTGGCTCGCCACTGGACCCTCTAGTTTCCTCTAGCCTCCATTAGGGGCTGCTCTTCTGCTCCAGGCTGCCTTCCCTGCCCCACAGCAACGGTTTCTGGGCTCAATTCCTGCAGCATCCCTTAAAGGTTAGTGTTATTACCCTACTGTACAGACAAAAATGAGAGCGAGAGCGAGAGCGAGAGCGAGAGCGAGAGCGAGAGCGAGAGCGAGAGAGAGAGAGAGAGAGAGAGAGAGAGAGAGAGAGAGAGAGAGAGAGAGAAATGGGAGGGGGTGGGGGAGGCTCTGGTTAAATCAATCAAGGACACAGTGTCTTAGGCAGAATGTAACCAGGACAGACTGAGTCTGAGACTTCGAAGTGGTAGGTCAGGGGTTTCTATCAGATCCTGCACTGGTACGGACACAGACGTTTTTGGTTGGTTATTTATTTTTATTTATTTATTTATTTATGGTTGTTTTTTGTTTTTTGTTTTGTTTTCTTGCATATGAGTGTGTGTGTATGTGTGTGTGCTTGGGGGTGGGGTGGGGATGGGGGTGTGGAAGCCAAGGGCTCATGTTGAATGTGTGTTTTGTTTTTTTTCCCGAGACAGGGTTTCTCTGTATAGCCCTGGCTGTCCTGGATCTCACTCTGTAGACCAGGCTGGCCTCGAACTCAGAAATCCTCCTGCCTCTGTCTCCCAAGTGCTGGGATTAAAGGCGTGCGCCACCACTGCCCAGCTGAATGTCTTTCTCTAGTGTTCTCCACTTTATTCTTCAAAACAGAGTCTTGCTCTCTCTCAGCCCAGAGTTCACCAACAGGCTAGCCTAGCTGACCGGTGAACTTCAGGAATCCCCCTGCCTCCACCCTCCAGTGCTGGATTACAGAGCATCTGGTGGGCCTGGCTGTTACACGGGTGTTACATGGGTGTTGGGGATCAAGCTCAGGCCCCATGCTTATGAGCATTTACTTGCTATAGGCTCACTGAGCTATCTCCCCAGGGCCCTTGCGGTTTTTTTATTTGAAATTGGGGGAGGGTCAGAGTCTTGCTATACAAGTTGTCCTTAAACTTCCTATGTAACCCTAACTGGACTAGAATTTCAACCCCTCTGCCTCAGCCCCCCACATCCCAGGATTATAGGCCTGATCTACAACTCCTGGCTGCTGTTACATTTTTTGTTTTTGTTTTTGTTTTTGTTTTTTTCGAGATAGGGTTTCTCTGTGTATCCCTGGCTGTCCTGGAACTCACCGTGTAGACCAGGCTGGCCTCGAACTCAGAAATCCGCCTGCCTCTGCCTCCCGAGTGCTGGGATTAAAGGCGTGCGCCACTATGCCTGGCATCTGCTGTTACATTTTATTTTTTTATTTAAGATTTATTTTATTAGTTTTAACTACACATCATGTATATATATATATATATATATATATATATATATATATATATATATATGTGTGTGTGTGTGTGCACGTGTCATGTATGAATGCAGATGCCCACAGAGATGCAGTTACACTCAGTGGTAAGACATACAACATGGGTGCTGGAAAAGGAACTTAGGTCCTCTGGAAGACCAGTAGCCACTATTAATCTTTGAGCCACTTGTCCAGTGCCCCTCCCCTTTTCTTTTGAGACGTTTTGTATAGTCCAAATGTAGTCCAAGCTGGCCTTAAACGAGGTTTGAATTTGTTTTATTAAGATTTTAACTTTTAGCTGAGTGTGGTGGCGCATGCCTTTAATCCCAGCACTCGGGAGGCAGAGGCGGGCAGATTTCTGAGTTCGAGGCCAGCCTGGTCTACAAAGTGAGTTCCAGGACAGCCAGGGGTACACAGAGAAACCCTGTCTCGAAAAAAAAAAAAAAAAAGATTTTAACTTTTTTGAGCCGGGCAGTTGGTGGCACATGCTTTTAATACCAGCACTCAGGAGGCAGAGGCAGGCGGATCTCTCTGTGTTTGAGACTAGCCTGGTCTACAGACCCAGTTCCAGAACAGGCAGGGCTACATGGAGAAACCCTGTCTTAAAAAACCAAAACAAACTAGCTAAATAAAAATACAGTATTTAAGTTTTCTTTACATATCTATCCATTTAGTGTGAACATGCTAATATGCACACATGTGTGTAGTACCCACATTGGCCAGGAGAGGGCATCAGATCCCCTGGAGCTAGAATAACAGGTGATCATAAGCCAGCTGATGTGTGTGCTCAGAGCCAGACTCTAGTCTTCTGCAAGAGCAGCAGGTGCTTTTAATGGGTGAGCCATTACTCCAGCAATGAACATGTCGTCAGATGGTCAAGGATGAGCTTCTGTCCTCCACCTCTGAGTACTGGGGTTGCAGGCTAGACCAACAATAACAGTGTTCCCAGGTACTATTATTTCTTAGACAGGATTAGAGTCTCTCCAGGACCAGAGAGGGACTGGAGCTGGAAAGGTTATGAAACAGAGAGCCCAGGGAGATGAGAACAAGAAAATATAGAGCAGGGCTCCAGCTCAGGCCCTGTTCAAGAATACTGATGCGGGAAAGGACAGACAGAACCAAGGCTTTCTCTGTTTGGCTGCCAGCGCTATGCAAAAAGGCCTTTCAGGTTTCTTGCTTTTGTTTTACATTTGTTTATTTACTGGGGCGTGGGTTGTGTGGGGGGGGGTGGGCAGGAGACTGAGGCAGGTCTCAAGTAACCAATTATAGCCTTAAACTCCTAAACTCCTGCCTCCACCACCTGAATGTTGGATTACAGGTGACGCTCACACCCCACCCTGTTTCTGTGGTTCGGGAGATAGCACGAAGACCCTCATACAAGCAGGGGAGGCAATGTGAGACCCAGAATGTGAGCCATGCACAGTGGCTCTGGCCTACCCTTCCCTGCATGTAAGCCACACTGACAGACAGTGGTAGGGCCAGGCCAAGCCAAAACACCAGAACTGTTTGGAGATAACCCAAGGTGTGATACAGTGTCACTGGACCACGGCACTCAGGACAGTGAGTCAGCCCCGGTAATAGGTGACCAGAGCCAGCTGGGACTTGGCTCCAATTCTCAGATCCTTCCTCCCCCCCAAAATGGGGTATACCTGGGTGGTGGTGGTGGTGGTACACGCCTTTAATCCCAGCACTCAAGAGGCAGAAGCAGGCAGATCTCTGTGAGTTCACAGCCAGCCTGGTCTACAGAGTGAGTTCCAGGACAGACAGGGCTACACAGAGAAACCCTGTCTCCAAAAACAAAAACAAAACAAAAGACAAGCAAAAAGGGAGGCGGGGTTTCAAGTGTTTACCTTGACAAAGCGAACCCTTTTAAATGTGGGTACCTCCAGGAAAGCAAGAGGCTCCAGCAGCAATAGCACAGAATGACCTTGGATAAGTGACCGCCATTCTCTGGGCTTCACCCGTATCTCTAGACACATAAATCATCAGGGTCCAGATGACCCATGAAGGCTGGCCGGTCCAACTCACCTCTGAGATTATCAAAATACCCGCATGGGCTTACCCAAGGAGGTGATTCCCAACCCTGTCCTACAAAATCGACACATACACATACAACCAAAATAAACAGAGTGGCAAACACCAGGGCAGTATACATAGGGAAGACAGCCTTGGACCTAAAAGATCCCCATCTGCTGTGGAGTATGAGACTGACTCGCTGGCCAGTCCTCCTTTGGCAAGCCCCTGCCACCCTCTATGAGCTTAACCACCTGTCAGGCCCATTTGTGCCTCGTAAGAACTCTAAACAGTAATTATCACCAACATACCCATTCTTCAGAAGAGTAAACTGAGGCCCAAGGGGGGTGAGGAGACTCGCTGAGGTCACCCGCCTGGTCTGGCAGCCCTCTTGAGCCCTGGAGAGGTCTGGAAGAGGGCTGTGTAGCCACGGCAAGGAGAGAAAACCCTCAGTTCTCTGTACAAAGCCCCCCCCCACTCCCGGCCTCCCCTGGAGAACGATATCCAGATCTGTAGAAGAACTGGGGAGCCAGGATTCGGGGTTCTATTTCTGGTGTTGTGCTGACTCAGACCATGACCTCGGGTGAATTACTCACCAGCTCTGTGAAGTTTAAAAACAACACCCCCAATAAAAGTGTTCCAGCTCCAAGTCCCATTATGGGGGTGCCACTAGGGAGGAATGGGTACAGTTTAAAAATAGAAAGACAGGGACCACAAGGAAGGTGGTGTGGAAGAGCTGAATGTCTCTGGCTTGTCCATGCTGAGTCCTGTGGAGGTGACAACCACCTTAGGACCACCAGACAGAAGTGGCACCTGCCTGCTTCCTCCGTCCCCAGGTTCCCTGACACACCTTAGAATATACATCCGCTGCCCCTGCAGCTGGAGGTGACCTAATTAAAGCTGGTTCCTTTCCCTCCAGTGTGTGTGTGTGTGTGTGTGTGTGTGTGTGTGTGTGTGTGTGTGTGTGTGTCAGGGGCTGTCCCGGCCAATACTAAAGATTAATTATTTAAGTGGTTATTTACTCTCCTGCTCACAAACCCAGGCTGCCCTGAGGCTCTGGTTCTTAAGGCCTCTGAGCCTTCCTGGCATTAGTGGGGGAAGGGGAGCCAGGAGACCACCAGGACCCCAGGTCACAGACAAGCTCCACCTCTGCCTGACCCTGTGAGCTAAACAAGCCACCTTCCCCTTCTGGGTCCTCTGGAGAGAGGATCTACTGGCCAAAGTCACACACAGTGGCCCAGTGACAAGGTTCAGTGTGGTCTCAGAGTCCCTGGGCTTCCCAGGGTGTTAAATCACCTCCTGCCTGGTGACTATCAGGCATTTCTGAGGCAGGGGGAGGTGTGCTGGCCACACCCTAGATTTCACTCCCTCACCTTGCTGTGCATCTTCCCCCCAAGCTGCCTGTGCACAGGGCCCTAGGTTCCTGACACCAGGCTTGTGACTGGCTCAATTAGTCCAAGAGCACCCTCTGCTGGGTATCACCTGTAAAAGGTGGGGGAACATAGGATGTGGGGTGTGGGGGGGGCACTCTGCCTTTGGATGGGCTGGCAAATATCCCTACTCCCCCATTTATCCATCCTTGTGGGAGCCATCTTCCCTAGCCAATAAGCATCTTCGAACCTTGTCCAGCCACATTTCTCCAGGCCTGGGACAACTTAATGTGTTCTCCTGGGACCCTTCGCCGCTAGCTTCTGTTTGCACTAGTTTTGTCAAGGTGGGGCCGGAGAGACAAGGATGGGCAAGAGATGTTTTGGGAAAATGCAGTGTGGGGTAAGGATGGGAGGAGACACTCAGAACCTGGGCATTCGTGTCCCAAGACCTCTGGGATGGAGTCAAATTTGGGAAAGAGCTCCCCCCAACCCCCACTCCCACCCTCCATCCCTACCTCCCCCCAACTCCCATCCTTCCCAGGAAAAGGCCCTGACTGGATGGCATCTAAGTGAGCCAGTGCCAGGCTGTCGGAGAGGGTGCCCACCTCCTACCAGGCACACTTCCCTCTCCCCTCCCCCAGCCCCAGCGGATGCAGCAGTTCACACTCTGGATTTATTATTGTTCTCAGTCCCGCTCCCCCTCCTCCCTGGGAAGCGCCTGCAGCCTGGCAGCCTGGCAGCCTGGCAGCCTGGCAGGAACCTGCTGTCTCCTTGTGGGTGCCAGCATGGTCCCTTATCTCCATTCAGTCTCCTTGTGCCAGGGTCAGACCACTCAGGGGCTTGATGCCAGCCAAGGCCAACCTGAGTCCTTGCATCCCACAGCAGGCAAGGGGTGCCCGGCAGTTGGTCTGTCACTCCCTGTCCTACAGTGGGACTGCACCCAAGCAAAGGAGGAGGTCAGAGCTAGCCTAGCATGCGGGGGAGAGCAAAGACTCAGTGGGGTGGCATAAAGGCAAAAATAACATGGAGCCATCCCTCCAGCCAGTTGACACAATTATCTCTGCCACACTAGGGAAAAATAGAGTGAGGAAAGACAGCTGCTCTGGGTCCCTCTGCCTGCCCCAGGCGGTTCCTCCCCTCTGCCCCGGCCTCAATGCAGATTCCAGGGACAAAATCCAGCGGTGCTCCGGACTGGCCTTTTAGGGTCTGGAAGGAGCCACGGCTTTCCCTCACCTAGTTCCCAGACCGGAGGCTGCGGCTTGGCAGGTAGCTGCTGTTTCCTGCTTCTCAACCCAGACGCGAGTCCCAGACACAGACATTCACACACATTCAGACGCGCGCGGGAGCCACTCCGCCTCAGCTCTTCTGGAGGGTCAAGGAGAGAGAAGGGAAGGGCGGTGGGCTCCTCTGCATCCCCCCCGCATCCTCTAAACAGAGCTGGGCTGGCTGATGGAGCTCCGCGACCTTTCCAACCTCACTCCACACATCCTTTCTTGGTACCATCATCCCTCGGCCCCTGCCACAGTTTCCATCACGGGCTTCCTTCAGGTCCCTTACCTCGCCGTGGCAGCTGGGTCCAGGCACTGTCTCCTGTAGTGGGCAGCACCCGATCTCTCTGGACCGTGGAGCTGGGTGGCAGGGGTCACGTCTGGATGATGCACTCTCCGTGGTGTGTGTGTGTGTGTGTGTGTGTGTGTGTGGTGTGCAGGAGGCACCTCGGGCCCCTCACTCACTCACTCACTCACTCACACACGCCCTCCTGCTGACGTCAGGATGTGTTGGAGGGAGGGACTGGGATGGGAATTTGTACTCCTAGCTTAAAGGGACACTAAGCCATCTCTTCTCTGGCCCAGACACCACCTCGTGAGCCAGGCCAAGTGCTGGGTGAGTGGCTAAGCTGCGTCACTTCGAGCGTTACTGCTTCTTGTTTTGGAAAGTGGCTTTTATTGCTGGGCCAAGGTATAATTTGCTCTACCAGGTCAGGGCAGCTGGTGGGGAGTGCAGGGCAGGAAGAACCAGAGACGGTGGTGTGCATTCTTGGTGAACCGGGGGAGGGCCTGCAGAGTGGGAGGGTGTATTCTGGAGAAGGGAGGACTGAGAACAGAGGAGACCCTCTGGGAACAAGCCAGGTTCCTAGGGACTCCCAGACATTCCATTCCCTCTGGAGTCTCGGCAGCTGTGCTGAGAGCTCTGTCCCTTCAGAGCATCTGAGATCTCCATGTGAAGAATGTGCTCAAATCTCTTTGGCACACATTAGATCTTTGGGAGGGGCTGCGAAATCCAGGGGAAGAGAACTCTAAAAGAATAATGAGTGTCTTTCTGTGTGTATCTCTTTCTTACATGCACACACAGACACATACACAAATACACGTGTGTGTGTGTGTGTGTGTGTGTGTATGTGTGTGTGTGTGTGTGTGTCTGTATGTCTGTGTGGTCTAGGAGGCTTTTAGAAGTAAGGCCTGACTCAGCAGATTCAGTCCAAGCATTTTAGGTCTCTTCAGACAGTACTGGATTTGACTCTTAAGACCTCAGCCCCCCCCCCCCAAAAAAAAAAGCCGGGCAGTGGTGGCGCACACCTTTTGTTTTGTTTTGGTTTGGTTTGGTTTTGGTTTTGTTTTGTTTTTCGAGACAGGGTTTCTCTGTATAGCCCTGGCTGTTCTGGAACTCACTTTGTAGACCAGGCTGGCCTCAAACTCAGAAATCCGCCTGCCTCTGCCTCCCAAGTGCTGGGATTAAAGGTGGTGGCACAAGGCACAGGCGTGGGGGGGGAACAACAACAAAAAAAAAAACCCTCAGGCAAATCCCTTAGGACTCCAGTCCTCCCCAAGAGAACAGGTAAGGCTCAACTGTCTATAAGTTCAGGGCCAGGCTCCAGTAGACCTCTGCAAAGGGTTTCTCTGCCTCCCCTCTGTCCCTCCTCAACCTCAGCTTAGAGAGACATCTTCCCCAGGTGTCACTTTAGTACTACTGAGTCACAAGGAGGTTCCCTTTGTGCTGGCCCAGACCAATAGGTCCCAGTCCTCAAGAGGATGAGGCAGATAGATTTCAAGTTTGAGTATACCTGGGCTAACTAGAGAGGCCCTGTCTCAACAAACAAATAAACAAACAAACAAACAAACAAACAGGAAAACAGACATGACAGGAGCTGGAGAGATGACTCGATGGTTAAGAGCACTGGCTGTTCTTCCAGAGGACCCAGGTTCAATTCCCAGCACCCACATGGCGGCTCCCAACTGTCTGTAACTCCAGTTCCAAGGGATCTAGCACCCTCACACAGACATAAATTCAGGCAACACACCAGTGAAACATGAAATAAAGGTAAGTAACAATTTTCAACAATTAGAACGAAAATTAAACAGGGTAGACCTGTGATCCCAGCACTGAGGAGGCCAAAGATTGCCGTGAATCTGAGGCCAGCCTAGATTCTATGAGAAGACCCCAGTGTCCCAAAAACAAAGCAAATCAAACCAACCGGGGTGCAGTAGTTACGATGCTTTTCCAGGGAGCCTGGGTGGGTCCCAGCTCCCACATATGGCAAGTCCTAACTGCCTGCCACTCCGCCACTCGCACATATGTGGCACATTCTCACATAGACTCACAGACATTATACACATAAACAAAAATCATTAAAAAAAAAACTCAGAAAAACATACACTGGAATAAAGGTAAAGGTATAGAGAGGAATGGTAACAAGTAAGGAAAAAACCCCTAATGAGAATAGTTCCCATGTAACTCAATCTGTAGACCAGGCTGGCCTCGAACTCACAGAGATCTGCCTACTTCTGTCTCCTGAGTGGTGGGAATGAAGGTATGCGCTGCCACCACCTGGTGCTTTGACCTTTTTTATGCACATGACAGATTCCTCTGCTTATTTGTGTAGACCTTACTGTCCTAGGGAGGAGAGAGAGGACACCAGGAAGAAGAATTTGCCTGTGTGAGTGACCTGGTTATAGGGTGTTGGGATCCAACACCACACATGCCCACAAGCCCAGAAATAATGTTGTTGCTGTGGATTTTTGTTTGTTTGTTTGTTTGTTTGTTTTATTTGTTAGACAGGGACACACTAGAGAGCCTTGGTTGGCCTGGAACTCATTCTGTACACCTGGCTGGTCTTGAACTCACAGATGTGCCTGCCTCTGCCTCCAGAGTCCTGAGATTAGGGGTATGCACTGTCATATATGGCCCTTCCTAGAACTTCTTAGGTCAATTATACTCAGTCTTGGCTTCTGACAGTACAGGGCTGCCATCTGTGTCCACAGAGAGCAGAGTGCTGCCTTTATTCTAGTCCTGTTCCGAGCACCACGCCAAGGAGCCTTCCTCCCTCTTTTGGTTCCCCATTTCCCTCTCTTGTCTTTTTCTCCTTTGAAAACAAGTGAATGTCAGCTTCCTTTGAGACAAGGTCTGTCTGTGTAGCTCAGATGGGACTCAAGCTTGTGGCCATTCTACTTCAGCCTCTTAAGAGCTGGGGTCCCAGGCGTGTGCTAGCCAGTTTCTGCCTCCCTTGTTTGTTTTTGAGGCAGGGTCTCATGTAGCCCAGGCTAGGTTTGAACTTGCACTAGAGGATGACTGTGACCTGCTATACCCTGGATGCTGGGGTCACAAGCATGTGCTGCTGTTACTGTACCTTCCCCCACCTTTTCTCTACCCCCCAAATTCTCTATTCCTCCATCTTTTTCTCCTTCTCTCAGGGGGCTTCATTGTCTTGCAGCCCAGAAGTAATAGAGACCTGAGCTAGCCCTGAGCTCACTAAGTAGCCCAGGCTGGCCTTAAACTCACAGAATCATCCAAATGCATCAACCTGTCCTCACAGAGGAAGGCAAGGCCAGGCCATGATGCCCCACCTGTGGGGACTGCTTGGTGTCACATGGTAGAATGACCCACTTCTTCCCTCTCAGTCCCAGAATCCTTAGTCCATTCTGGCCCAACAGAGCCAGCGACGCAACCTGGGATCCAATATTGGTGCTCCGTCTGTCTTTCCAGTGTCCTTGAACTGAGTGACCAGGGAGGGGCCAGGGAGGATCTCTCTGAGCTCCGGAGATGACCCCAGCTTGCCTAGAAAGCAGTTGCCTATGCTCAGGTGGGCAGAGGGCTCCATCGGAGGAATAGGTCGGGGCCAATACAGCAGACTGGGGGAGTCAGTGTTAGGAGTTGAGACGGGAGGTGGGAAGCTATGGAGTGGTCCTTTGTGGACCAGGCTAAGGCTGGGGCTAAGATCTTCTCATTCAGTTTCCTTTCTGACCCTGCCACTGGTAAACACAGGCCAGGGCTGACAGGCAGCAGAGCACAGTGAATGAAGGAGGAGGGCCCCGGTTTGAAATAGTGTGGTGATTACCCCACAGCACACGGAGAGACCACAGCTGTTCATTCAGGAAGTGAGCAGCAGAGACACACCGCCCACCCACCAGCCGCTGAGTAACAAAGAAATCGTCTGCTTGCATCCACTGTGTGCCTCTGTGTGAAGGCTATTTTTGTGAGAAGCTTGAAAATTCAAGCTCCTCTCCTGGAAAGCCTTCCCTCACCCAGGAGCAGCAAGGAGAGGGGAGGGGAGGGGAGGGGAGGGGAGGACCTAACAGAATTGAAGTTCTCTGGACACACCTCTGGCTTGCTCCTGAAGTCCACCATAGCCAACCAACAGACAGTGCCAGGTCCTGACCAGCCCAGCGTGGCATCAACCCATTTAACCCTTCGGTGCACACAGATCCCAGTGGTGTCTGTACATCCAAAAGTTTAAGAGAGAGATTAAGAACCTTGTCCACAGCTGGGTGGTGGTGGCTCACGCCTTTAATCCCAGCACTCGGGAGCCAGAGGCGGGCAGATTTCTGAGTTCGAGGTCAGCCTGGTCTACAAAGTGAGTTCCAGGACAGCCAGGGCTACACAGAGAAACCCTGTCTCAAAAACAAACAAACAAACAAAAAAAGAACCTTGTCTGCCCAGGTGTGGTGGCTCATATGTGTAATCCCACGCTCAGGATGGTGACATAGGAGGATTGCCTTGAGTTTAAAGTCAGAATGGTCTGTTCACAAGTGAGTTCCAGGCCTGCCTTCAATTTATAGTGAGCCCCTGTCCCAAAAGAAAGCAACACAAGAGACTTGCCCAAGGTCATGTAGCTGCCATTGGAGGTGATGGCATGATGGTGCATGCCTGTCATCCCAGCACTTGGGAGGAAGTAGGGAAATCAGGCATTTGAGGGCAGCCTGGGCTACATAGTCACACCATATCTTGGAAGGTTAAAAATGAAAAGCTTGGGCTGGTGAGATGGCTCAGTGGGTATGAGCACCCAACTGCTCTTCCGAAGGTCCAGAGTTCAAATCCCAGCAACCACATGGTGGCTCACAACCATCCCTAACAAGATCTGATGCCCTCTTCTGGGGTGTCTGAAGACAGCTACAGGGTACTTACATATAATAAATAAANAAATCTTAAAAAAAAAAAAAAGAAAGAAAAGAAAAGCTCTGGGGATGGAGAGATGGCTTGGAGGTTAAGAGCACTGGCTGCTCTTCCAAAGGTCCTGAGTTCAATTCCCAGCAACTACATGGTGGCTCACAACCATCCATAATGAGATCTGACACCCTCTTCTGGAGTGTCTGAAGACAGTTACAGTGTACTTACATATAATAAATAAATAACTCTTTAAAAAAAAAAGCTCTGGCTCTATCTCTGTGATATTCTTGTTCTTTCTCCCAGTGCACTGGAAATGGTTTCTTATCCCCTGAGTACCCATCTCCTCTGCCATGGGACACATCTCCAGCCTGCACTAACATTTCTGCTCTGTAAATTAGGATGGCCTTTTCCACTTCCCCTGCTGATCACTGTTGTCACTAAGTACTATTCTGCCAGACACAATGTCTTTAGGCATTTAAAAAAAAATTTAAAAAAAATTAAAAAATTAAAAAAAAAATTATGTGTATCTATTTATGTGTGTGTCCCACACACTCACCCTGGTATGTGGGAGGAGGGTAGAGGACAGGTTTGGAGAGTTAGTTATCCTTTCTTTTCTTTCTTTTTTTTTTTTTTTATCCTTTCATTTTTATTTTTTGGTATTCCTGGACAGGGTTTCTCTTGTAGCCTTGAGTGTCCTGGAACTCCCTCTCTGGACCAAGCTGGCCTCAAACTCAAGGATCGGCCTTGCCTCTGCCACTGGAGTGCTGGGATTCAAGGTGTGCAACACCATTGCCTGGCTAAATTTAAAAATCTTAAGGTGCAGAAAACTTACCCAATTGCTCTGACTAGTCTTTAGACGAAGTTCCTATTTTGGCAAAACTTTTAGAGAGCATCACTTAAAACCAAAGGAAGGAGACGAGAAAAGCAACAGCATTCCTGTTGGGAATACTCTATTTTTTAGCTCTCTGAAAAGCATATCATGTTTTCCTGGGCTGTTTTGGTTTGCTCTCTCTCTCTCTCTCTTTCTCATAGGCAGATGGCTAGTCTGACCCAAGACAGATTTTTGGGGAAACATTTTTGTTTTTGTTTTTGTATTTTGAGACAGGGTATCTCCCTGTAGCCCTGACCAACTTAGAACTCACTCTGTAGACCAGGTTGTTCTCTAAACCCTGTCGCCTCTGCCTCTGCCTCTGCCTCTGCCTCTGCCTCTGCCTCTGCCTCTGCCTCTGCCTCTGCCTCTGCCTCTG
>NC_034606.1:47162346-47165461 GCF_900095145.1 Mus pahari | reverse complement strand
TCTGCCTCTGCCTCTGCCTCTGCCTCTGCCTCTGCCTCTGCCTCTGCCTCTGCCTCTGCCTCTGCCTCTGCCTCTGCCTCTGCCTCGAGTGCTAGAATTAAAGGTATTTGCCACCACAGCCCAGCTGGTTCTCCAGGATGTGGAGTCTGGGGATCAAACTCAGGTCCTCAGGAAGCTTACAAACTCCTAGCCTGGCTCTTTTCTAGGGGCTGAAGAATCTAGAACAAAGCAGGAACTTCTCATGGAGAAGGCAATAAAACAAGGTAATAACCATGTGGTGTTATGTTAGAAGGCAATAAAGGTTTCAGAGGACTATTAAGCAGGAAGTAGGGGAAGGGGGGCTGGGTGCAGGTGACTTGTGTGTGTGTGTGTGTGTTTTTTTTTTTTTTTTAAGATTTATTTATTATATGTAAGTACACTGTAATAGTTTTCAGACACACCAGAAGAGGGCACCAGATCCCATTGCTGATGGTTGTGAACCATCATGTGATTGCTGGGATTTGAACTCAGGATCTTCAGAAGAGCAGTCAGTGCTCTTAACCGCTGAGCCATCTCTCCAGGCTGGCTTGTGTTTTAAAAGGGGAGGTCCTGGGTCCTCCCCAAGAGAGTCGCTGTGCTTCAGGGTCCAGACAGGAAGATGCAAGTTTATTTTATTACTTGTGCTGGGGATGAATCAGCCTGCCTCCATCTTGGGCTTGTAAGACATCTTAATGTATTGACAAGCTAGGCTCCTGCCTGTTCACGTATAACCTTCTGTTTCTCCAGGATCAGGCTATGCCCCGACTATAACCTCAACCATAAATGGTTCCGCCTGCACTGCCTATGCCGGGAAACAATGGCCATGTCTATGTCTCTCTAAATGTATTTATTTTACATCCCAACTGCAGCTTCCTCTCTGTCTTCTCCCAGTCCCTGCTCCCCTCCCCCTCCCTCATCCTTTGATGGAAATATTGTTACAACCATCTTGTTGCCAACTGTGCTTTCAAAAGGTTATTATAACTACCTGTTGTTATGACAACCTTGTTATCTTCTGCTCCTGTAACCCCACCTACTTGCCTGCTAAATCCCTGCTTTGGAAACCCCCTACCTCTGAGCTATAAGAGCCCTTATCTTTCCCATGTCCAGGTCTGACTTCTTGAACCCCACCTTATGGGGAGGCCCCCTGTGTACGTGTACAAGAATAAGAAAGTTTGCTTTAATTAATTGTTTGCTCTAACTAATTTGGCCATGATGATCTGGGTCAGTGGTCTTTCTCCTGGAATCTTTGGGATTAACACTGCGTTGGAACACAGGGCCTCAAACATGCCTAGCACGTGCCCAACCAAGGGCCTCCTCATCCCAGCACAAGAGTGAAAATTTCTTCCTTTCTTTTTTTGAGGGTCTCACTGTTGTAGCTCAGGTTGGCCCCACACTCACTCTCTCCAGCCTCTGCCTCCTGAGAGATGAGATCACAAGACCGTGAAAGCACAACGGACTGCAGAGTGAGGATCTTAACGTGGATACGATGGTGTACGCCTCTAATCCCAGCACTTGGGAAGTGGACATAGGAGGGTCAGGAGTTCAAGGCCAGCCTCAGACCCTCAGGTTCATAGTGAGTTCAAAGCTAGCTTGAACTATATAAAACCTATCTTAAAAGAAAGAAAGCAGAAAAGAAAGGAACTGGAAACAGCGGGCTATTATTGACCAGTTCAGGCAGCTCTGCAGGTAGAGGGAACTGAAAACCAGAACACTTGCTGCAACAGGCCAAAGGCAGATTTTTTTTTTTTTTTTTTTTTTTTGAGACAGGGTTTCTCTGTGTAGCTCTGGCTGTTATGGAACTCACTCTATAGACCAGGCTGGCCTCGAACTCAGAAATCCGCCTGCCTCTGCCTCCCAAGTGCTGGGATTAAAGGTGTGCACCACCATGTCCGGCCAGATTTTATTTTTTTTAAGATTTATTTATTTTATGTATATGAGTACACCGTTGCGGGCATTGGATCCCATTACAGATGGTTGTGAGCCACGATGTGTTTTTTTGGGAATTGAACTCAGGACCTCTGGAAGAGCAGTCAGTGCTCTTAACTGCTGAGCCATCTCTCCAGCCCCTGATTTTTTTTTTTTCTTTTTTAAAATGTGAGAAAGAAAAGGAAAAAATCAAAACCTTAATTGCTTTATTTGTTTTTATTATTTTGATAGATACGGTGTAGACTATGCTGTCATCAAACTGTGTACTAGGCAGTGGCTTTGAACCCCTGAACCTCAAGCTTCCATGTTGTAAGTTAAAAGGGTGCAACACCACTTCCTATTTGGCCTTTTTTTTGGTCTTTGAAACAGGGTTTCTCTGTGTAGCCCTAGCTCTCCTGGAACTCACTCTGTAGGCCAGGCTGTCCCCAAACTCCTAGCGATCCACTTGTCTCTGCCTCCCGAGTGCTGGGAATGAAGGTGCCGCATGCTCAACCTTTCCTTTTCTTTTCATATCTTCCTGCTTGCCTGCATTGCCTCGACTGGCCTGGAACTCCTACTGAGCAGCCGCCCTCTGAATCAGGCCTCAGGGCGGCTGACACTGCAGGCATGCTCCACTGTTACCCCTGCGCTTTTACATTTAACGATAATCTTGAATGTCATTTTTTTTTTTTTTTGAGAGAGGGTTTCTCTGTGTAGCCCTGGCTATCCTGGAACTCACTCTGTAGACAAGGCTGGCCTCGAACTCAGAGATCCGCTTACCTCTGCTTCCCAAGTGTTGGGATTAAAGGCATGCGCCACCACTGCCCGGCTGGCCCAAAGATTTGTATTTATTATTATATGTGAGTACACTGTAGCTCTCTTCAGACACAGTAGAAGAGGGCATCAGATCTCATTACAGATGGTTGTGAGCCACCATGTGGTTGCTGTTGCTGGGATTTGAACTCAGGACCTTTGGAAGAGCAGTCAGTGCTCTTAATCGCTGAGCCATCTCTCCAAACCTTGAATGCCATTTCATAGCAGTACATCCGTCATTCCTGTCTGTGGCTTTACATGTTTCTGTTAAAAGATATACTATATATCTTGTCTTTTCCCTAGTAATGTTTTCCTTCTTAAAACTGGGGTCTCAGCCTGGCGTGGTGGCACACTCCTTTAATCCCAGCACTCGGGAGGC
>NC_034606.1:47156810-47161706 GCF_900095145.1 Mus pahari | reverse complement strand
ATCCTCTGCTGCTGAGGAGCTGGAGTCTGAGTTGCCTGTGTGTTTTGTAAACCAGCCCACTATCCATGGAGCAAGGCACAGAATTAGTAAAGGGATCTCTCCTTCCTTCCTTCCTTCCTTTCTTTCTTTCTTTCTTTCTTTCTTTCTTTCTTTCTTTCTTTCTTTCTTTCTTTCTTTCTTTCTTTCTTTCACCACATAAACCATAAGCCAAAACTTCGTGCTAACAAATTGTTGAGCTGAATACTACAAAAGCGGACTGGACTGAATTCTGAAACCCTGGGTTCCACAGTCCACCGGCCTGGCCCTGCTCCAGCTTCCCATGCAGTTAATAGCTGAAGCCCTCACTCGGGCTGTGGTTTGGCTGTTTCTGTCTCCGAGGCTAAGCTGTCCAGCTCCACAGTGCCTGAGACCTCCTCACACTGACCAACTTTGCTGCCTCCTGCTGCCAGTCTGTGCCTCCTCCTTTCCAGAAGGGCCACATAACCATCCACCCAGCTCATGTGTCACTGTGTGTCATTTCCAGGATTCCATTCCCAACATCCACATGGTGGCTCACAATTCAATGTTCCTGGCAATTAGAGGTTCTCTTCTGATTCATTCTCTCTCTCTCTCTCTCTCTCTCTCTCTCTCTCTCTCTCTCTCTCACACACACACACACACACACACACACACACACATACACACAGACACACACAGAGATATGCAGGCAAAACACTTCATACACATAAAAATGTAAAACAAGTTACTTACTGATATTATGAAGATCATTGCTAATCAATTCTTATCTGTCCTGTCAGTCCCCTGAAATACTTTGTTTCTAAACAGTGGAAAGGTACACTATTGTCTTACATGTGTTATGAGACTGGGTTTCTCTGTGTAGCCCTGTTTGTCCTGCAGCTTGCTTTGTAGACCAGGCTGGCCTCAAATTCGAATTCACAGAGATCTTCCTGCCTCTGCCTCCTAACTGTTGAGGATGAAAGGTGTGTGTCATCAATGCCCAGCCCAAAATACCTTACTTTTTTCTCATTTTTTGGGGGGTGGGGGTCTGTATAGCCTTGACTATCTTGTACTCTCTTGGTAGATCAGGTTGGTCTTGAACTCTCAGAAATTCGACAGCCTCTGCCCCTCCCAAGCACTGGGATTAAAAGTGTGCAGCAAGAAATCTTTTCTTTTTTTCTTTTTTCTTTTAGACAGGATTATTCTGTTCAGCCCTGGTTGTCCAGGAACTTGCTCTGTAGACTGGGCTGGCCTCAAACTCTGAGATCAGTTTCCTTTTGCCTCCCAAGTGCTGGGATTAAAGACATGCACCATCATTGCTAGACCCCCCTTTTTCTTTTTAGAAAGAGTCTCAAAAAAAAAAAGTCTTTTGTACCCCAGGCTAGACTTGAATTCACTATGTAGCTGATATGTGGGGTTTTTGTTTGTTTGTTTGTTTTGTTTTTTGTTTTTGGCTCTCCTGGAACTCACTCTGTAGACCAGGCTGGCCTCAAACTCAGAAATCTGCCTGCCTCTGCCTCCCAAGTGCTGGGATTAAGGCGTGTGCCACCACTGCCTGGCCACAGGGCCTCATTTTGTAACTCAGGCTGGTCTTGAACTTGCAGTGATTATCCAGCCTCAACCTCCCTTGTGCTGGTGTTACAAGCGTGAGGCTGTTTCAGCTGTTTAAGCTTTGTGTGCTGAGCTTTGGTGAGTACTTCCATCAATTGCACCACTTAAAATTACTATCATCCTGGAAGGCCTGGCGACCCTTTTTTTTGCCCACTCTCTTGGGTACTTGTCTGGAGTAAAGACTATTTTAAACGTGTATTTTCAAAGGATCTCTCTGGCTGTTGTGCAAGAGAAAGACAATCAGGCTTGAAGTGCAGACTTGTCGCCTAGCAACCAGACTCTCAGGGGCCTGGGGTTGGCTTGCTTCAGGACGAGGCCCCGCCCTCTCGGCACTCCGCCCCGCCCCTCTCCTCTCACTGGCTGGAGAGTGCCAGCGGCCCCGCCCAGCTCCGTGCCCCGCCCCTCAGGGAGCCTCGCGTAGCTCTGCGACCCGCAGGGGCGGGCAGATGCTTCTTATTGGTCAGTTTTCCGGAAGCTGAGTTGATTTGGTTTGGCGAGCGCAGCGTAGCTGGAGGCTCGTGGATGGTGCGTGGTTCCCGCGCGTGGTGCGGACGGGACGGGGCCAGGGCGGCATCGGGGGTCGGGGAGCCGGCGCTCCTCCAAGGCTGGCGGGAGCGGGCCTCAGTTTCCTCCGGGAGACGAGCGTAGCATCCACAAGCGGGAGCCCAGGCCCTCCCGCGCGGCTCGGCTGCAGGTTTGGCTTGTCAGCGGCTGAGAAGGGACGGACCCCGTGCCTGACAGCCTCTCCGGTCTCCAGAGCCCCAGCGCAGGATGTTCGTGCTGGTGGAGATGGTGGACACCGTGCGCATACCCCCGTGGCAGTTTGAGCGGAAACTCAACGATTCCATTGCTGAGGAGCTGAACAAGAAATTGGCCAACAAGGTACTGGGCCCTGGGGCTGCTCGGCAGTGTCCGGACCGGTCCCACTGCTAGTCTGGCTGTCGCCATGGTTCACCCTTGGCCTTGCACACTTAACGTAACTTCATGTCAGGGTCTCTTTCCTTCGCATCCTTATAAACCAGACTTGGATGACAACGTGTACCCAAGGGAGTAAATGGGCCCGGCGAGGTAGTGCACACCCGTAATCCCAGCTTCTTGGACTAGTGAGGCTTTTGACGATCCCGGGTTCGAGGCCAGCGTGGGCAATATAGTTAGCCCCTGTCTCAAACAAATTAAAAAGCACGGAAGCTGCTGGCGGTGGTGCGTGCCTTTAATCCTGTCACTCAGGAGGCAGAAGGAGGCGGATCTCTGTGAGTTCGAGGCCAGCATGGTCTACAGAGGGAGCGCTAGAACAGCCTAGGCTACAAAGGAGAAGCCCTGCCTCAAAAAACCAAAAAAGCATCAGGATGCTGAACAGTGCTTAAATTTGCTTGACATTCTCGGAGTCAGTGGTTCGATTCTCAGTATTGCTAGAAAACAAAACGGAGAGAGTGTGTACAAAATGGGTTTGTAAAACAGAAACGGGAAAGAAAATGCCTGTTTTCTGGTTCAATTACTGTGCTGTCTTGGCCAAGTCACCCTCTCTGGGCCTCAGTTTGTGTTATCTGTGTTGCTCTCCGTGTGTGAGTAGAGGTCAGAGGATAGCGTGCTGGTCTCTGGAATTGAACTCAGCTGTCAGCTTTAGAGGGAGGCAGCTGTTCCCGCTGAGTCAGCTCATCGGCCCCTTTCTTGTATTCATTTGGTTACTGTGTTTCCCTTTCTATGACTACAGGGGCCTTCTCTGACTTGATCCTTTCACTCTCTCCAATGGGAGTCACAAGCTCTGCTCTTGTAGACAAGTGAGAAAACGAGTTGACTTGAGAGGGTCTCCTTGTAATGAGCTGGGGTAAATGCTGTGAAGGACAGGCATTCACAGAGTGGGAAACAGAAGCATTACCTAGAATGAAAGAGATTGGCGAAGCCGGGCCTCGGGAGCACTCCCAGCACTGGGGAGGCAGAGGCAGGCGGATCTCTGAGTTCGAGGCCAGCCTGGTTTACAAAGTGAGCTCCAGGACAGCCATGGCGATACAGAGAAACCCTGTCTCGAAAAACTACAAAAAGAAAGAAAGAAAGAAAGAAAGAAAGAAAGAAAGAAAGAAAGAAAGAAAGAAAGAAAGAAAGAGATTGGCGACTCCCGAGGAAAGAGCCATTGCCCTGAGAGCTGATGGTGGGGAGATGCCAAGCCGGGAAACTCTGTTTAAATGGTTGGAGCAGGTTGGGTGTAAAGAGCTGTGGAGGCAGTGCAGTTATCACATGCCAAGGTCCTGCGGCAGGAGGGGCCGTGGCATCAAAAAAGGCACAGAATCCTGGTGTAGCTGGAACAGAAATGTAGACAGAAGCCAGACCACAGAGCCCGGGAGGGCCTTATAGCCCAAGCTGTTCTTTATGGGTCAGTAGGAGGTGATCCTCTGAGAGCCAGAAAGAAAGAACAAGTTTGGCTTTATATAGGAGACAGGGAGTCTTTTTACAGGAGACTGGGACCCTAGGAGGAGGTACACACACATCTGAGGCTTGTCACAGGAGGAGAGAACTCGCAGGATCTCACTGTGCAGCCTTGGCTGGCCTGGAACTTGCTAGAGACTAGGTTGCCCTTTCAATCCCAGAGACCCATCTGCCTCTGCCACCCAGGTGCTAGGATTAAAGGTGTCACACCCAGTCTTAGTCGCTGCACTAGTGCTGTGAGGAAATACCATGACCAAGGTGACAAGAGAAAGCGTCTTACTTGGGGCTGGCTTACGGTTTCCGAGGTCTGGTCCTTCAGCACCGTGGTGGAAGCATGTTGTGTCGGCACACGTGGTGTTGGGGTAGGAGCTGGGAGCTACGTCCTCCACGAGTAACTCTAGCCTGCTGAGGGCCTTGGAAACCTTAAAGCCCACTCCCACTGACACAAGGCCATACCTCCTTCTAATCTTTCTCAAATTATGTCCCTCCCTGATGACTTAAGCATTCAAATTTATGGGCCTGTGGAGGCCACACCTAGTCAGCCATGACATCCAGGTCTTTCTTTCTATTTTTTTTTTTAAAAAACATGGATTTATTTTGAATGTGGGTGTATATACCACAGCACACATAACGTAGGTCCCGGCACAGCTCATGAGGAGAAGGCTCCCAGGATCCACCTTGACTGCTGAGCCTTTTGCAAATACCATCTCCCCTCTTAGTTTTGAGACAGCATCTCATGGGACTTGAATTCACTTTACATTCACTGTGTAACCAAAGATGGCTTTGGACTTCTTTTTTTTTTTTTTTTTTTTTTTTGGTTTTTTGAGACAGGGTTTCTCTGTGTAGCCCTGGCTGTCCTGGAACTCA
>NC_034606.1:47141970-47156765 GCF_900095145.1 Mus pahari | reverse complement strand
GAACTCAGAAATTCGCCTGCCTCTGCCTCCCGAGTGCTGGGATTAAAGGCGTGCGCCACCACGCCCGGCTTGGCTTTGGACTTCTGATAGCCCTGCCTACCCCTCTCAACTGCAGGGATTACAGGCAGAGATCACCATGCCCAGTTGAGGTCAGTTCACTGGATCCTGAGAGAGAAACCTCCACAGACGATAATTGCTGGGAGCTTTGCTCCAGCTCTGAAGTGTTCTAGCCCCTGAGCAGCTCAGTGAGGGCTGTGACTAGGGGTAATATTGGTGGTAGATGTGTAGACACTGAGCCAAGTCATTTAGAACACCAGGGTGTGTGGCTTGGGCTGTGTGGGCTTCTGGTCTGCGGAAGGGCTTTGGCCACCTATCCCTGTCTCTGTGTGTGTGTGTGTGTGTGTGTGTGTGTGTGTGTGTGTGTGTCTGAGGTGGTGTGAGAGTGATGGAGTTCTCACACTTCCTGGCTGTGATCTGGGGCACAGACTTTGGGACACTGGGAATGTGTGTGTGTGTGTGTGTCTGAGGTGGTGTGAGAGTGATGGAGTTCTCACACTTCCTGGCTGTGATCTGGGGCACAGACTTTGGGACACTGGGAAGTGTAACTTTTTTTTAAGAGATTTATTTATTTATTTATTTATTATATGTATATGAGTACACTGTAGCTGTCCACAGACACCTCAGAAGAGGGCATCAGATCTCATTACGGATGGTTGTGAGCCACTATGTGGTTGCTGGGATTTGAACTTAGGAAGAACAGTCGGTGCTCTTAACTGCTGAGCCATCTCTCCAGTCCCCTGGGAAGTGTAACTTAAGCAGGGACAGCAAGCTTTGGTCATTGTGGTCTGACCTGGCCACCAGTCAACTTCATGTCCATCCTATCCACTTGACGCTCCAGCTGCTGTCTCAGATTCGAACATGGAAAGTTGAGGCTGAGAGGCAGGGTAGTGTCCTTGCTGGGCCCACAGGGAGGCAGAGCTGGCATTGGAAGCTGGCTTGTCACTCAGGCCCTGCTCTTTCCAGAGTTCTGTATCCTGAGGTCCCTGCCACAGTTACCTCCTACAGAGTCTCAGCTCATGTCCATTAGTGAAAGGGATGCACAGAGCTTGCTTGTGATCATGAAGGTTTTGGGGGAGCCGGGCCCTGGGGTCACTGTGTATGCATGTGCGCACAGGTCGTATACAACGTGGGACTCTGCATCTGTCTGTTCGACATCACCAAGCTGGAGGATGCCTATGTGTTCCCAGGGGATGGAGCGTCACACACCAAAGGTGAGTGCTTTCTCTTGGGCTTTGTTTTTCTGTAACAAAAGGTGAAGCTGCCATGCTTCCTGAGGTGGCGGGAGGCCTGGGCGTCCTAATTCTTCAAGGAACTGACTTCAGTGACTGGGTACTCACGCCCGCCCACTCTGGGCCTGAGTTTCTTTGCCTGTGACATCAGTGTGGATGTCTACAGGTAAAAGCCGCCACAGTTTGAGATTGTGGTTCAGCATGTGTCCTTAGGGCTCAATCTAGTGCCCCTGCTATCTGCCCGCCCCATACTGCTCATTGCTTCGTGGTGAGCTGTCCCACTAGGCAAGGACCCTAAGCTGCGGCTGTTACTGCCTGGAGAGCAGAGGGCAGGGGAGAGCAGGCCAGTTGGGTCTAGGGTCCTAAAGGGGCAGTAGGACACAGCAATTAAAAGTGTCCTTTGGGGCCAGCAAGTGGCTCATGTGGTAAATACTGTGCCTGTTACACAATCTAGAGAACTGACTGTACAACGGTTTCCTCTGACCTTCATATTATGGTATGTATGTGTTCAAGGGCCTGAACGAACGCACGCGTGTGGCCTCTGAGGAATGCTGATACATGACTGTAATCCCAACACTTGGGACATGGAAACAGGAGCGTCAGGAGTTCCAGGCCAGCCTGGGCTATCCAACAGTGATAGTGGATTCTATACTTGAGGGCTTCCAGGAGGACTAAGGAATTAATGTAGTAGAGCTCAAGACTGGACCTTGGCACTGAGGGAGTATGGGTATCCCTTGTTTCTGTTGTTTCTGTGGGCTACCTGGGTGGTGCTCTTCTGGGCAGTTAGCCAGGGCTGGTCTGAAGTTCTGTCCTAACTAAGTATGTCATCAGCATACCTGGATGCCATTGGCCAGAAGATGTCACGTGGCTAAAACTAAGGGCTAGAGAAAGAGACTCTGCCCCTTGTTGAGGAAAAATGCAGTAAAACTGAAAGGTATGTGCATCTGCTGGGCAGAACCTGGAGGAGCGGTGGGCGGAGCTGGTGTCCAGGGCTCCTCTGTAGCTTCCTCTCCTGGCACTGGGCAGCAGTGTGGATCTGCAGCCTGTCCTGCCTGTCCAGTGACAGACAGACCAGCCACAGTGAGCCTTGTCTTTGTCTGCACTGGCCATCTTCATAGCCCAGGGATGGGTGGGTGAGTGTTCTGGGGTGTTTGGAGGCAGCCTGGGGTCTGTGCGGGTGCCTTGCGACTAATCAGTTGACTTGGGTGTTGAGCTCTGCAGAGAGCCCCAGGAAACAGGCTGTCTTTGTGTGGACTAGGCATTCTTGTGAGTAGAAGAGGGAGCCCAGAGTGGAGAGAGCTCTGAGGAGCTCTGTTCTCAGAGAGGAGTGCCAAGCCGAGCTGGGCTCTGCACTTGGCCAAGAGCAAGGCTTCTGTTCTCAGAGAACGCTGTAAGCTAAGCCAAGAGCCTGTTGTCCAGAGGCAAGTGCTAGTAGGTACCCAACCTCTGGAAGACCAGAAACAGTGCTGCCCGTTACATTGGTGATGTTTGGCAATCAGTCTCCAGGACTGGATTTTATTGTCCCAAACACCCTATAAAATACAAGACCTATGTTTGAATTTTGGCTCTGACCCCTGGGATGGGGGGGCCTGAGCAGCTAAGTACACTGTATCACACCGTATGAGTACCACTTGGGGCTCTGCAATCCTTGGAGAGCCATGGAGCACTACAGGAGCCTCAGAAACTCAGGGTCAGACTTGGGGCAAGCCTCTTTATTCCCTTGAGCAGTTTTGCTGGCCCTCTTCTGCTTTCTGGCTCACCAGACCAGTGCCTCATGTGAGTGGAATCGGGAATTTGTCCTTTTCACAGAAACTCAGCCCAGCCCAAGGGTTGGGGAGTACCCATCCTGGGATCTGTTTGCTTTATGCCTGGTAGCTAAAAGCCAATGAAACATGCCCGGTGGGGGGAGGGGTCTGGGGGCAATGAAGTACAGTCCTGGGGATGGAAACCCAGAGCCTCATGCCACATCTTTAGTTTTTTTATTTTTGTTTTAAGACAGGGTTTCTCTGTGTAGTTCTGGCTGTCCTGTAACCCATCATGTACACCAGGCTGGCTTCGACCTCAAAGAGATCTTTAATTCCAGGGTTCTGGGATTAAAGGCATGTCCATTATAGCCAGCTCCAGCCTTCCTTTTTTATTTTTATTTATTTATTTTTTGTTTGTTTGTTTTTTCTTTTCTTTTTTTTCCCCCCCCGAGACAGGGTTTCTTTGTGTAGCCCTGGCTGTCCTGGAACTCACTCTGTAGACCTCGAATTCAGAAACCCACCTGCCTCTGCCTCCCTAGTGCTGGGATTAAAAGCGTGCGCCACCACTACCCGGTCCAGCCTTCCTTTTCAAGGCTGACTGATATCCTACTGTGTGTACCCCGAGGTGCTCACCGCTTGCTTTCTTTCAGATGTGGTGTTCGGGCTCTGGGCACTGGGTTCCATGCTGTGCTGTCCTAGCACATGCCCAGCTAAGCAGGGCACAAGCCTGGCAGGAGCTTTGAGCTGAATGCTAGGTCTTGTGGAGGGAGGGCATGGTGTTCCATCCTGTGTGTAAGTCACCCATGGCGAGGGTTAGCAGAAGCCTCAGTCATGTTCAGGTTGTCACCTCACAGAAGGTAGAGTGCGGTTGGACAGAGCCAGGAATGGTAGGCCCTGATGTCCTAAGATGGGTGCTGGCAGGCGAGGCCACTGAAGGGGTCCTGGTAGAAGCCCGTGCTGGTAATAAGACTGTCTGAGGAAGGCACATTCAACATGGTGGCCTTGTCTAGGGAATGACAGCCTCGTCTGGGGAGCAACGTAGAGCAGTGACTCTCAGCTTGTGATCAACGCTTTGTGGGTGAACATCAGGTACTTACATTAGGATTCCTAACAGAGGCAAGATTACAGTTATGAGGTAGCAGTGAGATGACTTTATGGCTGGGGTCACCACAGCATGAGGAACTGTGTTAAAGGGCCACAGCATAGGAAGGCTGAGAACCGCTGCCTTAGAGTCTATCCAGGGCAGGAGAACTGTGTGGTTGGAACAGGACACAGCCCCTGAGCTGCCTCCTCTTCCTCTGTGTGGTGGAACACGGTGTCTGCCACAGGAGGCCCATATGGGCAGTCTCTCTGGCAGAGAGCATCTTCCTGGGTAAGAGGGTCAGCGAGGTGTGGCCTCTGCTGAGGCCCCAATCGTTCTGCTCTTGGCACAGCGCTAGCTGGCGTTTTCCTTGGGTTCAGGTGAGCAGGAAGCACAGGGACAAGGCCTGAGAACCCATGAAGTCACCTATGTGTCACCCTCACCACAGCTGAGGCAGGCAGCCTTGGCGGGCGTTTTTAGTATCCTCTCCCAGTGCTCTGAGCTGAGGGTAAGCTTGCTCAGGCCTCAGGAGACAGGAACTTCCTTTCTATCCTCTTGGAATGTGAAGGACAGCCTGAAGGTTGTTTGGAATTGACTTTGGAGTCGCTAATGGCCCAGATCGAGGCTCAGGTATGGCTGAGATGCATTTGGAAGCCAGCCTCGGTTCCAGAGTAGCAGCTGCTGATGGTTCCTTATGGGGACCAGGCTGTGTCCTTGCATGCCTTAGCGGACAGCCAGGTCTAGGCCTGCAAGGGGACTTAGCACAAGGTGACTCACTGGGTAAGTGAGGTGGACATTGGAGAGCATAAGTGACCTTCTTGGCAGGCTGGGTGTGACTCTAACAGTGTGACTATAAGTGTGACTATAAGTATGGCCTTCTTTTCTAGTCCATTTCCGCTACGTGGTGTTCCACCCCTTCCTGGATGAGATCCTCATAGGGAAGATCAAAGGCTGCAGCCCGGAGGGTGTGCACGGTAAGGTGCCCTGACCCCTGGGGTAAGGCTGGAACACAGTGCGGTGGGCAGTAGATGCTGGCCATGTGGTCCAGAACCCAGCTGCAGCGCCAGACGAGGGGTGCCTCATCCCCTCACATTCTCAAGGATGGAGTAAGGCCACAGCTTAGGGGCTGAGATGGGTGCTGAGCTAGTGGAGGTGACAAGCTCTTGTGCCCGTGGTCTCTGTGTGCAGTGAGCTGGGACGGCTGGAGCTGTGTACTGGGAGCTGCTCAGGGCTACTCAGCACGTGTGGGTAGTATATACAGAAGTGGGACTTTGAGGGAGGAGGGGACAGGTTGCCCTTGGAGACACCTGGGCCACACGGGAAAGAGACCCCATCCCATGTCATCATTTCTTCCAGTCTCTTTAGGGTTCTTTGATGACATTCTCATCCCCCCTGAGTCACTGCAGCAGCCTGCCAAGTTGTATCCTCTCAAGTATGATTTGGGGACAAGTGGACAGCCCTGTGGTGACCCTGGCAGCTCTGATCTGCCACTGCTGGCGGTGCTGGTGTGAAACCCCAGGCCACCTCTGCTTCTGGTTCTGACCATGGTACCCACATGCCCATGTCTGACAGGCTGGGTGATAGAATAGAGCTGTCCATACCTTTGGGGCTCTTGTCACCCCTAGTCACCTCACTCAGGCTGTCTCTGCAGGGGTCGGTGCAGATGTCCCCAGCAGCTTCACCCTGGCTGGTTGCCTCCATTTCCCAGCATGTGGGGTAGAGTACAGAGCTGTTTGTCTTCACCCCAGCTCTGGGGCTGTTTTAATGGGAATGTCACTGGTCCCAGGAGGGGCTCATGTGGTATGTGACAACTGCACTCATGGCTCCTGGCTGACTTGGAAAATGCAGTGTGCCACTGGAGGGCAGTATGGCTCTGTCGGCTATGGGGAGGAAGGAGTAGGGCAGGTGCTCAGCCTCTCCTGTCACCCAGGTCTGCAGGGACAGTGGCCCTGCTCTGTTGTCCCTCCTCCTCCTCCTCCAGCAGGCAGCAGTCAAACCTGCCTCTCATCTTGAGACCCGGGCAAGCCCATGATCTGCCTGTCCGTCAGATTAGTTACAGGATTAACTGAGTGCAGGGCACCTAGACAATTCTCACTTCTAAATGCGGGACTATTATTCTCATTTTGTGTCCTGGTACAAACTGGCTCCTCTCCAAGGGGCAGAAGCAGCTTTCACTGCATTTCCTAGCACAAATAGTCTCAACCTAGGGTTGGGTTTTTTTTTTTTTTTTTTTTTAATATAAAGAAAGCAACTTTCTTCTCTCTCTCTCTTTTTTTAAAAGATTTATTTATTTATTATATATGTAAGTACACTGTAGCTGTCTTCAGACACTCCAGAAGAGGGAGTCAGCTCTTGTTAAGGATGGTTGTGAGCCACCATGTGGTTGCTGGGATTTGAACTCTGCACCTTTAGAAGAACAGTCAGGTGCTCTTATCCACTGAGCCATCTCACCAGCTCCCTAGGGTTGGTTTTAACTTGGGTAAGTACTTTAGCGGCCCCTCAGCCTCCTGCACTCCCATGACATGATTGTGGCCTTGACGCTGGACCCCAGTGATGAAACGGAACAAGTGTGGGTGTGGGAGTATGAGACGGAGGAAGGAGCTCACGACCTGTACATGGACACCGGGGAGGAGATCCGCTTCAGGGTGGTGGATGAGAGCTTTGTGGACACATCCCCCACAGGACCCAGCTCCGCCGAGGCTGCCTCTTCAAGCGAGGAGCTGCCCAAGAAGGAAGCGCCATATACGCTTGTGGTAAGCTGACAGGAGATTGCTTTCTTGAGGTTTCATTCCTAGAACCCCTTTAGCAGGTCAGGTCTCTTGTGAATGTCATCTGCCAGTCACACTAGTTTGCTTTTGAGGGCATGAGGTGACAAGGTTGCTGTAGATGATGGGCAGGCAAGGTGAAATTTTGGATATCATGATCTTTAAGGCTAGAGAGATCAAAGCTGGGGCTGGAGCAGGGCTCCAAGTGCTTCTCAGGCTCCTCCCTCTGGGCACCTTTGGGAGCTCAGAAAGACAGGTCTGTGGTTGAGGCTTTGGAGCCTCTGTCCTAAAACCCTGGTGAGCTAGGGCAGAAATGGTGGTATGGCTCCCAGTCTCTCCACATCCTCCAGCTGCTGTGAACCCTGACCTTCCTTTGCCTGTGCTGGGCCTGCTAGGTGTTGAATAGGGTGGGGTACCAGTCCCTCCTGTCCCAGGCAGCCCAACTCTGAGTAGTGATGAGTGCACTTTTTTTTTTTTTCTGTCTTTGGCAGGGATCTATCAGTGAGCCAGGACTGGGCCTTCTCTCCTGGTGGACGAGCAACTAGCCCTGGGGCTCACAGTGACTGCCGAGCCTGAAGACCCTGTCCAGAGTTGGGAAAGTAGAGAGCAGTTTGAGTGCTCCCCAGAGCCAGGCTTGGTGGGACCAGGAGCAGAGTGACACGTGCTCGCCCTCTCCCTCCCCAGCACTGCTTCGCTGATCTGGAGCCACCCTGAATCGTTTACAGAGTGTCATGGAACCAGGCTGGCTTCTCACTTGCTGTAGAGCATAGAGTAGCCTGGAGTTTCTTATCCTCTAGCTGGGATTACAGGTGTGCAGTGCCACCCTGAGCCTATGTGGAAGGTAGGGATGGGTCCCAGGGCTTGTGCGCACCAGGAAAGCATTCTCCCGGGGAGCCGATTCCCCAGCACAAGGACTGTTTGGTGGTTTTTGTAATTTCTTCAGGGCTGAGGATGGAACCCAGGGCTCTTTCATGTTAGATGGGTGTTGTACTACTGAGTCAGGCCCTGTCTATCCTATGAACTTCTTCTAGCCTCCAGTGACAGCAGAAACATTTAATAAATACTGGTGGCAGCAGCAGGAACCTCCCCTTTTCATTAGCTGACATCTAAGGCCACTGAATTGTCAATCAGGGATAGCATGTCCTGCCTTACCCCAAGGTCCATTTAGAGATGACCTCTCCCAAGCCCACAGACGGTAGGTCTCTGTTTATGGGACCAGACTGAGTACTGAACCTAACCTAGTGGCTCTGTGATAAAGGTAGAGGTCACTCTGGGTGGGGTTTTGGGTCGGTGCTGCCAGCTGCTGATGACATGAGCACCCTTACTGCCACAGCGTCTGGAAGGTGGAGCCTCCAAAATGAGCCAAACCCCTCCCTGTCTAGAAGTGGAGATGGAGGCCTACCTCACAGGAAGCCTGGGGCTGCTGCTGCCTCAGCTGGCCATGAGGGCCGCCCCAGGGCCACAGATGACTGTCTAGTCCTGCTGTCCCTTTCTCACTGGCACTTGTGTGATAAATACTGTTTTGTGACAAACTGCCATGGCCTGCCTGGGCCTTTCCATGTGAGATTTAGCTGTTCTCACATTGGAATTGAGTCTGTTCTCACATCTCTGCTGCAGAGGATAGAGGGGCAGACGGCATGCAGCACTTGATTGTTAGCTGTGTCTTGGGGCAGATTCCTTCTCAGGCTGTTTTAACTCTGTAGTCTAGGCTGGACTTGAACCCAGACCCATCTGTCTCTGCCACCCCCACCCGCGCCTACTTTCAAGGTAAAGCCCAGGTCTAGCACTGTAGCCCCAGGGGAGCAGAGGCGGCAGCTCCTGGGCCCTGAAGCTCTGCTCTACTACAGGTACCAGGTGACCAGGGTCCAGATGTGACCCAGGCCTGATGGAATCTTGGCTTGAAAAACCCTCCATTAGCTCATGCTGGTAATAGTAGACACCAACCACTCAGAACATTAATAGATTTGGATTTTTTTTTTTTTCCTTTGTAAGAACAAGTTTCTCTAAAATCCTTCAGCCACCAGTGAAATGATCAGGCAGAATAAAAACTTCTGTAGAGGGAGTGCTGTCATCAAAAATAAATACAGTTACATGGATTGTTCAAAGAGAAACCAAACTGAACAGGAGGCGGGGCTGGAACATTATCTTAAATGCCCTCCATGGTGGTTCACTCTGGGCCGAGGATAGGCAGGAAGCAGGTCTGGACACCATCTTAGAGCAGGTGGTCATGCTGGACAGACCAGATTAGGCTCTGATGATGCACATGGACCTGTACTTTTGACAGCCAGCAGGGTCCAGAGTGGGACAGGACAGCCAGCCCGGCTCCTCACTGCTGCAGCTCCTTCATCCTGTTGAGGGCACTGCCTGCACGGAACCACTCGATCTGCGTCTCGTTGAAGGTGTGGTTCAGGAGGATGGTTTCCTGGGTCCCATTGGGGTGCTTGATGATGCAGTTCAGAGGCTGAAATAGAAGAATGGGTGTGGGCTGGGGAGTAGACGGTGCTCCGAGGAACATGGTCCTCGCTGGGGGCTCTTAAAACCCAAGATTGTATCAGGCAAGCTGTTGGGTACTAAGTGCCAGGCCAGGGCTCATGTCTGGGGTGCCTCGCTCAGCTGGAACGTGGACTCACAAGAGCTGTATGAATGATGTAGCAGGACAGGAAACAAGGCGATTGCCCAACCCCACCCACCCAAGGGATCCCTGGTTTGTTTCCCCTCCTTCCTATCCTGACCTTTCCAGGGGCAAAGTCCTTCAGGCCTTGAATGGTCAGCTTGTCCACTGGATGAATCTTGTTGTAGTCAGAGGGGTCAGCGAAGGTAAGGGGCAGCAAGCCCTGCTTCTTTAGATTGGTTTCTGTTAGACAAACATGAAGTTGCAGTGCGGTTCCTCTACCCAAGGCTCCTCAGGAGCCCCAGGCACGCTTCTCTAAAACCGTCAAGGGATAGGAGACAGACCCCACCTGCAACCCCAGTCCTACCGCAGGGCAAGCGGGCTCCAGCACCCAAGCCTGCATTAGTATAGATGTACATGCTGCATGCCTTATTCAGCTGCCAAACTAAGAACCAAGACCAGTGTTGATGGGACGCCATGGATATCAGACTTGGGCAATGCCACCTTGGCCTTGGGTAGGTGGGACAGGCTATGGAATATGGCCGACTCCAAATCAGCCACAGCAAAATAGGTGACCTGGATCCTTGAGTGAAGGAACAGCACTGTCAGTGGGGAGGACTGGCTCACCGTGGATCCTGGCGAAGCTCTTGGTGATGATGGCCCGGCCCCCCAGGTGGCGAGGCTCCAGTGCTGCATGCTCCCTGCTTGAGCCTTCACCATAGTTCTCATCTCCAATCACCACCCACCTGATGCCATGTTTCTGTCAAGGAACAGGGACAAGGAATGAGGCAGTGGAGGGTGCTGCCTGAGGGCTTGGGGTGGTGGGGAGGTACACATGAGAAGCAAGCTAGAGGGAATTGCTATCCCAACACCCAGGAGTCAGAGATGTCTTAGCAGGTGTTTGGCCCCAGACCTGAGGTTAGAGGAAACCTTATAGAATTGCTTTAGGAGTCTGTTGGAAATTGAAGCTCAGAGAAGAACCACAGGTCTCACCCAGACCAACTATTACGGGACTAAGCTTCTGGAACTACTGCATAGATTAGCCTAGCCTCGAACTCAATCCACCAGCTTCTGCCTCCCAAGTACTGGTATGGTATTAAAGGTGTGAGTCAATGCTGCCAATACTGTTTCTCTCAAACAATGTTGGCCTACCTTGTAGTAGCGAGCAGTGTCAGGTACAGGGCCAAATTCCTGGGTGACAGCATTGCGCACAGAGTTGGCTTTGCCATTTTCGATGTTGATGGCACCGATGAGCAGGTTGTTAGAGATGTTATCCAGATGCCCACGGAACTTGAGCCAGGGGCCAGCAGCAGAAATGTGGTCTGTGGTGCACTTCCCTTTGACCTTGTGTGAGTGAGCAATGGATAAAGGAAGTCTTTCAGAGACAGGCAGCAGTGAGCAGAGCAAGGGGAGATTAGGGATATATCCAGCCTTGGACCTGTATCTCTGCAATCCTGCTGTTCCCATGCCGTCTTGTTTAGGCAAGGCTATCGCCCATCCACTCAAAAGCCCCAGTTATGCTGTCTCCATGGCAGGATACTCCCTCATGGGACAGGCTAGAGATGGAAGACAGATGCAGCTGTTTGCTTATTCAGCTAAGCTGCCAAGGGTGGAAGATCAGCGACTCCAAGCCAGACATAGAAGCTAGGAGTCATGTCTGGGTCCTGGCTCACATGAGCTAAATACTGGCTGTGTCACAGGCATGCCTGAACACTGCTTAGTAAGCCCATAAATTATTGTCTGACACGAGTCTGAGGCCCTTCACCACACTGGAAAGGACCAGCTCCCAAACAGTCCCTATCTGGTAATGGCCCAATAATAGGAGTGCTGTCTGCTGTCAATCCAGAGCTGAGCTGAGTAACATGTGATACACTAGGTGGCTGTCGCCTGACAGTAGCTGACTAGATCAGGCTGTGTCCCAGCCCAGGGTCACATAGAAGCGGGGACCACCAAACTCCTGTGATCTTTCCCTTCTCTAAAACAGCCTCCCTCCCTCCTGCCTTGGGTTTCCCCGCCACACCCACCACTTGGGGATGGGATGCCTGTGCCAACCTTGATGAGGATTTGCAGGTCCTCGAGGTCTTTGCCATCCCACTTGTCAAAAGGCTCCAGGAGCTGCAGGCGCTGGCTGGTAGGGCTCACATCCACCCGCTGCCCACTGCTGTCCTTAGGGGGGTGCTGATACGTGTCCTGCCCTGGATCAAAGTCCTACAGAATGGGTTGAGACACAGTGGGCACTGCATCCTTAGTCCCCACATGGATGTCTGGTAGACTGTAAGCTTGCCTGTGCCCTAAACCTCATGCTTTCTCAGTAACAGTGTCCACCCACCTCACAGGAGCCCAGGCAGTTAGGCCAAGGCAGGCCTGTGGCTAGCCATGAAAACCATCAGCAGCTGCTCACCGATCGGGGTAGCTCGTCTGCATCTGGAGCCTCCAACTTGAACTTCTTGCCATCCTTGCCTGTCAAGAAGTCAGTTTCTGGGTTGAACTTAAGGGTTCCTGCAATGGCCAGAGCTGTGACAATCTGAAATGGAGGAGGCCAGTTTGTTGGTTAGCACCAACCACCTACGCCTATCTATACACTTCTTTTTTCTTTTTTAAAATTATTTTTACTACTGTTCTCTGTTTATGTGCATATGATACATGTGTACATTTATATATTGAGTGTACATGTTGTGTCAGAAAACAACTGTGTAGTTAATTTTTTCTTCCTACCTCTACAAAGGGGGTTTTGGGCATTGCACTCAGGTCTTTAAAGTTATGTTACTGAACACTTTTGTCACTGAGTCCATCTTAGAAACTGTGGTTTCTCTAGGTTGGCTGGCTAACAAGCTCTAAGGTTTTTGTTTGTTTTGTTTTTTCATGTGGATGTTGGGAAGTCAGACTCAGATCCTCATCCATGTGCAGCAAGTACTTCACCAACTAAACCAGGCCCCTCCTGCATCCCAGGCCAGAGCTACAGGGCCACCTCTGGGACCCTGAGCCACCAGGTCTGCAGGGTACTCAGGATCCCAAGGGTTTCTTTTCTTTATTTTATGTATGTGAGTAGTGCACTGTCTCTGTCTTCAGACACACCAGAAGAGGGCATCCGATCTCATTACAGATGGTTGTGAGCCACTGTGTGGTTGCTGGGAATGAAACTCGGGACCTCTAGAAGAGCTAAACCATCTCTCTAGCCCCCAAGGGTTTCTAAAATAGCTGCCAAGGCCTGAGCCCCTCGTCAGCCCTAGGCTAGGCCAGCACTACTGTACAACTTTCCCGTTTCTTGCAGGTGTTTGGGACAGATGAGAGGAGACCCAGCACACAAATACTTCAGCGCACAAAATATTCTTGCTTGCCAGCAAAGGAAGAGTAGAGAACCACTTCCTCACTGGGCAGTGAGAGCTTCCTGAACACTCAGTGAAGTCAAGAGTGAAGCTAGTGAAGGTCAAGGTGGAACACCCATTCAATGCCCATGGTAATTAATAGCAAAGGCACATTTTTACTGAACTCAGAAACTAGAGCTGGAGACATGCCTGTGGTCTCAGTCAGTCACAAGGGAAGGGACAGGAAATGGAAAGGTGGGAGGGGAAAAGAACTCCAAGCAAGCACGTCTTCACACCCTTCTCACATGACCCTGAAGATGGATAAGTGGCCAAGCTCATGTAGGTGGGAGAGCAAGGTCCTGTCCCAGGCAGTGAAATTCCACAGTCCACCCTCACATCTACTAACAGCTAACTACTGCACAAGCTGAGGGAGGCCAGCAGGAGTCACCAAGTCAGTGTGAGGTTTGATGACTGACAAGGCCATGTCTCTTGGCTTCCCCTTGGATAATTCAAGTTAGGAGTGTCTGCTGAGGGGTAGGGACTGACAGGAGAGGCTAATTTGCTCTTCTGTACTCTCTGGGCCTTTCTATAATGCCAACCCTAAGCAGCCATCTCCCCACCCTTTCCTCTGACCCACCAAGAACAGGAGCCTCAAGGTAGTCAGGCTAACACCTGGCCAGTCAACATCTCACCTCTGGGGATGTGACAAAGGCATGGGTCTCAGGGTTTGCATCATTACGGCCTGTGAAGTTCCTGTTGTAGGAGGTGACGATTGTATTCTTCTCTCCCTTCTTGATGTCTTTTCTGCCAGGACAGAGAGGATAGGATTAGATAACTAGCCTTGTCACATGGGCTGTCCGGAGGCCAGTTTGTCTGGTTTCTTATGGTACATGCCTAACTCATGAGGGGAATGGCAGGGCCCTGAAAATGCTGTGTCCTCCGAGGGACTCAAGCTCCTCAGGTCTCATCTGAGGTATGTGGGAGAGATGCACAGGCCACACTGAGGCCGGAGTCTCCTCACTTAGGCAGCTGCCTGCTCTCAAAAGGCTCTGTCAGAGCCACCAGCTTGGCTTCTAGGATGCAGCCTTCTTGGCTTCTTCCTGTCAGACAGGACTCAAGTTTCTGGCCACTCGGGGCTTCTATAGGGCTCTCTGCGTGCCCATTCACCTCTGACAAGGACTGCTATGTGCAGCCTTGCTGGAACTTTCTCTGGCTCCGGCTGGAGTCTTCTCTCCACTATTTACTTTTACACAAGGAGCTTGAGGATGTGCTGCTTACCTGTCCCACTGGCCGATGCAAGGGCCACAGGCATTGGCCAAAACGATTCCACCCACATCCCTTAGGATCTGTGCCTACAGAGGATAAAGAGGACAGAAAACTGTCAGGGCCAGGTACAATGCTGATGGCAATGGGATGAAAGGCTATGCCTGCATTGCCTTAGCCCGAAAGTAGCTTGTTCCATCCTGAAGCACACATCAGCAGGCAAGATGCGAAGTGAGGGACAGGGGCAGGTGCATGTGAACACTCACATAGCCATCCCGCTCAATAGTGGCACGGATCTGTTCAGAGCCTGGGGTGATGGTGAATTGGGACTTGCACTTGAGTCCGTGGGCCAGTGCCTGCTTAGCCACAGCTGCTGATCGTCCCATGTCCTCGTAGCTTGAATTGGTGCAGCTGCCAATCAAACCTGGTATATGGTAGGGTCAAAGGTCAGGAGAGAGTAACCAGAAGTCTGCATCTGACCTGGCACAAAGAGATTACCAACTGATCTGGCACAGAAATTATTTCTAATACACATGTTGGAAGCGACCTAAATATCAGCAATCAAAAAGGTTACTCATAACCCAGTCAGTCATTCACGGTCACTGACCATGGCACTCAACACAGGTCATACTGTATCCATTTTCATACAAATTTTATTCAAATGTATAAGTATGCATAAAACCCCAAAAGGCTTTTTTTTTTTTTTTTTTTTTTTTTTTTTTTTTTTTTTTTTTTT
>NC_034606.1:47132241-47141800 GCF_900095145.1 Mus pahari | reverse complement strand
TCTCCTGGTGTGTCTGAAGACAGCTACAGTGTACTCACATACATAAATAAATAATAATTAAAAGAAAAAGCTTGTTAAGCAGCTGGGCAAGCTTCTAATCTCAGGACTCAGGAGGCAGAGGCAGGAGACCTTGGTGAGTTTGAGACCAACGTGATGTTCTAAAACAGTTCTAGGATAGCCAGGGCTACAAAAGGAGACCCTGTCTCAAGACAACAACAACAAAAAGCACAACCTTGTTATTAAAAAGTTCATACAATTGGATGATGCCATCTTGTCTATTAATCTGTTTCTCTCAGCAGAGCAGCGATTTCTTAGTCTTATTAGTCTGGGCTGCCTTGAATGCATGAAGACTCACCTGCTCAGCCCCCTGGTGCTGGGTTAAAGGCACGCACCACCATGCCTAGCCAGTGTTTGGGTCTTTTTCTTCTAATCATCAGACACTACAGAAAGTTCTTCTCACTCTTAGAGGGGCAAACTCGACTATCACTGCTGACCAGATGGGGAACCAGACTTGCTTTTTGAAGTTTCCCTTCTTAATTGAGAACATGTATTATTAGCAGGAGGCACATGCATATTTATACTGAAAATGACTTCCTTTTGTTTATCCAGAACCCAAGTATAGTGTTCTATCTGGCGACTCTTAGCACCCCTGCTTCTCAATCTTGTTGCCATTGTTGAGTCAGTGACAGTGTGACAGTGTGACAGTGTGACAGTGTGTTTGGATGGACAGTGAGCTGCTTCTCTATTTGCCTTGTGTCTGGAGGCAGCTATGAAGTGGCAGAGTCTGGGTTCACACCAGGCCCCGTGACTGCAGGCCAGAGACTGTGAATGCCATGGACACTCAGGCTGAACTGCAGTAGCAGTGTGCCAGTGTGACTGCATGTGTGATGTGTGCAGACAGCAGCACGGCATATGATCTGTGTAAATGTACATTTACATAGATGTACGTGTTCACGTATACAGTGACACAGGAATGTTCTCAAAAACTATTTCTGGTTAAGAGTCAGAGTTAGAGGTATTTTAAAACTCTTCATGTGAAGTACAATAAACATGTATTCTTTCTATACCAAGCACAGGTAATATCTGAATAACCAGAGACCCCCTGGGGAGTGCCTGCCCCAAGAAGTACCATGAAGGTGATTGTCCCCAGGTACCTATTAACCTGATAAAGTAGAAGGCACTCACCTACTCTGATGTCCAGAGGCCAGCCTTCCTTCTCTGCCACAGCGCCCACATCTGCCACTGGGTGAGCCAAGTCAGGGGTAAAGGGCCCATTGATATGTGGCTTTAGCTGAAAAGACAGGGTCAAGGAGAAGAGAGACAAGTAGAGTGGGGATGGACGATTATCCTCTTTCTTTCTTCCTTCCTTCCTTCCTTCCTTCCTTCCTTCCTTCCTTCCTTCCTTCCTTCCTTCCATCCTAAGACTCTCTCATTTCTATAGAAGGAACTGTCTTCTGTCCTTAGGGCTCAGACTTTGTCATGGGAGACAAGTGGGCAATAGGATGGGGTCCCCCAGCACTTGAGTCCCCCAGCCCTGTCAGGCTGTCTTGTCTCCACATGGTACACACAGGAGCTGAAGGGTAGAGTGACAGGCCTCCTTCAGGTCACAAGAAGGAGATGACAGAGGTACAGAAACAGTCTGCGCCACCTGCCTCACAAGTCCATCATCTCTGAAACTTCACTGCTTTTGAAGGAGCTGGGCCTGATGGTGAGGAATGATTCCAGTTCTTGAGAGGCTGAGGCAGGGGACTGCCAGGTAAAGTCCACCTGGGTTAGTTAACAAAGTTAGTTCAAGAAGAGCGCGAAGAACTTAGTGAGACTTTTTTTTTTTTTTTTTGGTTTTTCGAGACAGGGTTTCTCTGTGTAGCCCTGGGTCCTGGAACTCACTGTGTAGACCAGGCTGGCCTCGAACTCAGAAATCCGCCTGCCTCTGCCTCCCGAGTGCTTGGATTAAAGGTGTGCGCCACCACGCCCGGCTTAGTGAGACTTTCTTAAAAAGAAGACATAGCCGGGCAGTGGTGGCAAACACCTTTAATCCCAGCACTCAGGAGGCAGAGGCAGGTCATCTCTGAGTTTGAGGCCAGCCTGGTCTATAAAGCAAGTTCCAGAACAGCCAGGGCTACACAGAGAAACCCTGTCTCAAAAACAAGAACAACAACAAAAAAAATCAAACAACCCCAACCAACCAACAACAAAGAGGGCTGGGGACACAAATGTGCTTGCTTAGAGTTCAAATCTAGTACCAAGGGTTGGGACAGACCAAAAATGTTCCTACTGGAATCTTCTGACAGACCATGCCATATGCTTTTTTTTAAATGAGGAATGACTAACAAACATGACGTGCATAGCAGAGTGCCTGGCACACAAACACCAACACACCAGACTCTTACTCCATGAACTAACCCATGTCACTCACACTCCCCTTAGGTTCCACACTTGGTAAAAGGACACCTACGGAGGCAGGTCAGCTAGCACAGATCCACAGAGCCAAGACTGGCACTGAACAGCCTGGCTTCTGTTTGCTCTAGAGCCCTTCCTTGCCTGGCTTCAGTTTGCTCTAGAGCCCTTCCTTGGCTCTCTGAACATCTGTCCTGCAGGTGTCAGGATGCCAACTCATTGCAGCTTGTCCTAAGAACTCAAAGTGAGCCTCGAGGGCAAGAGCTTAGCCTCCGCTAAAGTTTCGGAGCGGCAAATGGACACTCGTGTCAGACTTGCTTTCCCCATAGCTGAATGTCATGTCCTTCTGTCTGTCTCCAATTCCTGCCTGATTTAGGCCCTAAGAACCAAGGGCCTTGCTGGGTGTGCTGGTAGGACCTGCTCCCCTACCCTCCTGCCTAGTGCCAAAAAATAAAAGCCCCACCCTCAGCAGTCCCCCAACTCTGCTTCTCCGCTCACCTCATTGAGGTTAATTTCAATCACTTGGTCATACTGGCAGCCAGGGTCAGGCACTAAGTGATCCTTGAATTCTTCTGCTAGGTTGGCAATGTCTGGAATCCACAAGGGAAGAGAATGAAGCAGAAACTGGTTTTAAGACTTTGTTTATTTGTACGCCTGAGCCAGATACCTGCCACTTACCAAATAGCAGGTTCCAGGCAGTAACTAAGTCAACAGAGGGACAAATTCAACAGCCCAGAGTGCTGCCCCTGCCCACCAGGAGCTCAGCCTCTTGAAGAGGCTGTCAGTGAGCCAAGAATGAAGACACGAGAAACACAGGATATGCAAAGTACTGGGATTACAAGCACACTCTACCACACAGTGTCTGAGAATCACAAAGTTTTGCACCCAATAGGGTTTCTCCATGTAGCCCTGACTGCCCTGGAACTCACTCTGTATACCATGATGGCCTTGAATTCAGAGATCTGCCTGCCTTTGCCTCCCCAGGACTAGGTTTAAAGGTGTGTGCCACTGCTCACTGGTACGGAGCAGAATTTTAAAGAAGTCACTGGATAAAGAGAGATGAGGGCAGTCCAGGTAGGACTGAGGCGGCTCTCAGCTTCCCAGGGCCTCTAACCTGCAGTAGCTACCATTCGCTTACACTCCCCTGCAGTAACTACCCATTCGCCTACACTCCCCTGCCTTACCAGGTCCTAACCCTTTATTTCCTTGTTTGAGCCTCAGAGAAACCTATGAGAAACTTGAAAGTTGCTGGGGGCGACTGGGAAGTTCCCTCAATCAGAGAGCAGTTATACAGAAGAGACCCATGTCACTTCCAGAGCTTCCTGTAGGGGGCACTGGGGACTAGGCAAGAAAAGACCAGAATTTAGCCACCTTTTCCTGTGAAGTTCACATGGATAACCTGCAGCAGGGATAATTTGGATGCCAGACCCTTTCAGAGGCTGAAGACATAATTAGAAGCAGTCACACACACCTACCTTGTCATCTACCTGCAGGGACTTCTGGGCCTCTGCATGGCAGCCAGCCTAGGGATCCCAGGCTAAGTACTCATGCCTTCAGGACAGGTGTACAGCATGGCTGTGTGCTCACCCTCCCCTAGGCGCTCACCTGCTCGGCCTGTCTTGCTTAGGTACTTTTTCATCCTGTGGTTGTATGGGAACACTGATGTAGTGGCCCCAATTTCTGCACCCATGTTGCAGATTGTTGCCATGCCTGCAGAGAAACAGAGCCCAAAGCATGAGGCTACTAGGCCCTAGGTGTGGGCCCTAGTACCTGTGTGCACACAGCTCTTCACACATCGAGCTGCATCGCTTCCTTCCTGGCCTACAAGGCCATCTAGCACCAACAAGACTCCATCCCTCAAAGCCCATGGCCAGTGAAGGGATCTCAGCCTTTACAGTAGAATTCTAGCTTTCCTACTAAGCAGAGCACGTAGCCCGGACATGGCCAGCCACTGCTTAGAGTGGTTCAAGATTATAAAGAAATAAATGCTGGCACTCGATTTACATCTCAATCTGTCTGCCTGGAATTCTGCCCTCTCTGTCACACCAGGGTCCTACGTAAATAATTCTTGGAGTTTGAACAGTAAGAATGAAATAAGGGCTGGAAAAATGGCTCAGCGGTTAAGAGCACCGACTGCTCTTCCAAAGNTCCTGAGTTCAAATCCCAACGACCACATGGTGGTTCACAACCATCCGTAACGAAATCTGATGCCCTCTTCTAGAGTGTCTGAAGACGGCTACAGTGTACTAACATATAATAAATAAATCTTTTAAAAAAAAAAAAAAAAACGAAATAAATTGGGTATAGAACATAATGGCTGTAGTCCTCGCTACTTGGGAAATACAGATATGAGGGCTGCTTGAACTCGGGAGGTTTTTGTATTTTTTTCAAGACAGGCTTTCTCTGTGTAGCCCTGGTTGTCCTGGAACTCACTCTGTAGACCAGGCTGGCCTTGAACTCACATCTGCCTGCCTCTTCCTCCCTAGTGCTGGGATTTTACAGTAGTTTTCAGTTGTTCCATCAGTTCAGCAGGTTGTTTCTAGCCTGAGCCCCACCTGTGCGTTTCTATTCTCAGCCCACACTGTTGGGACAGCCTCAGGGGAAGACCACTTTAACTACTGCTTCAGGTCCATGAGCTGAAGCCCAGAGGTAGAGACACCGTGGCTCTGCCATCCTCACCAGTGCAGGAGATGGAGTCGACACCGGGTCCATGGTATTCCACAATAGCTCCTGTGCCACCTTTCACCGTAAGGATGCCTGCCACTTTGAGGATCACATCTTTGGGTGAGGTCCAGCCAGAGAGGGAGCCCGTCAGCTTCACACCGATCACCTGAAACGGTGGGCTAGACAAGTACAGGCACCACACACCATGTCCAGGGAGGAGTCACGTAATGGAGCTTATATTCCCTTGTATTCTTCTTCAGCCCTACTCCTCACAAAAGAGACTCTAGCCTGGCTCTTCCACCTCCCACCCACCGTTCCTTATGTATTTCCAACAGCCTCCCTTCTAGCTAGGCTAGAGCAAGTTTCTCCCTTCCCCTCACCTTGGGGCACTTCAGCTCCCAGGGGATCCCAGCCATGACATCCACAGCATCAGCACCCCCTACTCCAATGCAGATGCCTCCCAGGCCGCCACCATTGGGGGTGTGCGAGTCAGTGCCGATCAGAAGAACTCCAGGGTATGCATAGTTTTCTAGAATGATCTGAAAAAGAACCAAAGACCTTAAGCTTAGAAGTCTTCAGAACAGAATTGAAGGTGGACCCAAAAAAGGATGTATAGAACTACCCCCACTGACACCAGACCAGACCACCCAGCCATGCCCAGGTATTCTTCAAGTATGGGGTACAGGCAGCCTCATTTAGACTACACCTACATATCCAGGTGGCCCGACTCATGAATAGCTTTAATAGCTTCTACTGTGTGACTTGGGTCTGTAACTGCCTCCCTGTGCCTCAGTCTCCTCATCTACAGTAATAAAGTACTCAGGTCATCTTAACCTCACGATGTGGAAAGAAGTGGACAGACTGGCATGTCAGAACGTGTTCCGTGATGGGCCTGGAAAGAGCTCCTGACAGACCTATAATGTGAACTGCCCAGGGTAATTAATCCGCCTTCCAGGCTTCTAATCAGGGTAGACAGTTCTATCAGGAACTGTCCCACAGGGTATTTAAATAAGCACTGAGATGCCAGGAGCTCTCCAGTGTCTGAGAAGTACACAGCCTGCCTCCTTCATACTCTTGGAGGCATCACTTGGCCTGCTTGGCAGGGCTGCTCTACCAAAAGACTCTCCTAGCTATGAAGGCCAGGGTATGAACACTGAGTAAGAAAGCAGGGGCAGCAACCCACATCAGTTCTACCCATGGTTCAGGTCCCTCCAAGGGGCTAGATTCATGGGAAGGTCCTTCTGGGCTAAGTGAGCCAGGTTTTTGCCCCCCCACCCCTGCCCACTAGTTTTTGTGAGGTCTTGGGCAATACATTTAACCTCTCGAGGCTTCATCTTCATTTTCTATACTAACAGCTGAAATTATAGGCATGTATCATTATATACCCAGCAGAAAAGTGTATTTTAGGCTAGACTAACATTTATAACATCACATGAGGAATTCAACCATCTACATACACAACCACTGAGGCCCAATTCGGTAGCCACCTGGCCCTGTCCTCAGTGACACGATCCCGGTGCCTACATAGCTCATGACGTAGTGGAAAAGCACTGAGCATATGCTCGGAACAATATTCCAAGTGGCCACAGCAGCTCACCTGGACCTGAGTGCAGGGTGTGGGAAGACCAGGGAGATGAAACAGGCAGATTAGAAAGCTAAGCTGCAGAGGAGCGGAGCTGCCAGATCAATGGAGCAAGGGATGGGGCTCCACCTGAATGCAAGCTGCTGACAGCCTGACATGAGGGACAGAAAAATAAAGCCAAAAGACACACATGTTGTGATGGTTTGGATAATGATAGTCCCCATAGGACTCATATGTTTGAATGCTAGTCACTGGTAAGTGGCACCATTTGAAAAGATTAAAAGGATCAGGAGGTGTGGCCTTATTAGAGGAAGTGTGTCACTGAGGTGTGTGGGCTTTGAGATTTCAAAAGCCCATGCCAAACCCAGAGTCTTGATCTGTCTAGGGATCAGAATGTAGATCTCAGCTGCCGCTCCAGCACCTGCCTACATGCTGCCATGCTTCCTGCCATGATGAAAACGGACTAAACTTCTGAAGCTGTAAGCCAGCCCCAGTTAAATGTTTTCTGTTATAATAGTTGCCTTGGTCACGGTGTCTCTTCAGAGTAATAGTACAATGATTAAAACACATGGTTCCTGGAAATGTTTTTTAAGAGTCATGCTGAATGTTTAATAGGTGGCAAAGAGCAGGCTACCACTCACAGCCCCACATTTTGGCTTAAGAGCTGCCAAAGTGGCCTAAGCCTGTGTCCTAAAATGGAATTGGGGATACCTGAATTGGGGTGCCCTCCATATCAACAGGCTAACCAAGGGTAGGTCCATGTGCCTTTATGCCCCATTGCAGAGAGACACTCTGGTTCTTACAGATGTGTGACATGCAACCCTGGCAGATCTGTCCTAAAGGGCAATGCAGCAATCCATTCTTGGCTCTGGTCTCAGAGATGGGCATAGCCAGTCAGCCTGACCCAGCTCCTCTATAAGGAAGCAGGTATCAAGGCCTGAGATGGAAGTAGGGAGAAGAGTCATCTTGGAAATGCAGAACAGATCCCATATATACAGGATGGATGGCTAATAGACATGTTCCAGGCTAGTCCTAAACAGTTGCCTTTAATGGAAGGAAGGCTGTACTTCCCCCACACACACACACATGCAACTTTTTTTTTTTTTTGAGTCAAGGTCTTAATATATAGTCTGGCCTTGAACTCACAAAGATCTACCAGCCTCAGCNCCCCCCCCCCCCTATTTGGGGATGAAAGGTGTGTGCTCCCCTGCTTGGATGACTTTTTTTTTTTAAGATTTATTTATTTATTATATGTAAGTACACTGTAGCTGTCTTGAGACGCTCCAGAAGAGGGCATCAGATCTTGTTACGGATGGTTGTGAGCCACCATGTGGTTGCTGGGATTTGAACTCTGGACCTTCGGAAGAGCAGTCGGGTGCTCTTACCCACTGAGCCATCTCACCAGCCCCTTGGCTGACTTTTAATCTCTTTGGGGGAAGGGTTTCGCATTGTAGGTCAGGCTCTTTAGAACTCAGCTTTGTAGCCTAGGATGCCCTCAAGCTCACAACAACCTCTTGCTGCAGCTTCCTGAATGTTGGGATTACAGGTGTGCCTATTAAACATGGCTTTATGGACCAAATTACCTTCTGAATTAAACACCAGTTTGGTGTTTGACTTTCAGTACTTCCATCCTGCAGAGTTCTACTCTACAGGAACAAAGCAGTGCTCTGGGCAGGGATGGGACGTGCTCTCTTTATTGATACAGGTGGGAGAGCATCGTGGCATAGGAGAGCATCATGGTGGCGCAGGCACTCCCTCAGGCCCACATCCCTATTGCACAGTTATCCAGGAGCTCTCACTGGGTGAGGATAGTAATCATAATTCAAAGTATGTTATAATAGAACCTTATTTCACAAGGTCATGGTAAGTAATAGTAAGTTAATATCCTGATAATTTTTAAATTTATTATGGGAAATAGCTCAATTATCATAGTGCTTGCTGTGCATTCAATACCCCAGCACCATAAAAATTATAATTATTTTTATTTTAAAAATACTTTTAGATTTACTTCTGTATCTGAACATTTTGTTCCTATGTGTGTCTGCAACACCTCATGAGTACCTGGTGCCTGTGGAAGTCAGAACAGGGCTTTGCATCCCTGGATCAGTTCCCTACACAACTGGTCTTAAAGCTTATGAGAAAAACAGTACACACAAAAACATTTTAATCCATGTAGCTCAGTAGTACATCCAGGATTCCCCAACACCATATAAAGGACTACAGGCATGAATCAACAAATCTAACTTCTATCCCTTCCACCAAACATGGTTTCCAGCATTTATACCCTTGTAAACTGCACTTGTCTACCTCTACCCCGGTACCCAGGATGACACGGCCACCAGCACTCTTGCTCAGCTCTCCCAAGCCTCATGTCACCAGCAGGCCTGGAACATGCTATCCCGTTACCAGAGCACGGCCTGGGCTTGGGGCCCTTATAAAGGCAAGTTAAACTGTGTATTACCTGATGAATGATTCCAGATCCAGGCCTCCAGAAGCCCACGCCATACTTGGCACCTGCAGTTGCCAGGAAATTATACACTTCCTGGTTTATGTCCTATTAAAACAAATCAATAACCAGAGCGTTAGCTTGAGCTGGGATGACCTCATACTCTGCCCGCCATGGCACTGACATGCTGGTACCATGAAGACAAGTCTTTTTTTTTTTTTTTTTTAAGATTTTATTTATTATATGTAAGTACACTGTAGCTGTCTTCAGACACTCCAGAAGAGGGCGCCAGATCTCGTTACAGATGGTAGTGAGCCACCATGTGTTTGCTGGGATTTGAACTCAGGACCTTTGGAAGAGCAGATGGGTGCTCTTACCTGCTGAGCCATCTCACCAGTCCGAAGACAGTCTTTTCTTTCTCTTTCTCTTTCTCTTTCTCTTTCTCTTTCTCTTTCTCTTTCTCTTTCTCT
>NC_034606.1:47122975-47128565 GCF_900095145.1 Mus pahari | reverse complement strand
GAGAGAGAGAGAGAGAGAGAGAGAGAGAGAGAGAGAGAGAGAGAGAGAGAGAGAGAGAGAGAGTGTTCTTGAATGTAGGTACCAACAGAGGCCAGAGGTATCAGACACTCCTGGAGCTAGAGTTACGGGTGCCTGATGTGGGTTCTGGGAATCAAACTCAGGTCCTCTGAAGAACATCTCCCCAGCCCAGCAGCAGCATTTTCTAACAGAAGGGAATGTTTTCTGTGCTAACACTAGGAACAAACTTAATTTTCTAACATCTTTGCATCAGATTTCATTTCCAGTATCAGGCAGAATGAAAAGCAAGTCTTAAAAAGATGTTAGCCCTCAGGGCTGGGGAATGGCTCAGTGGGAGAACATGTGCCTGTCACACGAGGTCTGGATTCCATCCTCAGACATTCAGTGCCATGGAAAGACTGACAGGCAGCTCAGCAGCAGTGCCTCAGCCTTCTGCAGCATGGGCTCTTTCTCCCTTCCCCCACTCCACACACAGCCACTAGCCCTCCTTGCTCTCACCTTGGCCCTGCGTAGGTCTTTCTCACCCCCAGCCTGGGCTTCAATCAGATGATCACAGTGGATGGTTGATGGCACAGCCACCTTGGGCAGCCCACTGCTAATGAACTGCAGCATAGCCATCTGGGCTGTTGCATCCTGCATGGCCACCCGGTCGGGCCGTAAACGCAGGTATGTCTTTCCCCGCTCGATCTCCTGGTTGGCTGGGTCATCCAGGTGTCCATACACAATCTTCTCTGAGAGAGTAAGAGGCCGGTTCAACCTGTGGGAAGAAAGAATCGGAGTAGCTTTGGGACTCACCCTGGCACAGCTTTTCCCTCTCGTGTGTGTGGCAGTGAGCAGGCACAGAAGCATCTGTGGGCAGGATCAAAAGTTCCACTTGTTTGCAATTTACTTGAAGAACAAGTGAATGTCGGCATCATGGCAGGGATTAGGAGTTAAAATTACCCTTGGCTTATGTAGCAAGCTGAAGACTAGTTTGGGTTACATAAAGCCCTGCTTAAAAAAAAAAAACAACAATACAAAACAGTCAGCATAAACAAACATACAAAATGAGAGGCCTAGTGTTTTCGAAGGATATTTGCTTTTGAACTGCACTAGTGTATTATCTAGCAGGTGCCTATCCACACACACATTCTCATCAGATGTTAATAACATTCTTGGTATCTAATAAAGCAATGCAAAGGACACAGGCTGAGAGCCAGATGTTAGCAGCACAGTTCACAGCCTACAGCCTGAGTCTTGGCTTGGATCCCTTTGCTCGCCTTGCTTCAGCACTAGGCACGAAAGTTCAAGGCACGGGCAATGCACGCTTCTCTACTGTTTGAAAGGCTTCTCAGCCGATCTCACATGCACCTAACTGAGAGGTGTGGCTGCAGCCTCCATCCCCACTACACACTCAGGCTGCTTTCCTGATTTCCTTGGAGGTTCATGGCTCCTTTCTACATGAAGATAAATATGGGAATCAAGCCAACCCCTCAAGCAGGCACAAACTCTGCCAGAACTCAAGTACTTCCTCCTCACCAGCATGCCCTCCACTAGACCAAAGTCAGCTCACTGCCTACCATCCTAGCTACCTTGCTGACTACCCACACAGCCCAGCAGCCACACCCCCTTCCTCCCACCATTCCAGAAACTTCACATGAACTCGAGACTGCCTAGGAAGCACCAGAGTTCACCACAGCCAAAGGCCACGCTTTGTCATTCTAGGACACAGAGTGAGCAGCTCAGAGTTTATATTTGACCTTATCACTAAGGCACCAAATTAACACACTGGCTTCCTCGTAGAACCCCTTCATCTACCTGCCTTAAAGTACAGGATAGACTAGAGACAAAAGCTTACACGAACAGTATTTCCTTGGTTTTAAGACTTGGTTTCAGGGAGCTGGCAAGATGGCTCAGCAGGTAAGAGCACTGACTGTTCTTCTGAAGTTCTTGAGTTCAAATCCCAGCAACCACATGGTAGTTCACAACCACCTGTAAAGAGATCTAATACCCTCTTCTGGTGTGTCTGAAGACAGCTACAGTGTACTTATGTATAATAATAAATCTTTAAAAAAAGAAAAAGACTTGGCTTCAGACTCATGACAGTCTTCCTGTCTCAGGTTCCTGAGTGCTGGGAGCAAAGGCATGTGCTACTGTGCCTGGCGCTTTGTTTTGTTTTCAAGCTAGAGAATGCTGTCTATAGCTTAGGCTAGCCCCCACTTATAATTCTCACACCTCAGTCTTCTACCTCAGCATTCCTAATGCTGATATTACATGCCTACATACTATACTTGGCTATTTGTGTGTGTGTGTGTGAATGTGTTGTTGTTTAATTTAAAAATTATTTTTATTTTATGTGCATGGGTGTTTTTGTGTGCATCATGTGTGCATGCAGAACCCAAAGAGGCCAGAAGAGGATGTGATATTGGATCTTCTTCTTCTTCTTCTTCTTTTTTTTCCCCTTTGGATTTTCGAGACAGGGTTTCTCTGTGTAGCCCTGGCTGTCCTGGAACTCACTCTGTAGACCAGGGTGGCCTCGAACTCAGAAAACGGCCTGCCTCTGCCTCCCAAGTGCTAGGATTAAAGGCGTGCACCACCACCCAAATTGCATCTTCTTAAACTGAAGTTACAAGTGATTGTGAGCTGCTATGTGGGTTCTGGGAACCAAACTTGGGATCTCTAGAAGAGCAGTAAGTGCTTGACTCTATCTAGACCCTTTGTCCTGGGTTTTGTTTTTTTTTTGTTGTTGTTGTTTTTTTTTTGGGGGGGCAGGGTAGGAATTTTCTTTATAGCCCAGATTGGCTGCAAGCTCAAGAACCAACTATCTTGACTTCATGAGTGTTAAGAATTACAGGCACACTAGATTTGCAGATACCTGCCACCAGCTTGACATAGTTCTCTTGTTTTCAAAAAGCTTTATTAATGTAGGACATAGTAGCTGTGTACTCTCAGCATTCAGGAGGCTGAGGTGACAGGACTGACAGGAGTATAAGATGAGTCTGAACAGTCAAGGCTAGTCAGGGCTACAGAGCAAGACTCTATCCTCCTCTAACAAACAAAGACATTCTGAGAGACAGCTTTACTGAGGTATAATTAGACTGATAAGCCGTGTACAGGGTATATGTTTTGGAACTGGAAAGTAGCTCAGATGCAGAGCAGGAGGTGCCTTTACTTGGTCCCCACCACCACACACAAACATCCCAAAACCCACTCCCCAAAGCCCTTCCCTGCCCTCTGGTAATAACTCCCAGCCCATTCCCAGCCTACCATGCCTACCACGCTCTCTAGTCTGTTACCGAAGGTCAGTGTTATGTTATTAGAGTCCTAAATTCTGGGATTTTTTTTAAAAATGATGTATTGTTTATGTGTGTGTGGACATGTGCAAATAGGTATCTGCAGAGGCCAGAGGACTGGAGATCCCCTGGAATCAGAGTCATAGTGGGCAGTGCCAGGAATTGAACTTGGGTCCCTCTAGAAGAGAACACTGAGTCATCTCTCCAGTCCCTACTCTTAGGCTTTCCTAAGCACTTCATGCATAGAACTCATTTATACTCACAGTGTAGATGAGGAAACTGAGGCTCTGGGAAGAAAGTGAGTTCTCCCAGGTCCCAAAGCTGAGGTACAAAACTAGATGCAAGGCTCCAACAGGGTGTGCTGTCTGTGCGCTCATGCTGACTCTACTGCTGACCCAGCATGACTCAGCAGGAAACGTGGACCCTTCCTTCTCCTCTGCCTGCCTGGGCCCATCTCCTAACCTCGGTCCTCTAAGCTCTTGAACTAAGAGCTCTTCTCTAAAGTTCTAGCTGTTCAGCACAACAGCTCAACTGGCAGTTCTAAGAATCTCTAGGTCTGTTTCATGAGAGACACCAGTAAAAACAGCAAGGCTGGCCCTTTGCAGCAGCTTATCCCAGGCAGGTGGGTGGCAATGACTCACTGTGTAGAATATAGCCCAAGAGACCTGAAAAATAGCACTAAGACCTTGAAAGCAAATGCCTGAAATGCTCTTTAAACAAAAACCAGCCAGACACTGGGCTGCTTAGAAGGCTCAGCAAGTAAAGGCGCTCACCTCCACGCCAGGTGACCTCAGTGTGACCTGAGATGAACACACTCTAATACAGTATAAGATGTACACCTAACAGTGAGCAAAACTAGGGCAGCTCATCATTACGTCTTCTGATTGAGAGATCTCTATATTTATCTGTCCCTCTGTCCTTCTGGGTATTGTTCTGGTGGTGGTGTTCCTGGAAACAGAGTCTGGCTCTTCTGTCAAAGGCTCTGGGAGGAGGAAGAGTCCCTTGGCCATGCTCTGCCTTCTTTAAAGCTCTTAGACTAGCTTGATCTTCCTTAGGTTTTATGGATGCAGTCACAGCCGTTGTAAGCTCATGTTTGATCAAGACAAATGACATGCATGTTTGAAATTCTCAAACAAGAAAACAAATTCTTTAGAATAAAAAACTTCTTAGAAGAGCCTTACCTCTACTTTTTCTCTATGTCATGTTTTTTTAACCCTGGCACTACCTACACGTGGGCCAGGTGACTCTGCTGTAAGGCTATCCTGTGCACTGTGGATGTTTAGTGGTGGTGTTAGTTCCTACCCACTACATAATAACAACCCTCACTCTGTTTCTAGTAAAGATAACTAAGAAATGTCTTGACATATTTCTGAGCATCTCCTGAGAGCAAAATCAACTCTCTGAGGACAGACAATTGCTTGGTTCATGGCAACAATGAGAACAGAGCAGCCTTTTCCAGTTACCTGAACCATGTAGTTATCAGAATTCTCTGGTTAATGCAGGAAAAAAAAAAAATGGAAATTTTTGTTTTAGTTATTTTATTGACAAAGTTAAAATCTGAATATTGGTTTTGTTGCTTCAGCCAACTGCTTAGAGTTAAAAACTAAATGACAAGCAAGCCAGGTGGTCCTGGAACTTGCTCTATAGATGAGGCTGTCCTTAAATGCAGAGATCTGCCTGCCTCTGCCTTCCATGTGCTGTGCATGCACCAGAGGATCTTATTAAATACAGGGGTTTCATCAGTTAAACTGCAGTGGGATCTCAGAGTCTTGGTCTGAAAAGACTCCCATGTGATGCCAAAAGCCAACAGTGTTTGAGCAAGGTCAAGCTCCCCTGAAGTAGAACTGTGAGGGTGGGGAGCAGGGACTGATGTAAGAGCCTCCCAGGTGACTTCAGCATACAGTCTGGATGAACCCCACAAGATTAGAAGCTGGCTAGGGAATGGCTCAGTTGGTAGAGTGTGTGCCTACTGTGCACAAAGACCTGGATTTGAGGTCCAGTGTCACATGATGGCACCTGCCTGTAATCCTAGCACTTGGTAGGTACAGGCAGAAGGATCAGAAATTCAAGACCATATCCTTGACTACACAGTGAGTTCAAGGCCAGCCAGGTATACATGAAACCCAACTGTCGAGATGGCTCAGTGGGGAAAGGTACTTGCCACTGAGTCTGACAATCTTAGTTCAATCCCTGGGACCCACATGGTAGAACAAGAGAATAATGAATGACTGCCCCAAGTTGTCCTCTAACCTGTTCATGCACACAAGTGCATGCCTACAAACACACACACACGCACGCAC
>NC_034606.1:47114700-47122800 GCF_900095145.1 Mus pahari | reverse complement strand
CCAGCCTGGTCTACAAAGTGAGTTCCAGGACAGCCAGGGCTGTACAGAGAAACCCTGTCTCAAAAAACCAAAAAAAAAAAAAAAAAAAAAAAAAGCAATACTAGAACCAATTCTGGGGCCACTAAAGTCAGAGAGCATAGGCTTCCCCAGTCAACAGACTTAGACCTTTAGAAGGTAGTTCTCTGCTGTGACAGTCCTGGTGCTCCTGCCTCCTCCACCTCTCAAATGCTAGGACTGCAGGCATGGGACACTGTCCCTGTTCTCTTCTTAATGTTTTTCCTTGGATAAGGGACAGAAGCTCCAACACAAGATTTTCCTCTGCTGGGACCTTCATTTCCTAAAAGGGAAGCAGCTCTCAGTTGTCACCTCAGGCTCCCCACAGCCTTACCGTTTACGGACAATGTTAATGTTCTTCTCTAGCAGGTCATATCGGATGTACTCACTGGGCTCAAAATGGCTCATGGCCACCTTGGCCCGCTGGCACAGGACAGAGGCCACATGGTACTGCCGCACACCCAGGGCCTTCTGCAAAACATAAGAAAACAGTACCATCAACGGGTTTGTTTCTCAAGTGTCTACATCTAAAAGACAGATCCACATAGTGAAAAAAATCAGGTGTCATGAGCTATCATGTGACCATAGCCTCATGTCCCTTACCTGAAGATGGGTATCTTGGCAGCCAAAGAAACATTTCCAAGAGGAGGAAATGGAAGGGCTTCCCAGCAGAGCCACCAGGCTCAAAGTCAAGTTCTACCACACAAGTTACAACAGCTGAAGAGAACACTTCATTGGCTAAGTCCTAGAGGAGTCTGTAACAGGGATCTAATAAGCTCTGTGGCCCAGTCAGGAACACCTGTGTCAAAGTTCAAGCAGCTGTGACACAATGCGCACACTACAGCTAGAACTCTGCCCACACAGTGAGTTCCCTGAGGGTGGTGAAGGGCTCCCTTACTATCTGACGGACTTATGTGTCTCCTGGATGGAAGAATGAATGAGGGGAGCCTGTCTTAAGCTTGGTCATTATTACCTCACCCTTTCCAAAGGTGTTGCACGACTCCGCCCTTTTTACCATGTGGAACAATGACTTCTAATGCAAGGGGGTGAATGATGCTGTGCAACTTTTAATGGAGGCCATCAAAGGGGTAACTTCTGTCAGGTTGGCTCTGGCTTGGACTGCTCTGGGAAAAGACAATCACCATGTTGTTTAGACATATAAGCAGTTCAGGTAGAAGTCCATGCAGAAAGGAACATCGGCCTCCTGTCAATACCAGCATTGCCTGGCAAAGGAATGCATCTACTCCTACACAAGGTTTCAGATAACTGCAGTTCCAGGTAACATTGGAAAAAACCTGTTTGCAGTGCTGCGGGCCTCACTCATGGAAGACGAGCACCCTGCTGCTGAACTACAGAGCTCAGCTCATCCAGACTGTACCCGCTTAACTGAGGCTGTGCCAGAACCACCCGGACAAGATACCCCCAGATTCCTGGACCACAGAAACAGGGAGAGGTAAATGTTGACTGCTCCTTTAAGGTTCTAATTTGAGGCCTGTTATGCAGCAAAGAATAAACAATAGTGAGGATGGAGGACACTAGTTAATTTTAAAACTCTGGATGACAACATTAACAGAGAAGGTGGGGGCTGGAGAGGTGGCTCAACGGTTAAGAGCACTGGCTGCTCTTTCAGAGATTCTGAGTTCAATTTCCAGCAGCTACATACTGGCTCACAACCATCTGTAATGGGATATGATNCCCTCTTCTGGTGAGTCTGAAGAGATGACAGTGTGCTTATATACATACATACATACATACATACATACATACATACATACATACATAAAATAACAGAGAGGGTGACCAAGAATAAGTAAATTAATCTGTCTTGGGAATGGTTTCTACTCTAAAACACCATGACCAAAAAGCACCTTGGAGAGGGACAGGTTTATTTGCAGGTAACAGTCTATCACTGAGGGGAGTCAGGGCAGAAACTCAGGGAGGACCTGATACAGAAGCCATAGAGGAGTGCTGCTTCTGAGTTGTCCATCCTGCTGTCTTATGGTGTCCAGCAGCCCTGGGGCGGCACTATTTAGTCAGTGGGGACTTCCCACCAATCAAGAAAATGTTCCACAAGCTCGCTCACAGGCCAATCTAGCAGGAATATTTTCTTAGCTGAGGTTCCCTCTTCCAAGATGACACTAGTTTTCGTCAAGCTGACATAAACCAGCTATCCTGGAACCCACAGAAAGGACAGTAGAAAGGAAGACAAAGGCTCTGTCTAGGTGTCCTTCCTATAGGATTCTCTGTGGACCAGAAAACTGACCCTGGTGACCCAGGTCCCTTCACAGTCTCCTGGAGATGAATCCCTGTCTGTTCCCACAGAAGAACTCAGTGCAGGTTCTTGGTTGCCATCCTGTTCAGGTGACCCTGTGCTAAGAACAGGCCACCTCATGAAGCAGCATCCACCCTCACTAACTAATGGCCTTCCCAATGCAGAGTTCAGATCTACTTGCCCTTCAGCTCAAAGTCCAGCACAGAGCCTTGCTGTCTGCCTCATTAGCTGATGTAAAAGTCCTGCCCCATGACACACTGAAGGACTTCCCTGTGCTAAGGCACGGAAAAGGCAAAGTACTTCTGTTGTAACTACACCCAGCCTGAAACAGAGATAGGACAGACTGGTTGTGATCTGAGCGTGTATTGGACACAACCACTGACCGTGCGAGCAGTTTTAAGATGACTGAAGCGGGCACTCATCTCTTCAGAGCCGCTGTGAGAACCAGGAGCGGCTCTGTGCAGCTCTGAGTACTTTTCTTTTTCAGGCTGTTTATTTTCGAGAGTCTCACTATAAAGCCCTGGCTGGCCTGCAGTTCACTATGTACAACAGGCTGATCTCTACTTCCCACTGCTGAGATTCCGGCACGTGCCACCAAGCCCAGACTTAGCTTGGGTTCTTCTTGCTGCTGTGCATTGATGGCGCCACAGTCTTCTCTGTGTCCTGCACAAATCGAGAAGCTATGCAGCTGTGGCACAGATCGCTTCTTTACTAACAGCTTAGTGCAGAAACAGTTGTCCACATCTGTACCTGGACTTATCTGTCCAATTTTCAAGCTCCAAAAGGCAATCCGCATATGCAGAAATGAGCTCAAGTTGGACTATAGGATTCCTATAAGATAAAAGCCAGCATTCCTGAGGAATTTGTGAAGCTGGTTCTCATCTGTCAGAAGGAGTCATTTCCCCTTATCTCTGCCAAAGGGACACATGGCTCCATTGATACACTCCTGTGGCACCTTTCAGCTCATCAAAGCCTCCAGGCTCCCTCAGTCCCCACACCAATGACCCAACCTTCCCCTCCCACAGATATCACATTCCTTCTAACCAGCTATTCTCTACTGTTCCCTGCGCGCTCTCCACTCCCCGTCTCCTGCTTCTGTAACCCTGGCATGTCCGTGTGCTGGCCATCTGCAGTCCACTTCTCTCTCTGCTCTGAACCTTCCAGATGCCTCTAGCTGTTCTCTTGTGTTTACAAACTTTAACCATATCTTGGAGGCATCGTGTCTGTAGTTGGTTTTTTTTTTTTTTTTTTTTTTTTTTTNTCACTCTGTAGACCAGGCTGGCCTCGAACTCAGAAATCCACCTGCCTCTGCCTCCCAAGTGCTGCGATTAAAGGTGTGAGCCACCGCGCCCGGCTATGTCTGTAGTTTCTTTACTGTGTCCACTCACATTAACTATCTAATTTTGCAAATTGACTACCCTAAGCATTAGTTACCTTAGAAATAAAAATAACGGGCTGGCAAGATGGCTCAGTGGATAAGAGCATTAACTGTTCTTCCAAAAGTCCAGAGTTCAAATCCCAGCAACCACATGGTGGCTCACAACCACCCATAATGAGATCTGACGCCCTCTTCTGGTGCGTCTGAAGACAGCAACAGTGTACTTACATATAAGAATAAATAAATCTTTGGGCCTGAGCAAGCAGGGCTGACCAGAGCAAGCAGAAGTCCTAAATTCAATTCCCAACAACCACATCAAGGCTCACAACCATCTGTACAGCTACAGTGTGCTCACATACATAAAATATATAAATAAATCTAAAAAAAAAGAAAGATAGATAGAAAAATAACAGTTTCAGTGTCTAGCCTGGCAGGCAAAACCATAAACTATTCCTAATCACAATGCCATCAGCAAGGAAGCAGTTCCGATACAGGCTTATGAAGTAACCCTGAGCCCCTCTGAGATGGCTCAGTAGACATAAGTAGTTGCTATGCAAATCTCATGACCTAAGTTCAATCTCCAGAATTCATAGCAGGAGAGAACCCACTCCCCAAAGCTGTCTATCCTCTGACCTCCATCTATGTCATATGTGTGCTATGTGGCAGGCAGATGTGTAGAGGGCAGAGGACAACTTGCAGGAGTCAGTTCTGTCCTTCCATTATGTGGGTCCTGAGGATTGAACTCAGGTTAAGAGTTTAATGGCAGGCTCTATTACCCAATGAATCAACTCACTGGTCCATGAAATTAAAACAAAACAAAAATCAGTCCCTAGCACTGCATAAACAGGGCATGGTGGTGCTGGAGACAGGAGAATCAGGAGTTTAAGGCCAGCTAGGGCTGTATGAGACACTCTCTCAAATAGTGATGATAATGATTAGAAGACAAGGACAAGAACTATGCTGGGGACTGGACACACAACTTGATGGTTGTATCTAGGTATTCACGAGGCCCTGACCCCATGCTCAGCACCACTATGTGAACTGTGAATTCTCTTAAAGAATTATTTATTTATTTATTTATTTATTGAACTTCTTTTTATTTTTTTTTTTTTAAGATTTATTTATTATATGTAAGTACACTGTAGCTGTCTAAAGACACTCCAGAAGAGGGAGTCAGATCTTGTTAAGGATGGTTGTGAGCCACCATGTGGTTGCTGGGATTTGAACTCTGCACCTTTGGAAGAGCAGTCGGTGCTCTTACCTGCTGAGCCATCTCACCAGCCCTTATTTATTTATTGAATATGAGTACTCTATCTACATGTATACTTCCATGCCAGAAGAGGGCATCAGATCCCAATTACAGATGGTTGTGAGCCACCATGTGGTTGCTGGGAATTGAACTCAGGACCTCTGGAAGAGCAATCAATGCTCTTAACCGCTAAGCCATCTCTCCAGGCCCATGAATTAATTTTTAAAATGAGTATAACTCCTGGGTAACAACAGAATATTTACTGAGTGCCTACCATCCATGAGACAAGTAGTGCCTAAGCATTCTGCACACATTAATCTCTAATCTTCAAAGCCACCTGTGAAGTAATGACTCCTTTGACCTATCTTCCCATGGAGGAAGAGTGACCAAGGCCTTATGAGCAGGTGGGGGACCCAAACCCAGACCAACAAATCTACTTGTTTGTAACTGTCCTAGGCATGTTATTCAAGTCTCTAGGCCTCCCTCAAAATGGGCTCAACTTTATAGTCCTGAAGAGAAGCCATTTCCATGCTCAACACCGAGTCATGGGCAAGCATGGCAGTACCCATGCCTGGGATCCTAGCACTTTAGAAATGGACACAAGAGAACAGAGTTCAAGGTCATCCTCAGGTACTTAGTCAGTCTGAGGCCAGCCTTGGCTACCAAAGTCTAGGCTAGCAGAGTTGGGGCTCCAAAATGAATGAATGAATGAATGAGCAAAATCCTTAATCCTGGTGTTGTCCTGCTTTCTCTGTGAGAGTTTCTGTGAATGAGAGCCAACACTGTCCATAACACTTCTACTCTGTTGGATCTGTTCTAGATCTGTGCTGTCCAGCGAGGAAGCCTGAGCTAGTGCAATTAAATGACACTTTTATTGTTTGTTGTTGTTGTTGCTGTTGTTTATATTTAACATCCATGTTGGGGAAGATATCTGTCATGGCGTGTGTGGAGGTCACAGAACAGCGTGCAGGAGTCAGCTCTCTCCTTCTACCCTGCAGGTTACAGTGACTGACTTGGATGTCAGGTGTGACAGTGGGTACCTTTTCCCAACTGTCTGATGTCCCTTTACTGTTAATTAAAATTTAAATACCACATAGGGGCCTAGAGAGTTGGCTCTTTGTCCATGCCTGCCCTCTGAGGCCAAGTTCTCAGAATATTAGTTCTCAGACCCTGGGACACCAGGATCCCCTGAGTATGTTCAAACTATACAATCCCATTCCCACTCAAGATGGCTCAGTCTCCAGGGTGGGGCTTCCCCAGCTATCAGAAGACAACTATGTGTCCTGTTATCCTCCCTAAGGACAGCTATCAGGGTTTTCAATTACCTACTTATTGGCTTATCTCCAAGTCTTCTGGCATGTACAGCTCCACCAAACAGCCTTATGGCAATAACACAGCCAGTGGGCACACTGCATGCATGACACTCAGACTTCACACACCAGAACATCTTGACTGACATTTTCCTGACCCTTCTCCCTCCCTTTCTTTCTGAGAAGGGTCTCATTATGTAGTCAAGGCTGGCAGGAGACTCAGTATTCGACCAGGCTGTTCTCACAGTCAGAGAAGACCCCCCTGTCTCTGGTCCTAGTTGCAGGGACTAAGAGTACAGTCATATTCAGCACTGACCACCCGTGTTTGTTTTGGTTTTCTGTGGTTGTTTTTGAGACAGAGTATCACTGTGTAGACTGTTTTACCCACAGAGCCATTTTACTGGCCTGGATTTTCTTTTTGTTTTTGTTTGTTTGTTTGTTTGTCTTCGAGACAGGGTTTCTCTGTGTAGCCCTGGCTGTCCTAGAACTCACTCTGTAGACCAGGCTGGCCTGGAACTCAGAAATCCACCTGCCTCTGCCTCCCGAGTGCTGGGATTGAAGGTGCGCGCCACCATTGTCCAGCTGATTTTCTTATTTTTAAAACAGGGTTTCACACTGTCACTCAAGCAGCCCTATAACTGTGTAGCCCAAACTGGCCTCAAAGTCAAGATGATCCTCTACTTCCCAACGCAGGGATGACAGGTGTGAGCCGCCACGCCGGGCTCGTGTACCTGATTTTCTGAACCTGGATGAAAAACCTAATAACCTTGATCCTAGTTTGACATCTTCACTACCAGTTTCTGCCATCTCCATTCCTTGTGGCCTATAGAAGTCCTTGTCAGTACCACCTGGTCCATGAACAAATGAGGCATGCTGTCTCTACCCTGTTGTCAACCTAAAGCATATTAATATGTCTTAGCTCTTTATTTTACGCATGACATTCTATTAACTGTATTTAAAAACTGGGCCTGACTATGTTGTCTAAGCTGGTCTCAAACTCACAATCCTGGCTCACCCTCCCCACACTAGAGTGTACATGCTACCCAGCTTATTCACACAGTTTAAACTCTCCACACACTACTGTTAAACAGCAAAAACCTGACACAGAGTTCTGTGAATGTCCAAAGTCTCCCTTGCAAGGTACTTTTGGTTGTGATTGGTGAGGAAGCGTCATTTCTTCAGGATATTTGATAGATCAGTCAGTTGTCCCTAACAACAAAACATAAAAGTCAGGGCTGAGTGGCAGTTCAATGTGGTGGCTGTTACAATGGTACCCAAGAGTACTGACAAACAGTTCAACATTGGCCCCACTACACATCTGCCTTCAGAGCCTGTCTGGTTGCTCATGGTTACTATGTGGCTGGCACACATGGAAAGGCCCAGGCTTCCCAGACACAGCATGGTACTCTAGTGACTGTGAACCACATCTTAGCCCAGATCCCTGCCCCCAGAACAAGAAAGGATGGGAGGACTCTGAAGAGTTAGGGTTCTTCTCCTACTCCCCTCCAGGTTCCCGGAGGCTGCTACAAGACTTTCTCCTCACTCACAGCTGACTGTGATGGACTGTCAGAGTAGTGACCTTCTAGTCTCTCCCAGTCCATAAACAGGTGCAGTCATTAGTACCTTTTGCTTAGGTGTCACCTGTCCCTTGTAGTGCACAGGGAAAAATTCAGAGGGATAGCACCCGTGGCTGATTCTGTCTTTCACCCTGTAAGTAACAAGGTGACTGTGAGGTGATCACTCTGTCTTAACTGCACTTGTCAGTCTGTGACCCGGTCTAGTGTGAAGTGGACAGTCAGTAAGTACAGGTCTAGTGTGAAGTGGACAGTCAATAAGT
>NC_034606.1:47096039-47114062 GCF_900095145.1 Mus pahari | reverse complement strand
CAGATCTAGTGTGAAGTTGATACTCAGTAAGTACAGGTCTAGTGGAAAGTGGAAAGTCAGTAAGTACAGGTCTAGTGTGAGGTGGACAGTAAGTACAGGTTTTGTTTGGCTTTTAGCAATGGGAAAGCTGCAGAACCCTTCAACAAGATCATGAGATCAGAGTTGAATTTTAAAAATCATTGTGGTATTATTATACAATGCATTCAAGGATGTGGGAAACACTGGAAGAGGCTGCAGGTAGAGTCTCAAATGACCTTTCCCTAGGACACATCGTATCTAACCCTTGAGAAGCACAGCAAACGCTAAGAAGAAAGGCAGCCCTGCAGTGATACATCTCTGTTGGCTCAAGATCAGCAAAAGCCCAAAGTAACCTCTCAAAGGTAATAAAGAGACCCCTGTCAACAGTAAGTGCCTCTGCGTGGGATGCCTGGGTGAGAAGTCACTGAGGAACAAGATGTACACATCATAAAATACAAAGCAGGGACCAGACCTGGCCAGATAAAGTACTTTCAGGTAAAGAAGGTACCAGGCAGGCTGAGGCAGAAGAGCTGAGAGTTCAGACTGGGGCTACAGTGTAAGATTCTGTCCAAAAACAACAAACGCATAACCAGACAAAGGGCAAGACATGGTCAAAGGTGGTACAGCCCTCTACCCCTAAACCTGAACTCTCAAACTTTGGTTTTTCAAAAGGAACACAGCTTGAGGAACAGACCCCACTACTAATCCATGCTGTACCTGCCCCTGTCGTGGTGCCTGGCTGCTACAAAGGCAGATTGCTCCCATCCTGTTATGCCTAGGTTATACCAGAACTACCTGCTAGTGAGCCACCATGTCAGTGGGTCCTTGACCTCAGAAAGCCAAGAAGCTGCAGGTGGCTGAGCTGTTCAGAGACTGGGCTCCTGAGTCAGGCAGGGTCAGCCCACTGTCAGCGTGCCACTGTGGACAGCGCACTACAAGAACCAGGTGCAGGAAGAGCATCCTTCTAGATCTGGATCCTCTCCCTTAGGTTCTCAGCCTCCTGGGCTGTGAGACTACAGGATTCCTAACATCTCCTGAGTCTGGATTTCCTCTTCTATAACATAAAGGCAAAGACTGTGAGGTTCGGAAAGAACACACAGTTCTAAAATGTAGAGAAAGGCCCAAAGTGCCAACTCAAAGCTGTCCGTGGGGACTGGGAAAAAGAGCTGGAGAACTCCTCCTGGGCTAGCTGTACTTTGTTAGGAGGAAGTATGAATACAGATAGGGTCAGACCCTTGTTATTCTTGGCCATGGCCTCCACAGTTCCAAGGCTCAGTGTGCTCAGCAACTAATTGCTCAGCCCTTCCTAGCAGGGAAACCTACTGAGCTGCTCCTTCTAGGTGGGCAACCCAGGAATGCCTGTCAATCAACACTCTGTGGAGTGGAAGCATCTTCCCACACCTCCACTGCAGCTTCTAACAACATTTTCCCACCTCTGGTGATAGGCAACGCCTGGCACCTCGCCTAAGCATCTAAAGCTATACAACAATTCCCTCTTGCTAGCAGGCAATCAGCTAGCTTGGTTGCTATGCAACTAGCAAGAACAAAAGTGGTGCTATCCTTTCCAGAGACAAGGATAAGTACAGTGAAGAGCCATGCTCCCTCCCCCGCCCCCAAGTCACAGCCTCTAAATGTCTACCAAAGGCAGCAGGGGTTCCTTTAATAAACAGGCTGATGGATTCACTCATCCGTCTAATTCTCTTTTGCAGCTGCCTTCAGTAGCAGAGACTGCAAGCTGCATATAAATCCTAAGCCCTGCTCTAGCCGGCAGATTGGCAGCCAGTTCTACAGCAGCACACCAAGAAGGGCATTCTCCAAAGCTCCTCAGGCAACCTGTGAGCCCAGTCAAGAACAAAGCTGCCATGTGAGACCCACACCTCTGCCTCACTGGTATCTGGGGCAGAAGGCAGTCACAGCCTCAAGAGACATACACTGAAACCAGTGAGGGTCAACTGAACTGTTCACCCCACATCCAGACTACTCTCCAGAGATCTGGCTCCTACACCCTATCCCCAGGGGAGGGCTCTGGGGAAACAGGTTGGCTGAGTGGTCAGAAGCCCAAGTATGGTGGTCCGATACATCTCTGCAACCAACATCTGGCTCTATAGTGTGTTACCTGTGACCTAAGATGAATTAGTCAACATCTATGGGCCTCAATTTTATCATTACAAAAACAGGCTGGAAATGCTGACATTTTAGGGTTACTGTGAAGGACAAGTGGGTCAACCCTGGTAAAAGACCACCTAGGACAGACAGATCTCTGTGAGTTTGAGGCCAGCCTAGTCTATAGAACTAGGTCCAGGACAGCCAAGGCTACACAAAGAAACCCTGTCTCAAAACAACAAACAGACTTTTGAAAAAGAGTCCTAGGTCTGTGACAAGTGAAAGAACCTGAAGTCAGTGTGTGGCAACTGCTATGACTCGAGTTCCCAAGGCCTGAGCTCACAACTGCTATGACTCCAGTTCCCCCAGGCCAGCGCTCACAGCTCCAACAGCTCCAACAGCAGTAGGTAGACTAAATATTCTTTACCACATCTGGGTGCCAAACCAGAGGGCTGAGTCCGTATTGAGGGCTAGCGCATTCATCTAAATATTACTTCAGCCATGTATTATACAGTATTTAAATTATGGCTCTCTCATAGCAAGAGGGTTTTGGCCCTCATTTGAAGTCAGCCTCTATAGCTCCACTGGTGAATGATATCACAAGGGATTATTTATAAATATCAACAGGCTGGGCACGGTGAATCACACCTTTAATCTCAGTATTTGGGAAACAGAGGAAGGCAGGTCTGATTTTGAAGCCAGTCTGGTCCACATAATGAGTTCTAGGCAGCCAAGGTTATATAGTGAGTGAGACCCCGTCTCAAAAAGGGGGTGAAGGGGTGGCATATGCCTTTAATCCCAGCACTTAGGAGGCAGAGACAGGCAGATCTCCAAGTTCGAAGTCAGCCTGGTCTACAGAATGAGTTTTAGGACATCCAGGGCAATACAGAGAAACCCTGTCTCAGAAAGCCAAAAAAAAAAAAAAAAAAGACCCAGTCCATAGGGACCTAATCACATTCACACAACCCATGTAAAAAAGCACCTGAGTGTGAGCTGTAATCTCAGTGGTGGTGGTTAAGAGCATGTGTTGCTCTTGCAGAAGGCCCAGATTTGACACATTCTAACCTCCTTGGGTGCTAGACATGTATGCACATGGTGTACATACATAAATACAGGCAAAACACTCATACATATACTAAAACAAATAAACTGGGCAGTGGTGGTAGCAGGACAGCAAAATCCCAGCACTCAGGAAGCAGAGGCAGGTGGGTCTCTGAGTTTCAGGATAGCCAGAACTACACAGAGAAACCCTGTCTGGAAAAACTAAAAATAAATATTTTTTTAATATTTATTTATTTTACGCATTTGAGTACAATGCAGCTGTCTTCAGACACATCAGAAGAAGACATCAGATTCCATTATAGACGGCTGTGAGTCACCATGTGGTTGGTGGGATTTGAACTCAGGAACTCTGCAAGAGCAGTCAGTGCTCTTAACCACTGAGGCAACTCTCCAGGCCCAAATAAATCTTAAAACAAACAAACAACCTAGGTGGTAGTAAATGCCTGTAATTCCGTTTATGTACTGTGTGTGCATGCATATGTGTACATACAGAGGTCAGAGGATAACTTATAGGATACTGTTTTCTCCTCTATCGTGTTGGTGACAAGCCCATACCCAGTAAACCATCGCACCAGCAGTAGACTCTATCTTTTAAATGAAGGAGCTAAGATAAAAATGCTGGAGAAGAGAGGCTAAATTGGCTGGGGATGGGGAGGGTGTGTGTGTGGTAGTCTGAGTCAGAAACTAACATATCCTATATATGCCTTAACCTACACCTGACCATTCGTCCTGAGTATTTGACACACACAATTGCACGACTCTCCAGTGAGACACAAAGTAATATGCTCATTTTGCAGACGAGGAACCTGAAGATCTCAGCTGCTTTGGTTCCATCATTCCAGTCCTGGTTCTAAAACTGGTCACCTCTTGCTTGAACTAAGCTTTGTAAAATGACTCAAGAGAGCTATTCTCCATGCCTTCCAGGAACTTCAACAAAGCTTCTACAGGCACACTGTGGGACACCCTATAGAATTCTGTGCCTAGTCTCAATGTTGGGAAGGGACTACTCATAACATTTTTAAAAACTGGGATTGACAAGATGGCTCAGGAGGTAAAGGTATTTGCTGCCAAGCCTACTGACCTGAGTTCAATCTCTAGAACCCATGATAGGAGAACTGACTCCCAAAGCTGTCCTCTAACATGAACACTTATTGTAACAGAGACATACCTTCTTCCCTCAACACAGATTAATGTGTTAAAAAAAATAGAAGAAAGAAAGAAAGAAACAAACAAACAAGAAAAAAGACAGAAAAGAAACTTCACAATTTTTTTCTATCTTCTTTGTTAGGGTATCATGTATCCCAGGCTAGTCTCAAACTTGCACACATATACACCCACATACACAAACACACATGTGTACATACACATGCGCGCACGCGCGCGCGCGTGTGCACACACACACACACACACAAAGGAGACCTCCTCCACTACTAGCACTTTAGTCTCAGAGATCCCAGGTAAGGAGGCAGGCAAGCCCTCTCTGGCCTCTGATGGCCCAGCACCTACACAGCAACTCATCATTTTCCTCAAGCATAAGTCAATAATGTTATTCCATGATTTAAAATGGTCTAGTGCTGGGGCTGGAGAGAGAACTCAGGAGTTAAGAGCACTAGCTGCTCTTCCAGAGGATTTGGGTTCAATTCCCAACAGCTCACAACTGTCTGCAACTTCAGTTGCAAGAGACCTGATGCTGTTTCAGCCTCCATGGGCACTGTATACATATGGACAGACAGACAGACAGACCACACATGCACGTAAAATAAAAATAGTAAGTTGGGCGTGGTGGCGCATGCCTTTAATCCCAGCACTTGGGAAGCAGAGGTAGGTGATTTCTGAGTCTACAGAGTGAGTTCCAGGACAGCCAGGGCTACACAGAGAAACCCTGTCTCGAAAAACCAAAAAAAAAAAAAAAAAATAGTATTATGCCACCATCAGGCATAACCACATCTTTTTTGTCTACTTGTTAATTTTCTGTCTCCTCTCTTCCCTTAGTCTCAAGAGCGCTGAAGCTGCAGGCAAGCGCCACTGCACCCAGCTTGGCTTTCCTAAGCTTGTTTACTTCACACTCCCAAAGCCTTGACCAGTGCTAGGCAGCAAGCACAGTAAACATCTCAGGAGCAGTTGGTTCAGACAGCAATGCTGTGTTCTGCTAGTCCTCAACACAGTATGCTGGTTACCTAAATCTAAGATTGAAAGCTAGTCCACTAATGAGTTTACATACTCTTTCAATTTAAAGCAGTAGTTGGTCCCAGGAAATCATCACAGTGATTAAAATTCAAAGAAAGGGGTTTTGTGGTTTTGGGGTTTTTTTAACATGAAATTATGCAGAAAACTTCTGCCACACATGTCATCAGACTTCTTTGTAGTTGACTACTATTCTAGAATTACTTGCAAGAAGTTGCATGATTTCCCCAAGGTCACACTAGAACCCAAATCTCAGTGCAACATGGCAAAGCCAAACACCTTTTATTTACCTATAGTCAAATGCACAAAGATAAACAATAAAACAAAAGAATAAAAATGGCTTTTTTTTTTTAACACTCTCATTCTCTATTGTCTTTGTCTGGTTGCTAATCTCTTCACCTGGTGACATACAGTAGGATGTGCTAGGTTATGGTCCGAGGCTAAGTCTCACTGCCAAAGAGCAGTGCACTGCAAGTTGCTGCCCTCTGGATTTGGAATCGGAAATGTGCAGAGCCAAATCACAACACATTTATCAAAAAAGACTGATAAAATCCCTTATTTAAAGGAGTCTATAGAACTCTCATTAGTGTCAGGCAGAGATTTATATACTTTGCAATTGTTACCTGATTAAAACAACTGTATTAGGGTACTGAAGGAACAGGTAGAGAGACATGGGAGTAATTTACTGACTGTCACAGGTACTTAGCACTGAAGCCAGAATTTAAACCCAGGCATTCTAATGTATGAGTTCATGCTATTAAGCTTTATGCTGTATTGCCTCCACTTCTTCACCTAAAACACTGTTGCTCATAGGTCTGCCTCATCCCAGAGATAAGAGCAATTACTACTTCATGTACGGTAAATGCTATTGTTAATGGTAGGACTGATATCAGCTGTTCAGTAATCTCCCTCACATTTGGTCCAGCCAAAAGAAGATGAATAAATAATCAAGCTGAGAAAGATCTCCAAGGATTCATCAGAATATGTATACACTCCACAAGCACAGGGACTAGAGGCTAGACTCAGTGGTTAAGATCACTGCTCTTCTTCCTGGGGACTCAGGTCCATTGGCTATTCTTCCAGAGGACCCCCAGCACTCACATGGGGACTCACTACCATCTGTAACTACAGTCCCAAGGGGTCTGATTCTCTCTTCTGGCTGCTGTGAACACCGCATGCATGAACACGGTACACATACGTACATGCAGGCAAAACACCCATACACATAAAATAATAAAACTTTACATACACTGAAAAAGAAAACAAAACAGGGTTGTCTTCTTACCAGTTTCCCTACTGGCTATGGTTGCGCATGCCTGAAGTCAAAGCACTCAAGGCAGCTGAGGCAGGAGAACCAAAAATTCAAGGCTGGCATAAGCTATACAGTAAGACCAACCTCAAAAACAAAAACAAAACAAGAATAAGAAAAGAAAAAGCCAATAATGTTTATGAAATAATTAGTGCATGCTAGAGATTGTCCAGACAGAGCTATTAGTAGTAAATACAGCATCTCAAATGCATGCAGCACAGAGGAGGTAAATGAACGATGTTCTCAGAGTACAGAGTCACCAGGCATTTCCCGAGTCAGGGTGGCTATTGGGATACTGGTATACTGAAAAGGACAGACTACTACTCATTTACCTTGGCTGAATATAAGAAGACTCTGATTTTAATCCTGACTCCAGCAGTCATCCAAGCTCTTGAGGTCTTAGATTCTCCACATTTAAAAGAAGTTGAACTACATCATTGTAAACACGTTCTAATTCCTCATAATTAAGTGACCAATAAACCTTGTTTAATGAAAACAATCCACAACTGATAGACAAAGAGCTTAGAAAGTTATGGGTACAAGGTCATGGATCATGGGAGGACATGAACTATAGCCCCAATCTCTTTCTACACCACTCTAACACTCACTTTCTAAGGTCCAAATGTGACATAAATCAAAGGTCAGTTATCCTATTAAATATTCTTTGCCTGACTCCACTAAATCATAGGACAGTGGGGTCAGGACAGAACTCATCATACTATCTAAAGAACCAAAAGAACCAAAGAGAATTTAGCTGCAAATCCCTTTCATTGGCCAAAAGTTAAATGATTTGTTCAGATAAATGAGTCTGATTTTGCAGTTTGATTTTAAGTAATGTGATAAAGAAAACTTCAAATGATAATGCCTGAGAGTACAGCACATACTTTTTAAAATTATTAATTCTATGTTCCAAGTTGGTCCAAAGCAAATTCACAAAAGTAATCATAAAAAGTTGCCAGAAACTGTCTACATTTTATGAATTTCTTTTTATGAACAAAATACATTCTTTACAGTAAACATTATGCATTCCTAGAGCTATAAGGTTAGGAGTGGAAACCATCTGACAGGCATAGTCAATTTTCTAGATGTCTCATAAGTGTCAAGGTCAAACTGTTCAGTCTTCTCGTCTTTCCACCTAGTATCTGGAAAGCAACTGACGGTGACTTCAAAATATTTGATTCTGTCTTCTGACAAATACAAACGATCACACCCTGGTTCAGAAAGTTCTGTGACATTGGGCTACCATGCACAAGAACAGAGGGTCTGCAGGGTCACTGCTCAGGCTATGATCTTTTTAGTGACACCATGAAAGCCACTACTTTGTCTCTAGCTTCCAGTTTTTCCATCTATCAAGTTGGGGAAAAAAATTATCTCACATCTATGTCGTCATATAAAATATCTGTAACATTAGTAAACAGTCATGACATCTGGTGCAAAGGTGAGAAAGCACTCTTATCGCGACTATTTATTATGGTGGGGCCCAGAATACGCCTTCTTGCGTCTATGACCCCGGGTCTCCTCAAAGGGTAGTACTGGATATAGCTTCTGCAGACTCCAGGCCCGGCAACCACGGATACATAAGGCAACGAGTCTCTGCTACTGATGGCTTCAAGCACCCGGCTTTAGGGGAACCCACAACCACCGCGACCCCCAATCACCTTGTCTTCACCTTGAGAAACAGAAAACCACCCTGGGGGAGCATGGATTCCACCCTCAGATAAAACGGAGTGCCTCCACCCTGGACCAGGCTGCCGCGGCTTAGACCCGAGCTTGCCGGCGGGCGGGGACGGGGACTCCGAACTGCCTGTGCCAGGGACGCCTTGACCTAGGACAACGCAGGAACCCACAAGGGCGCTGGGCCTGCCACCGCGACAGGTGCACGGAAAGTCAGCCGCGGGTCGAGCCCGCCTCGCCGGGCCTCGCCTACAGCCGCGGGCAAGGCAGGAGGCTCCCCGCCCCTGTAAACCCACGTCTCTGGGCTCGCTTACCTGCAGCCGGGTGACCAGGAGGCTGTAAGGCGCCATTTTGTGCACTGACAAAGATGAGGTCGCATGAAAGTGACGTGACAGACGGCGCTCTTAAAAAGCATCGGAAGGAGGGGGCGTGGCCTACAGAGAGACGCGTCACAGCGAGGGTGGGGCCTTCCTCCCGGAGCCGAGTCCAGATAGCGCAGTGGGCGGGGCTTCCATGACGGAAACAGGGCGTGGAAAGAAAAGATGCGGGGAGACTGCCAGCTTGGCGTTCGGCGCGGTCTTGTCACCTTTGCCCTTGGGAAGGGAAGCTGGAGGGGAGTCAGGAGTTCAAGGTCATCCTTCATTCCAGGAAAGAGAAAATCCACAAACCAACATACTTGGCGGAAGCATGCATGCAAGAAGTCCCAACACAGAAAGCAACATATGGAGAATTTTTACCCAAGAACAAACTTGAGCTTATGCGTTCAAATCTGGAATGAAAGAGAATTTTATTCAAAAACCTTTGTTGCAACCTGCAAGGGCCTGGCGAGGAAACTCTCGCGAGACCTAGCGAGTTTGGTGCCCTCGAGGACAAGGGCTGACGGACAGCTTGATGGCCAATCACGGAGGAATGGAAGGAGGTACGCCGTAGGTTAGAGGTCGGGCGGAAGTTCCCGAAGCTTCCGGCCGCGGGCTTGGAAAAAGAGTTATGGCTAAACATCATCCAGATTTGATCTTCTGCCGCAAGCAGGCTGGTGTGGGTGAGTTGGAGGCCTGCTCCCTTTTGGTTGAGTGGGATGGGATTAGAAAGTGGGGGACTAGGGACTTGAGCCTCCTCTTTAGGGCTCTGGTTTGGCGTCTCCACGTTTCGCGCCTTACGATGCCTGCGCATTGTAGCAGCGCTCGCCGGCTTGTGGCTTCTTCGAAGAGGGCAGCCCCGCGCATCCGGGAGCCTAAGGCTGGCGGGAGCCTCTGTGCCAGGTCTGGGGAAGCCTGTCTAGAATACTTTGGATTTGGCGGGGGAGGGGGTGGGGGGGTCCAGACTTTTTTTTTTTTTTTTGACACGCCTTTGGTGTAAAGCAAAATTTAGGGGCGTAGGCCGGGAGCTCATGGCTGTAATCCCAGCACCTGGGAGACAGAAGGCTGCAAGATTGCTGCGAGTTCGAGACTGGCCAGAGCTTAAAAGAAATTCCAGGCTAACTCAAGCTACACAGTGGGATTCTGTCTCAAAAAAGTAGGGGGTGGGGGACAGTGGAGAGGGAGAAAAGGAGAATGTGACCACCTTCCCCATCCTCTGTACTCAGCTTGACGAAAACTTAGCTTGCTACATCACAACCTTAATTTTAACGATATGTTTTACCGTCTTTGATCTTGCAGCTATCGGAAGACTGTGTGAAAAATGTAAGCCGAACACTCCCTCTCAGGCCTTGCTGCCTTTACTCTTTGAAGAGTCATCAATTCCAGAGGAACAGCAAAGAAGCCTATTTTTCGGTTTTTCGAGACAGGGTTTCTCTGTGTTGCCCCGGCTGTCCAGGAACTCACTCTGTAGACCAGGCTGGCCTTGAACTCAGAAATCCACCTGCCTCTGCCTCCCAAGTGCTAAGATTAAAGGCATGCGCCACGTAAAGAAGGCTTAAATAGATAAACCAGCCTGCAGAGGATACTAAATATCTGGCTGCCACCAAAGACTGCCCCACCATCCTCCCACTTAAGCATGCAGTTTTTAATACTTCATATTTAGGTTTTGAAAAAAAAAATATCAATTTTTGGACAGTTAAGATTTGTCAAGAGTAGTGGGGACCTTCCCAGCCCAATGTCATTTGTCAATTTATTAACAGTAACTACATAGACTTAAAGTTCCCAGACAATATTACAAACTCTTTCCATGCATTAATTAACTGAGATAGTACAGGATAAGGCTTATGCTGTCAAGGTAGAAGAAGGTCCTAAGGTCACTGTCAAAGGGGGACTAGTGATTTCCCACATAGGGCGGAGGAAAGATCTTAGGGGACTAATCGCTATTGGCTATAACTCAGTTCTCCCCTCTCTACAGGTGACGGCAAGTGTGTGATCTGTGATTCCTATGTGCGTCCCTGCACCCTGGTCCGCATATGTGATGAGTGTAACTATGGATCTTACCAAGGCCGGTGTGTGATCTGTGGCGGCCCCGGAGTCTCCGATGCCTACTACTGTAAGGAGTGCACCATTCAGGAGAAGGATGTGAGTGCAGGCTGAGCTTCCTACCCGGTCTTCTCTTCTTTTTACTTTGAACCATTTTGCTGTCCGTGGCCACCTCTTCTTCTGATCTGGGCTGTGGAGATTGCAATGTTCAGCTAATTGTCTAGGTAATTTCTTCAAGCCTGTGAGCCAAACTGGGTGTGGTCTAATAAGGAGCAGTTACTCTGTATCGGGGCAGAATGGAAGAGAAGCAAGTCTTCATTGGTATCAGCGGTTAGGAGAATGTCTGTCTCCGTGTTCCTTTGCTGTCTGCTGTGCATGGGTTGTGTGGACAGCCTGTGGAAGGCAGTTCTTCCTGTAGACTCTGGTCCTAGCGGCTGAGTGTGAATGTTAGGCTTGGCAAGTGTTTTTGCCTGCTGTCTTAGTTAGGTTTCTCATCAATGATACAGGATGATTAAAAGCAGCTTGAAGGAAGGAAAGGGTTTTCTTCCACACCTCCAGGTAACAGTCTGTCATTGAGGGAAGTCGAGGTGGGAGCTGATGCAGAAGCCGTGGAACATCACTGCTCTTCCCCTTCCAGTTTGCTCAGCCTGCTTTCTTACAGCCTCCAGTTCCACCAGCCCATGAATAGTGCTACCCACACTGGGCTGGCCTCTTCCATGTCTGCCATTAATCAAGAAAATGTACCACTGGCTTTTCTCAGTTAAGCTTTCATCTTTTAAAATGACCCTAGTTTGTGTCAGGCTGACGTAAAGTTAGCCAGGATCCCTGCTGAGAGTTCTTGGCCACATGTAAGATCCGAGGTGTGTGTGCTAGCGCGTACATAGGTGGTGTGTAGTAGCCACCCGGTGGTTCTGCCTGTCTCTGTCTTCCTCTTTTTCTTACAGACATAGGTGTCAGTGTGTCTCAAAATGGCCTGGAGCTGAAGGTCCTCCTGCCTCAGCTTTCTGAGTGCTGAGGTAACAGATTGGTATCCACACAGTGGTTCTCCCTGGGCAGGGATGTGGGGTGTGACAACTGCTAAGGTAGCCTTGCTCCGTTGGCCCTGACTGGTCTAGTGCTCATTACATAGTCCAGGGTGGCCTGAAACTCACAGCAATCCTCCTGCCTTAGCCAGTCTTTTAGATAATAGGATTACTTGCCCAACTTGGTTCTCTTAAATCTACTGTGATAAAGGACAGTTTAGGTAGATCTGGTGGCCACATGAGTTAGGGATAGTTACAGTTGATACCAGCTTTAAGTAAGAAGAATGATGTCGTGTGGCAAATTGGTTGCTGGTCTTATGTCTTTGTTTCTTGACTGGTGTGGAGAGGAGATGTATATTCCCTGAGTAGAAATGAGTAGAATATAGTCTGACTGGACTAACTGAAGATGCTGGAGCAACTAAGCAAGACTGAGACAGCTGAGCATGGTGGCACACGGAAGGCAGAGGCAGGCAAATCCTGTGATTTCAAAGTCAGACTGGTGTACAGAGCAAAGGCAGGCGGATTTCTGAGTTCGAGGCCAGCCTGGTCTACAAAGTGAGTTCCAGAACAGCCAGGGCTACACAGAGAAACCCTGTCTCGAAAAACCAAAAAAAAATAAAAGGGCAGAGCAGAGCTCTTCATATTCCCATGATCAGTGTAGGGTTGTAGATGTGATTGCTTCCTTACCCCTCACACAGTGTAAGAGGAGGTTATCATTTTTCCAACCTGTCCCAGGCTGTCTGACTAAACCATGTGTCCGCATTATACCATGCTGTCCTTTCTTGAGTCCTTGGTGTGTGCTCGTGTTAAGGAGAATTAGAGCACTCTACATTCAGATGCCACTCAACACCAGTCCTGGAAGCAGATGGAACCTGGTGGGGTGCTCTGTGTGGTGCAGAGGATGATGATACGCCATAGCTGCCCTCTCGGTTGTGAATGACGATGTAATAAAGGGAAGTAAGGGAGGGAACAGGAGACAAGTCCGGGTCTCACCACATCAGCAGAGCATGCCTGGGAAGCCACATCCAGGCATTTATCTAGGGTTCCCAGTTGGGAGCTTTTTCTCCGTGGGTGAATGTCAGGCTTATTCCCTACAGACTTTTTTATACCACAGGATAAACCTGTTGGAAGTGGTTTGCTTCCTTGGTGGTCTGGAGGCTTCAGTGTTTGGTTTAATTTCGTTGTTATATGTTTACCTGTGTGTGGGCATGTGGTGTCAAGAGGACAACTTGTCTGGAGTTTCTCTTCCCTCGCTGGCAAGTGCTTTGGGCCACTGAGCCGTCTTGACAGCCCTTGCCTATTTGCTGGTTCTCCCTGTCGGTGTTAGGAAGCGAGAGGGGCAGCCCAACCCAGGATGGAATGTTAGACCAGCTGAAGACGGGTTTACAGTGTTGAATCCACATTGTTTGGGGAAAGGAGAAAGTAATGAAATCATAACTTGAGTTGGATTGAACCCTCTCCTGCCCTAAACTCTCTTTCCAATTACCTGTGACAACTGGAACTAAATTGATCATGTTCTGTCCTCTACAGCCTCTGTGGATCTGGTCCCCTACCTCTCCTTTCCCCAGGTGTGGGTAACAGGGTCTAATTTTCTATGTACTACAAGGATGATACTCCCATTTTTGGTACTGCCCCTAGGAGGTGTTCTGGGAAGCATGCCTCTCTACTTTGTACATTTGGTGCTTAGGAATTAGGACATACTTAGTGTAATGGAAAGAAAGGGTTCACACAGTTGTTAAGCTAAAGGGGTTATGTTGAGCTTTCACAGATACAGCCAGAGTCTGTGTCTGGCTTAAGCTTGGAACTAGAGAGTCATTACTAAATAGTAATTGCCATCTGACTTGTCTGCATCCATCCTGTGATCTGATCCCTTTGGATCCCTGTCCCTGAGAATGATTTTAGACATCACTTCACCTATTCGGCATTATCCAGGAAGGCTTGGAGGATACCTGAGCTTGAGCTCACGATTACTCGGCACTATTTTCCAAGGAACACAAAGCAGTACTGTGACACGATCCAGCCTCTCATCCTTACTGACAGATGATCATGTAGATGAAGTGCCCCGGCTTTCTCCTGTGCAGAAACCTTCCTGTGGCAGAAGCCACTCCCCTTATTGTTCACCTCCTCTGCAGCTTTGATAATTTATAAGGTAATTAATTAGGTCAGTAAACTTAGCTGGGTATTTCAAAACCTCAGAAATAGTCAGGACTCGGGAGTTGGGCATGGGGATGCGTGCCTGTAATTCTAGCATTTGGTATGCTAAGGGGGAGAATTGCCAGTTTAAAACTGGTCTGGGGCCAGGCAATAGTGGTTCACACCTTTAATCCCAACACTCATGAGGCAGAGGCAGACGGACCTTTGGAGTTTGAGGCCTGGTCTACAGAGTGAGTTCCAAGGCAGCCAGGGCTACACAGAGAAACCCTGTCCTGAAAAACCAAATATAAAATAAAACCAGTCTGGGATACAGTATCTCACAAGACAAAGTCTACCAAGAGACCAGTGTCTTCAGGCCTTGGTACTAGAGGACTGATTTGTATGTTTGATCTCAACCCCAGGCAGACAATAAAAATAATTAGCACTTGCAGAGTTTTAAAAGTATTTTTACTCATTTTGAAGTATGGTGGTTGAACCAAGGATTTTACACAACCCATCCAGGGTCCTCTAGACTAGCACCTACCCCTTTGAGCCAGCTCTTCAGCACTCGGGTTTCTCTCATGAGGAATGAAGTGCTAAGGAATAAGGTAACTGTTGGCTAAGATGATGTACTAAGGAGTAAGGTAACTGTTGGCTTAGATGAAGTACTAAGGAGTAAGGTAACTGTTGACTAAGCTAAGAGTCACCTTGCAGTTGCAGACGGCTATCACACTGCTGTCATATTCAATGAGATAGAAGGCAGTGTGCTTGTCCTGTGTTCCCGTGCTTACTGTGCACACTTCACTTCTCACCACTTCACTATCTTTTCTCAGACTGAAAAACATGTTTTCTTTGTTGTCTTGCTATTTCTACTATTCTCACCTGGTTTGTTTTATTTAGGATAACTGGAAAGTTAAATAAACCTTTACCCCAAAAGCTATAAAATGGTCTTTAAGGAGCTGACAAGATGGCCGGGTGAATATAGGCCTTTACCATCAAACCTGACCCTGAGTTGGGTCCCCAAAACCCACCTGTCCTCTCATCTCCTTGCACACACCATGGCGTGCATATGCCATTCTAAATAAACGTAAAAATTAAAAAGATCGTCTTTGAAAACTCATAAAAGAGCCAGGCTGTAGACACTCAGAAGGCAGAAGGAGGGAGATTGGGTCTTTTTCCTTTTGGCTGAGGGAGATGTTGGGGGTTAAACACAAGGGGCCAAGCAGTTGGTTCTGGAGCTAAGGGCATAAGGTGAAGAGCTATGTTTCTGCCACTCCTGGGGTAGGTTTTAGCTTAAATCTCTTGAGACAGTTTCAAGGACTTAACAATTCTATTCTGTTTTTCAGAGAGACGGTTGCCCAAAGATTGTCAATTTGGGGAGCTCTAAGACAGACCTGTTCTATGAACGCAAAAAATACGGCTTCAAGAAGAGGTGATGGGTGGGTGGCTCCTTCCTCCCCCATCAAGCTGCTGCAGCTGCCAGAATAGACGCCTACTACCACCAGCCTAAAGGGAACGGAGCCGAGTGTCACCAGAGCAGCCTGCTAGTGCTAGTGCCCATGGAGCATCTAGCAGGCTGGAGGAGACATTGCTTGCTTAGTCCTTAGTTCCCTTTTTGTTTTGAGTTGGAAAAGCAAGGCTCTGTTCTCCACATTGATCCTTTCAACTCAAAAGCCTCAAAACAAGTCGCTGTGTGTCCTTGATGAAACTGTCACGGCAGAAGTGTGGTCTTGCAGCAGCTGTGATGGGGTTGTCCTGTGACCTGAACAGTAATGTGACCTGACAAATTTCAGGTGGCGCTGGCCTCGTTTTATTTCCCTTGTAAATTGGAAGTTTCAGTTATGCTAATAAAGTTGGCTACCTTCCCCGTTAACTTTGAGAGTCTGCTTTTAGTCATCTAGGTTTTGGTGACTGGAACCAACCTAGAGGCTGTGGGGCTAACGATGGACGGGCCTTATCCTCTCATGGCCACTGGAAAGAACTCAGAGGACCCTGAGGGGTTTTTTTCCTATCCACATTTTTATTTTTGTCTCACTCAGTAGCTCAGGCTGGCCTGAAAACTGTTGGTGAGCCTCCTGCCTTAGCCTTCAGAGTCCTGACATTTCATATGTAAATGACCAGATCTGAGTTTTCTAATACCGATTTCAAAGAGATGTCCTACAATAATGGTGAGGAAAATATAAAGTTAGGTTGATTAATTAGAGGAACTTTGATTTGTTTCCTGCAGTGTATATATTTTATTTGAAGGGTACGCTTCTTTTTTAAAATGTGTAAGATTTTGTGTATGAATGTTTGCATGTATGTATGTATGTGTGTGTGTGGTGTGCATGCTTGGTACCTGCAGAGTTTAGGGCATCAGATCCCCTGGAGTTCTGTGTGGATATGAACTACCATGTGGTGCTGGGAATCAAACCTGGTTCCTTTCAAGAGCAACAGTCCTCACCATCCCCAACAAATATGTTGTAAGTAAATTATCCAAATTAGAGAATTCAGCCATATCCATCTATGTGGGTCAGTTCATTTCTGCCTACTGATGGGAGAGTTTTCAGGGAGGGAATCTGTAGTTGGCCTTGTTTGTACTCCAACCTAGTAACAAAGTCATGGCAAGAAATAAACTTTTAAGGGTTTTGATTTGAATCCAAGAAAAAAAATTCATAGCCATATATGATATACTGTATAATGCATACAGTTAAGACAGCCTCTTCCTTGAGAATGGACTAAAAGACGAAACAATGTTACAAGCCACAGGATGCACAAAGGAAGGGACTTGGGCAGGCTTGGTGAGCACCTCAGGAGAGCAAGATGAGCTTGACCACGGGGAGAAAGCTGACCCTGATAGGTTTCCTGGTGCTTTCTCTTATGCCACCTGGTCCTACCCCAGGCCCTGGATGCTGTGGCTGCTTTAGTGCCGTTTCTGTTGCCCGCCTCCTCCTTTCTGGTGTTAGGGATCAGTTCAAGTGGCCCTGTGCTCTTACCACTGCACCATTTCCCCAGCCCCTTGTTGACCCCATAGTTTAGAACTTCTATCTACCAGTGTTTGGATAGCCACTCCCTACTTTGAAGGAAATTACCCCAAGCTGTGCTTATTCGGCCTTAATGGAATGCTCTATGAGACCTTTGGGTCCATTAACACTCATGCCCAGAAGCATCTCAGAGGGCAAGCATGCTCCCTTCAGATGGGTTAGTGGGTAAATTCAACTCAGCTGTAGAATCTATTGCTCTGTCACCGAATATCCTAATCCCAGTGTTGCTTCTTTTCTGGTTGATCAGCAGCCAAGAGAAAATAGAATGTGTTAAGCATACCTCCAGTGCAGTCTGTCAGTGGCATAACATTTTAGTTTCTGGGTTCGGTCCCCTGTACAGCAAGTAATGAGCAACTATAGAGTGAGGTCTTGAAACTATCTTTTGTCTATTTTGGGCACTAGGATAATTCCCTTTGATTTTAAAGATGAAACCAAAGAGGCTACAGGTGTTGCTCTATATAGTCTCTGCCTTAGCCTGCAAGCAGCTCTAGGGTCCATATCCAGCACCACAAAACCAGGCATGGTGATGCATGCTTGTAATTGAAGCAGGCGGGACTAGAAGCAAGCAAATCAGAAGCTCAGGGTTATCCTGTACGATAGCAAACGGGCAGTCAACCTGAGCTAGGAGAGAGAGATTATCCAAAACAGAAAAAAAGAAAAGAAAACTTGCAAATTCACCCTTGAGAAAACATTGTGTACAAGCGTAATTTTAGCCAGAAACAAAATTCTGTGTAGATAATAAGACACGACTCGGGTGTGTATAGCCACAGTTATAGTAGATTTAATTCCTTGTATTCATTTTCATTTTTGAAAAAAAGCACTTGCCAAGTGTAGTATCAAATATCTTTAATCCTATCATGTGGGAGACAAAGGCAGGCAGATCTCTGAGTTCACAGCCTGATATAGAGAGCAAGTTCCAGGACAGCCAGGGCTACACAGAGAAATCTTATCTACAAAAATAATAATAATAATAATTAATAAAGTCGAAACTGGTGAAAGGGTCTCCTGGGTTAAGAGTACTTAAACTGCCGGGCGTGGTGGTGCACACCTTTAATCCCAGCACTTGGGAGGCAGAGGCAGGCGGATTTCTGAGTTC
>NC_034606.1:47071001-47096019 GCF_900095145.1 Mus pahari | reverse complement strand
TGAGTTCCAGGACAGCCAGGGCTACACAGAGAAACCCTGTCTCGAAAAACCAAAAAAAAAAAAAAAAGAAAAGAAAAGAGTACTTAAAGTACTGGAGAAGTCTGGGTTCATCTCCTAACACCTAATCAAGCAGCTCACAACCTGTAACTCCAGTTCCACGGGCTCTCCCTTTTCTGGCCTCCATGGTCACCTGCTGGCTACTCTTTTAGATCAGGGTTCAATTCTAGCACCCACATGATGGCTCACAAACATCTGTAAATCCAGTTTCCAAGGAATCTGATGCCTTTTTCATAAGTAAATCAAACACACACACACAACCAATATACAAGATGGCTCCCGTAAATTGCCCTCTCATCATACCTGGGACTCATACCCAGGACAAACGGCTGAAGTGCATATTTAATATACTAAAGTGGACCTGGCCTCCAGGTTCTCCCAATCTCCCTCAGTTCCTACCTGGCATATCCTACCCTCTACCCTGAACTTCCTAGCCCAAGGGCTGGGCTTCCCCTCCCTCAGAGGCTCTTTCCTATATACTGCAGACATTTTGGTCTCTTCCCCCTTCCTCTTCTCTGCTCTCTGCATATTCTATTTGTGTGTGCACACTTTCTCTCTGGCTCCTCCCCAAGGCCACTTCCCTGGCCTTTTTCCTTGGGATTAATACCCTCCACCTGAGAGCTGCTTCCCACTAAACCTGCCTTTATATATTCTAATCTGGCTTGAATTGGTTCATTTTGCGGACAGAGAAATAACTTATCACATGTGGCCCCTGACAAGTAAGCAAAGAAATGTTCACACAATCTTTTGTAATAAAAAATGTGCACAAATGGGCTGGTGAGATGGCTCAGCAGTTAAGAGCACTGACTGCTCTTCCAAAGGTCCAGAGATCAAATCCCAGCAACCACATGGTGGCTCACAACCATCCGTAATGAGATCTGGTGCCCTCATCTGGTGTGTCTGAAGATAGCTACAGTGTACTTACATATAATAAATAAATCTTTTTTAAAAAATGTGTACAAATATACTCCTATGTATGCATATCTAACAGGAAGATGTTATATATCAATTTACAGCTGTATTACAATGTAACAACATATATCAGAAAATTCATCCACCAGATGTTGACCTTGGCCTTCCAATCAGCAACTTTTTCTCAGTCTGGGTCCCTTTGGGAGGGGGGTGTTCACACATATCCACGGACTGTATTTTGATCATATCTGAGCTGTTTAGGGGGCAGGGTTTTGCCATGAGCTGAAGAGGTTATGGAACTCTATAAGGCCAGACTGACTACATCTTGTGATCCTGCCTTCACATTTTGAGTGCTCTGACAACAGAAGTGGGCTGCTACTGCCACATGCAGGGGAACAAAAGCTACACACAACACTCCACTTAGCAACTTGTAAATTAAGGAAATTGCCAGGGAATCAGACTGAACTGGCTAAACTTCAGACAATGTCTTAGTATTTTGACCTGTAGCTTTTTAATAGTAGTTTCAAGATAAGATATAAACGTGAAAGAGTCTTGGCCTAGAAGTAATTTTCCTGGCCCCTCAAAAAAAAAATATTTCCAACTCCCAGATACCTGATTCCTTATCAACCCAATCCCCAAGTGGCCATCAAAAGAGCTAAAAATATTCATTTCTTTGAATACTGCCTTTTGGTGTCTTAAGAAAAGAATGGTTTGGGGCTGGTGAGATGGCTCAGTGGTTAAGGGTGTTTGTTACTCTTGTAAAGGATCTGGATTTAATTCCCAGCACCCATGTAATGGCTCCAATCATCATAATTCCAATTCCAAGGGATCCAACAGGCACATATGGTGTATATACATGCGTTTGAACAAAACATTCATATGCATAAAGTAATAAATAAAAATTGAAAAACAAAAGAAAGCTTTGTTCTCTTTTTCTACCAGGATGGACTTAGAGTCTCTTTCCCACACAGATTTTGTCATGATGTCCTTTCTTCTGCTATGGGTGGGAGTAGATGTGAAGAATCCAACCCAGATACTATTTTCCCCGCAGAGCTTCGAAGAAACAATAACATTTTCACCTCAGTCTGTGTGTATGAAATTGTGACTCTCCTCAGGTTAATTGAGCCAATCATGAGCAGCTCTACTTGTAGCTAGCGCCAAAATATCTGGCAGGACTTGCTTTGCTCCCAGAGGGGAAGTTGCTCCCACCCTGCAGTCGCCAGAGCTGGCCTCTGTGAAAGCCTGGTGCCTGCTTTTCACAAGTGTTTACTCAAATGGGAGGGGACTCGGGAATACGGGAGTAGTAATTCAGTCTACAATTAAGCCCTGGCAAGATGAAATTACACATTGGGGAAGAGAAGAAAATTCCTCCTTACCACATAACTTGAGGCAGCAGTAATTAAGGATGATTACCTCTCTCTATTTTATCCTTTCCTATTTATAGGCTCAACCTTTCCTCAAAACTCCCATTTACTAAGGAGACGTGATTTTTTAGGGTTTTTGTTGTGTGTAAACCTGCCCAAGGCTGATTCAAATAAAAGCAGAAATACACAGAGACTCAAGGTCTTCCACTTGTATTTGCCTTTTTTTAAATCTGTATAAGCATAACCTTAAGATACCTTCCCTTTGACAGTTCGTTCCAGCTCATTCTAACCTTTCTCATCATTCTGTCTTGGAATATTTCTCATTGGGAAATGCTCACCAACTAGTGAGCTGCAATTTGGCTAATTTATCATAATGAAAAATATAAACTGTTTTTGCAAATTCAGGTATTTTCAAGGAGGGAGACTGACCTATTTGAAGCAGGATTCACATACAATATTGTTTAATCACAAGATTTCCATGTTTTTAGACATGAATAATCGCGTTTGTCAACGTAAGAATATTTGTTACATTAAATCGAAAACTCGCAGTAGGTGGCGGAACCGGGACATAAACCCACCTATTTCTATGGCCGCCTCTAACGATAAACTACAAATACCAGCATCCCTTGCGATACCTAAGGGTACAAACGTTGCTTACCAGAAGCTACATCCAAAACCCAATCAGACGCCTCTCTCTGCTTGACGGCCAATGGGAGGGCTGTTGCTAACACATCTGTTTTATTTTTAGCTTTCACCCTTGTGGGCGGTCTCACAGCATTAGATGGAACACTCTGGGGGGGCAGGGATGCTAAAAAGGAAGGGTGAAGTGAAGAGGGGCAAGTATGACGCTTGCTGACGCACAAGTAGTCCCAGGAGGAGCCCCGGGGCTGTCCAGCTCGGAGTGTGGGGGATGGGACACACGCGCTTAGGTTTCCTCCTGCCATCCTGATACGGCGGAGTTTGCCCTCCCGCCCGGCATTTCTCTCCTCCTGTCTAGGAAAGCATATTTAAATCTCTATACCTCCGTTGATCTCTGCCCTTGCCTACATGATCAAGGAAAATAAAACGCACACAGTTCGTAACTGGAAACTTTCCGATCTCACCGCCCCACGTGGGTTCGGAGACTGCCGTTGCACCGGAACCTTCAGGAACGAGAATAAAGAATAGGGGTTGGGGAATCGGAAAATGGGCGAACTAGGGCGGGGGTTAGGGGGACTGTACACAAGGCCAGCGGTCCTCCAGCCTAGTCTGACAGTCCGGTTCTCCTATGATTTCAACCCGCCACAGATCCTAGAGCTCCTCATCTCTGAGCCCGCACTGTCACAAAGCCATAGAGTGGAAAGAGCATGACCAAAATCCGGGCCCGGGTGCGCCTCGCTTCGCCGCCGCCGGGTTCTGTCGAGCCGAACACCCTGCTCACCTTGCCAGGGCTGGCGCTTCTTCTGCCACTATTGCTAGAAGGAGCGCGGCTCTCATGCTCTCCTGTGCGTGGGCAGCCTGCTCCAGAGAGCTCGAGGACCACAGCGGAGGGGCAGCGGTCGCGCGTGGCCAGCCCTATTATCTGGTGTTTGGGACCCAACTTTCTGGGCTGGGAGTGCATGATTAACTAGTGCTCCGCTCTTTTTTCTAACCCTCGATCTTCTCGCACTCCCCCTTCCCTTCCCTTCCCTTTCCTTCGATCTTTCACGTCTCCACCAGGAGGGCGACGCTGTTCAACTCAGGTTAGCCCAGACTCAGATCCAGAACCTTCCTGGAGGTGGCATCGTGCCACCGTCTCCCCAAATTCAGAATGAACAAATCGGAACCGGGGAGTGCAAGTCACGGGGACCGTCAGAACTGGAGAGTCATGCCGTCTAGGTCTTAGGGAACTTTGAGAGCTGGGGCTAGGGTTTGGAGTTCTCAGGGACCGGGTGAGGCCAGCCCCTACCCGCGACAGCCACTGTGTCCCAGGCTAGTTCCTAATGGCCTGCAGTGTTCCAGGCCTGTCCCTACCCTCCCCGAGCTTGGTCTACACTGGTTTAAAAAAAGAAAAAAACGTACATGGCGAGCTCAGACTGCTTTGGAGTCTTAAGAGAAGAAATCGGGCGCTAAGGCGCTCAGAAGGATTCCGAGGGTGAGCAGCCCCGCCGAGGACGCGGCAGGGAGGGGTCTAGAGGAGACAAGGTGAGAAGATCGCTATTACACTTCCCGCAGAACCTGGAATCCCAACCTACCACTGGGCTGCGAGGGGTTAAAGATGCCAGGGGAGGAAAAGTAGTCCCGGCCCCGCCCCGGCTGGGCGGAGGGACGCATCACGCAGGGGTGGGGAAAGCAGATCCATGCGCAGGGTTGCTGAGGGTGAAACTTTTCATTGACTTTGCTCACTTCGGACCCGGGCGCGGGAAGGTGCAGGTCGTTGGCTCTGAGTGTCGCGGGAACCGAGAGGCTAGAAGGACAGGACCTGCCCGACGAGTACATCCAGGGCTGGCCTCCATCCACCGCGTGACGGGTGCCATCCTCGGGTCCGCCATCCCCGCGCCGTCGCCGCCGAGCTCGACCTCCAAAAACAGCGGAAAGAATCACATGAGCTCGCTCCTCGTCCCTCTCTACCCTCAACGACGTAAAGAGGACACCGTGGCCCTCAGCCTCGCGGCGCCCGGGAAGCTGGGAGAGAGACCTCCGTCCCGCGGCCTGCAGAGCGGACCCTTCGCGGAGACCCGAGTGAGTGCGCGGGCTTGCGGGCGGGGGACGCCCACACTGGTCCACTCCCTTGCTGCCCCTGTCCGGATCCGCCCCTGTTTCGCTCTCCATCACTCTCTTTGATCCTGGGGTACCTAGTTTCGAGTGCGGCCCTCTCCTAAGCGGAGAGCGTTTCCTCCTTGACCTTCCCCATTTCTTCACGCCTCACTCGTTGGGTTTTCCTTGTCCCTCCCCCCCCCCCAAAGAAACCAAACTCTAGCCAGAGTTAAATAAATTAGGGAAAGGGAGGAGATTCTATCCTTATTTTTTCGGCTGCGTTTCACGTGTGCCGGGTGGTGATTATTAACACAGTCTGTTTCTGTCCCTTTGGAACCTGTGAGGTGGGAAATTTGGACATCCCCTTTTTGGTGACAGGGCCGGTTAGTGGAGACTGCCCTTGGGTTACCGAGCAAGAACTCATTGCAGGTTGAGCTCTTCATATACTTGTGTAGGCGGAAAAAAAAAAAGTATCCAAAGAGCCTGTCGGATAGTATATTAATTGTGTTTGATTTCTTCTATCCCCAAACTTCCCCTTCTGTCTGAGGGGGATGTACTCCGCCCTTGACCAAAATCTAAGGAGGGAAAAGGGAAAATGAACAGAGGAACAGTCTACAAGCCACCCCCTCCCCTAGGAGCAACCAGAACTTCACACAGCAGGCTTTGGGATCAGCAGACAGGGTTTCCGGTGCCAGTTCGGTGTCTAACCTCCCCCCCCCTTTCTATCCACCCTGGCCTGGGAGTGGGTTTGGTTTCTCTTTGATTTCCTAACAACAATAAAAATCCTGTTGCTTGCCTGAGCGCCTACCCCCAACGCCTCACTTAAGCACTGGGGAAAACAACTGGTGTGGGAGGCAGGATTAGGGAGGTTTAACACCCTGCCGGGGAGGGTTGCCGAGGATCTGGTAAGTCTGGTCCTAGGGTAGGCCTTGCAATGGGGAGGAGACTCAGAATTTCTGAGTATTGGATGATGCCAGGGTTTCAGATGTACGGATTTTGCTTGCCTGCCTGGGAACCTTTTCCCATTTCCTTCACCTGGGTCTGGTTTCTCAGATTTGTATTTGAAGTGGGGTGAGGCTTGGGTACTACTGGCTTCGGTCTTTATTGTCGACCGGGCGCCTCCTCTCAGCTCTACTAGGAATTTCTTTGGCTTGGCCAACAGGACTGGAGAATTGGATCTTTAATGCTTGCCATTCCCTTCCTGGCTGTGGAGGTGCTGGAGCGGAGCCTACTGAGTATTAAGTGTAAAAGGCTCGTTTCTTCTTGAATGCGCTGCTCCTCCATCTACCACAGACAGCGACACTCCTTTGAGATCCAGAGGCTGGGGCCAGAGCGGTGGCTCTATCCATTCCAGCCCACCTGGTTCATCTAGGAAAAACTCCTTAGTTGCAGAGCCCCGATTCAGTAAGCTTAGGAGGTCATGAAAGAAAAGGGGAGTTATTGGAGTCTAGCCTAAACAAGGACGTGGGGAGAAAGGATACCCGGTGAGAGGCCTTATGGGCAGATTTATGCCAAACGTCTTTGGCGATGGGAGGGGGGCACCCACTCGCTGCAGTGCGCATGTGCATCGGAAACTTTTCCTGGGCTTCGGACCCTTGGCCAGGACCTAGAGTGGGGCATGCGCAGTCTATCTGGCCGGGCCCTCGAGTAGTACACAGGGAAGTGTAGTGTGCTCAAAAAGTAGGTCACGAGTCTCTAGCCTCGCCAGGAGGCCAGAGGACTACGTCTCCCAGAGTGCTGAGCGTGGTACCGCCTTGAGTGAGGCGAGCCTGGGGCCCCTGAGATCCCTGAAGGGCCCTGCCCTGGACTGCCCAGGTGGTCTGGAATCTCAGGGTCTAAGCCGGATGCACTCATCACCGCAAATATCCTGGAAGGGCTACGATCTATATTGCGCGTTGGGCCGCTGCCTCCAGGATAAGAGCTAAGGACTAACTAATCCCTGGGAAGCGAGCTGAGCCTTGCTGGCGCTGTCCACTGTGGCTGTAATTCTCTTGACCATGTTAAAATGTCCCCACCCACCCACATTTACCTGAATCGTGGAGACTGAATGATTATAGGATGTTGGGAATTTGAGATACCTGAATTTTTTATGGGGAGGTATAGATTCCTTTTCCTCGCCCTTTTTACATCATTGCTTTTTTTTTTTTTTTTTTTTTTTCCCTCTTACGTCTTGCTTTGCATTTTCATCAATTTCTCTGGAATTAACATCGATGAAATCTTTGTGTAGCTTCCTGGCTCCCTCCTTGTCCAGGCCTCTTTCTCCTAACTACGAACATACACGTGAGCACCAGGAACCTTGAGTCAAGGTCTAACCTTAATGGCTAAAGTAAAAGGAAAGGAGGGAAAAAGTCTTAGGATAGAATCTTGTTTCCTGTATATCGGCGTTTAGGAAGGAGCCTCAGTATACAGCACAGGCTGACCTTGACTCTGCCTCAGCCTCCCGTCTGCTGGAACTACAGGCACCACACCGGTTAGCTCGCTTGCAACTTTTTATTGCCTTATCAAAATGAGATTTTACTGTTAAACGCGTTCTGTTTTTTGAGACAGCTTCTCACTATGTAGCCCTGGCTAGGATGTTACTTGCTATGTAGACCAGGCTGGCCTTGAACTCACAGAGATTCACCTGCCTCTGTATCCCCACTGCCACCACACTGGCCTGTTCAACAGTTTTCTTCCTTTCTTCCTTTCTTTCTTTCTTTCTTTCTTTCTTTCTTCCTTCCTTCCTTCCTTCCTTCCTTCCTTCCTTCCTTCCTTTCTTTCGTTATCTTTCTAGTGTTTGTTGAAAAAAAAAGATCTGAGTCCACTGCAGCTGCTTAACAGATCTGTTTGTTCTTTTTTTGAAGGGTAGTTATTTCTAAGCTTTCCAATCTTAACATACTTCCATAAATATTTTATATATAAGGACTATAATTTGCCCATCACTTTCTAAAAAAACAAGCTCGGCCAAATGGCTGCTCCTATCTTTAGCTGAGGACAGGACAGTAGCAGCACTTTAATCCTCTGCTCTGCAAGCCTCTCGAGGTCAAAGTTAGAGTCTGAGCTGATGGAGCAGAGGATCTCATTCTGCTCGCCTGGCCTTTCTGTAAGGCTCCACACTGTCCATCTGGCCTGACCTGTTCTCCAGTTAGAGAGGGGAAGGAGGCGTTTTGAGCCCTTGTCTGTGCAGAACACCACAGACCCGGTTGTTTATGCCACGAATGCCGGTTCTCTAGGCAGGGCTGGTGACAGCGGTTCCATTGTCATTTGGGATGAGCGGCTTATTTCAGTGACTTTGGCCTACATTTAGAATGGTCCCTTTCTGAGGCTGTACTGTCCAGGGGTACAGGGGTAATTGGAAGACAACTATACAGCAAAACTTGAGAAAGTTTCTACATCTAGAAAGGTGGAGAAGCCCTTCTGGGTAGAATAACTAAGAGGCTCATTTTAAGAGACTCTACAGTGCCTTTAAGACAGTATCACATTGACACTGAATCTGTTTTACTTTTCAAAAAATTCTTTGAAAATACCGCCTGTAACTGCAGGCCCTTTCCAGAGACATGATGCAAACTTTCTCCTTTAGTCTCCTCATGTTGGACACCTTTAGTGGGCCACAAAGCTCCACTTTTTTCTAACTTATTATTTTTAATTATGCACAGATATGTATATCTTCATATGGGTATGTATACATGAGGGCAGGTGCCTGGGAGACCAGAGACATCAGATTCCCTGGAGGGAGAGTTCCAGGCTGTTGAGAGCTGCCTGGCATGAGTGCTGGCAGCCAAACTCGGGTCCTCTGGTAGAGCAGTGAACAGTCTTAACTACTAGACCATTTCTCTAGAACCTTGAACCTTTTTTTTTTTTTTTTTTTAAATTTATTTTATTTATATGAATATACTGGAGCTGTCTTCAGACACACCAGAAGAGGGCATCAGATCCCATTACAGATGGTTGTGAACCACCATGTGGTTGCTGGGAATTGAACACAGAACCTCTAGAAGAGCAGTCAGTGCTCTTAACCCCTGAGTCATCTCTCCAGCCCCACCCCACCCCCTTTTTTTTTTTAAAGATTTATTATGAATACAATGTAATGCCTGCAGGCCAGAAGAGGGCATCAGATCTCATTATAGATGGTCATGAGCCACCATGTGGTTGCTGGAAATTGAACTCAGAACCTCTGGGAGAGCAGCCAGTGCTCTTAACTGCTGAGCCATCTCTTCAGGCCCTCAACCTTCATTCTTAAATGACCACTGCAGAAGGCATGAATTGCTGGAACATAGGAGTTCTTGGTTTAGTTTAGCTGGCCTTGAACTGGTTTTTCTGCTCCTACCTCCCAAATGATGAGTTTATGGGCTCACATCACCATGCCCAGCTCAAGCCTAGAAGTTGAAAGCCAGCTCAGGCAACATAAAAGCCTACTAGCTGCCACTTGGCACACTACTACCCAGGAGAAAGCCTACAGTACTCAGCTTTGAGCTTTGTATCTGATGATGACCCCGATTCTCGTCAACTAAGCCCCTTTTTCTCTCCTTTCTTTTTTCTTTATCTCTTTCTCCTTTCTTTTGAAGGCAGTTTTTCTATATAGCCCTGGCTAGCTTGGAACTCATATATAGACCAGGCTGGCCTCAAACTCAAAGATATGCCTGTCTGCCTCCCAAATGCTGGATTAAAGGCATGTGACACCCCTTATTCTATTTAACCATTCTTTTAAAACCCAAAATGAAGCCAGGCGTGGTGGTGCACGCCTTTAATCCCAGCACTCGGGAGGCAGAGGCAGGCAGATTTCTGAGGTCGAGGCCAGCCTGGTCTACAGAGTGAATTCCAGGAAGGACAGCCAGGGCTACACAGAGAAACCCTGTCTCGAAAAAACAAAAAGCAAAAACAAAACAAAAACAAAAAAAAGATCCTAGAATCAATCTGTTTTGGTCATGCATAGACATTTGAAGAAATTAGCAGACCTGTGTGGAAGCCAGGCTAAGGGGGAAGTCAGGATTCCTTGAATTCTGAGCAGCAATTTCTTTCTATTTCTCAGCCTTGGACTGAGGGTAATTCAATGAGATGCTTACACTTACTCACTTACTGCTATAGATTGACTCTGCATGCCTTCCCAGGTATACACCACACACACACACACACACACACACACACACACACATCAGAAGTCTCCTTCTGAAGATTCAGTTCTAAGCATACCCATGCCCATGAGAGCCTGGGAACTAACATGAAAATGTGTGACAGTGAGTGTTCATAAAACTCAAGGTTCTCAAACCTAGCACTAGTAACTGGAGACTCCATTTTGGAACTAGAAAGAATGTTAATCAAAATTCAGCCCTGAGTCTCATACAGGATAGAAGATGCCCTTGGTGGGACATTGGTCAACCCTGTCTCCGATGAGGTCACAGCATGGCTTTGCCTAACGATCTATCTAGAGACGTGCTCTGGCTTTGCCTTCAGTGGAGGGGAACTTTTCACTTCAGTTTCTCCCGGAGCTGGAGTCTAGAGGCCATTGTTTTGGGGGTAAATGAGATTAAGATCATTGGCTCCAGATCCTCACAGATCACCTTCCTGAAACACGAGGCTTGCCCAGATGTAGGGAATAAAGATTTTGGACCTCAGTGGGATCTGGCTCTGAGAGAATCCCAAAATAACAATCTGAGTGTTTGGGCTGGGTCATCTCCTCTGCGGGGCTCTCCAAACACTTGATAAATCTGATCTGGTGCCTAGGACAGGTGGCCAGACAGTCCCTGGGAGACTGGGTGATGATGGTCCCCAGCTGGAAGCTGTAGGTGATGGAAAGTTCCTTTCCTTTGCCATCCTCATCACTTTCCACCTTGCCAGAAACCGCGGAGACTCCCTCAGGCCACACTGCTGTTCCTCTTATTGTCCTGCCAGCCGCCAAGGCCCTGCTTCTTGCCCTTTCCCTAGGCGCCCCTGGTTCGGCAGCTCCCTTGCGGGCTGGCAGATTGTGGTTATAACAGATTTTTATCTTTTTCTGAAGGATCATGGCCTTGTCCCCATTACCGGAGGCTGGATGGACCTATAAGCTCTGGTCACATTACTGGGTTCTTAAATTGGTTCTGTAAACCCAGAATGAGCCCCAAAGCATGTACACCTATGGGGTGCAGGGTGACTAGAGTCCAAGCCCCAGAGAAAAGCTGGCAGTACCCCTTCATGTTCAGTGACCTTGTATCTTGTTCAAGTTAAGGAGGGCAGCTAAAAAGATTGAAACTTACGTCCTCGCCTGTGACAGTTTCAGGGCACAACTTGCTGAAGACATTGCAGAGACAGCAAGAATCTTCTTATCCAGCTGGACTGGGGGCCTGGTTTTATTTCTTTGTTATTTGATGTCATTCTTATACTGTCCTGACTTCTCAAAATGGTAGAAAGCACAGCATATTCCTATTTTAAGTGCATACTAGGTACCAAGTACAGGGGAGAGCATTATCCTTGAACCTTAGGCTACGGATGAGGAAACCAGGGATTATGATAAGTGACTTGTCCAAAGCCAGGAGTGATTGTGCAGGCTTGTAATCCCAGCACTCAGGGAATGGGAAGTAAGATCACATCAAGTTCAAGGCTAGCCTCATCTACCACATAGTGAGTTATAGGCCAACCAGACCTATATAGCATCAAAAAGTAAGACAGCCACACACCAGTTAAATCTGGGTGATCAAAGCTGGTGTCCGCTGTGCTTTGTCACTGGTCACCCTGCTGACACAGCAGTGTGTGCTGGGCCTTTCTATACAAATAGTCACCCTGCTCCTCTCCTTTGTCCCTCTCCAGGAGCCTCTGGATCCCAGGATTCCCTCACCTGTTCCTGCCACCGCTCTGCTCTTGGACTGTGCACGTGTCCCGTGCGTGCGGGGTCTCTGCCTAGAAGAGGGCTATGCAGCTGGAGATCAAAGTGGCCCTCAACTTCATCATCTCCTACTTATACAACAAGCTGCCCCGCCGCAGGGCAGACCTGTTTGGGGAGGAGCTAGAGCGGCTTCTGAGAAAGAAATATGAGGGCCACTGGTACCCGGAGAAGCCGTTGAAGGGCTCTGGCTTCCGCTGTGTCCACATTGGGGAAGTGGTAGACCCTGTGGTGGAGCTGGCTGCCAAGCGGAGCGGCCTCGCCGTGGAGGATGTGCGCGCCAATGTGCCCGAAGAGCTGAGTGTCTGGATCGACCCTTTCGAAGTATCCTACCAGATCGGTGAGAAGGGAGTTGTGAAGGTCCTGTACCTGGGTGACAGTGAGGCGGGCGGTGCCCCAGAGCTGGACAAGGAGATGAAGAGCAGCTTCAATCCTGATGCCCAGGTGTTTGTGCCCATTGGCAGCCAGGACAGCTCTCTGTCCAGCTCTCCCTCGCCATCCTTTGGCCAGTCACCCAGCCCCACCTTCATCCCCCGGTCTGCCCAGCCCATCACCTTCACTACTGCCTCTTTTGCTGCCACCAAATTTGGTTCCACCAAGATGAAGAAGGGTGGTGGAGCATCTAGCGGTGTGAGTGTGGGTGGCAGCGGGGCGGGTGGCCAGCAGCCACTGCCACAGCAGCCTCGCATGGCCCGCTCACCCACAAAGAACCTGCTGAAGCACAAGAACCTCGCTCTGTCTATGCATTCACTGAACTTCATCCCAGCCGGTCCGGGCCCCCAGTCCCAGCTCTCCCCCAATGCCAAGGAGTTTGTGTACAACGGTGGTGGCTCACCCAGCCTCTTCTTCGATGGGGTGGACGGCCCAAGCACCAGCCCTGCGGCCCCCTTCGGGAGCGGTGGAGCCAGCACTTGCAACAGCAGCAGCTTTGATGTGTCCCAGGTGTTCGGAGGCGGTGCTAACAGCCTGTTCTTGGAGAAAACGCCCTTTGTGGAAGGCCTCAGCTACAACCTGAATACCATGCAGTATCCCAACCAGCCCTTCCAGCCTGTCGTGCTGGCCAACTGATCGTCTTCCCGTCTGCCAGGCCAGGAGCACGCATGATCACAGGAAAGCGAAAGGAAAGGCCAAACTCGGGAAAGAAAACTGTACAGAAAGATTCCAGTCTTCTCATTCTCCCAGCTAGGAAAAGGATTCGCCCAGGCACAGAGTAGGAAGGGCTCCCGAAGCACCAAGTGTCGGACTCAGCCCCTGCCTATTCCTGCCTGCCTCTAATTTCATTTGGTTGGTTTGGGTTTTGTAATTTTTTTTTTACAAGTAGTTTTCTATATGACATCTTTAATTAGTGGTTTCCTGTGCTAAGAGTGGTCCAGATGTGAATTGCTCCCCACTCCCTTCTTCACGTCCCTTTGGGATCGGTGTGTTCAGGCTCACTGGGAAGGAAGAGCAGCAGCTGGAGCAGGGAGAGGCAGACCCCGTGTCCAAGGTCCCCAACCTAGCTGTCTTCTCAGGCCCTGCCACCCAAATAGTCTGGCCCTAGCCTCAACCCTCTCTCTCAGGCTGGGCCACAGGAAGCTGCTGACTGGCCACTTGACACCCTCCCCCTAAAGGTAACGTCTGTGACCATAGGGAGGTTGGCACTTTTTCTAATTGAAATTCTTCTCTGTCCTGTGGCCCCATCCCTCACCCACTCTTGGCCTGGACCAGATATATGCAGCCTCTTTGTCCAGCACAGCCTTTCCCTGAGCCTGAGGTTAGGGCAGAGTTTAGGGGTGGGGTAGGTTTATGTTTTCATGTATGCATTCATGCCTGTGAGTGTGTGACTTGCTGTCGTGTCCTCTGGGATCCCAAGCCACGCTGGTCTTCCCTCTGTAGATGGGTCCTGGGTTCTGTCACGTGCTTATTTATGTACGAGATTGGGGGGGAGGTGGACCCAGGGTGGGTTGATTGTCTGTCTGTAAGGAAGTATGTGTGTGGGGTGACATGTGGCTAAGCCCGGGAAACCCCATGGGAAAGCACTGCATAAGGAACTGGCTTTCCAGACTGCAGAGGGAGAGCTACACTTTTGTTTGTTTTTGACCAAAAACAAAAAACAAAAAACAAAAAAAAAACCAACTCTGAAGCGGGAGGAATACCCAAGCCCGATGCCTGAGAGGAGTCCCTGACTTCAGCAACTCCACTGTGTGGCCAGAGCCCAGCGGAGGAGAAAATTGGGAGTCCGTGCCTGTGGTGGGCAGTCCTGAGCCCTGATTTGAGGCTGTGCTTTTTGGTTGTAGGTGTAAATGCATTTTCACCTGTCTGCAACTTCTTGGCTCCCATCTCCTGCCATACTTCGTCTGCCCTCACCTAGCATTATTTGACCTTGAGGCTCTGAGAGATCTGGGCAGAGGAGAATCCCCTGGCACCCCATCTTACTCCTCAAAGCCCCTGGCACCCCATCTTACTCCATTCTCCCCAGGGACTCCCAGGTGGGAACTGCTGTGGCAGTGAGCTCAGCCCGGACAGACACTGCCAACCCTGTCTCCTGGCATTGGGCTCCAACTCTACCTCCCCAAGCAGGGCGAGGCCCCACCCTCTCAGCCTAGCACCCTCTGTCCCTGAGTCTTCTCAAGCTTGCCCATCATCCTCGGCGCCCACACAGGTGACAGTCCCAGGTAAATAACCTCTATGGGACAAGTCGGGTGTTGCCTTACCCCCTGTCCAGCCCCTCTTCCCACAGGAACACAGGTACCGCCTGCACCCAAAACAGCTTCTTTTCTCACACATGGGGAGACTGGAGCCGAGCCCCTTGTGTCTTTTGAAATAGGAAGAAAAATGAGTGTTCAGGAACATGACTCCTGGACTGGGCTCTTGGGCCCAGTTCAGTGTCTCATCGCAAATCTAGACATTTTTGCTTCTATTTTATTTTATTTTATTTTTAAGGAAAAAAAAAAAAAAAAAAAAAACAAGAAAACTGCACTAATTTACCTGGTTTCGTAGAAAAACTTTTTTTTTATTTTTTACATTTTTTGGTGTCCGTTTGTATTGAATAATTTGCTACATTTGTAAAATGTAAGAGGTATATATATATAATATATGTATATTTCTAATGTAAGAAACGTAATTTTTTTCTTTTCAAGATTTTTTCTTAAAAAGAGGAGAGAAACCAATATTTTTTCAGGAAAAACAAACTTTAAAAAATAGGAACATAAAACTTTCTCCACCCCTTTCCCTAGCCTCTCTATCCTTCTCACCCAGGAGCAGAACAGAAGGTGGATGATCTTGTCAAGAAGTCAGCTGTCAGCAAGCTGTCTCTGTCTTGATGCTGTAGTCTCTAGAGCTCCCCCTAGAGATGGGGGCAGGCACTGAAGCAGCCATAGAGAGGAGCCCGGGAGCGGGGCGACTACCTTTTTTTCTCTAGCGAAGGAAGAATGCAATCAAGACATTTTGTATTCAAAACATTGTGCAATATTTTGGAATGAGACATTGGTGTGTTTAGAGATTTAGTTTCAAAACAAAGATTGATCAAATCTGTACAGTTTATATTGTTCCAGATTTTTTTAAGTTTGTATTAAAAGCATGATATATAATAGCCTTCTGCCTATGTGTTTCTGGGTGTCTTAGTCAGGGTTTCTCTTCCTGCACAAACATCATGACCAAGAAGCAGGTTGGGGAGGAAAGGGTTTATTCGGCTTACATTTCCATACTGCTGTTCATCACCAAAGGATGCAGGACTGGAACTCAAGCAGGAGCTGATGCAGAAGCCATGGAGGGATGTTCTTTACTGGCTTGCTCAGCCTGCTCTTTTTTTTAAAGATTGATTTATTATTATACATAAGTACACTGTAGCTATCTTTAGATACACCAGAAGAGGGCATCAGATCTCATTACGGATGGTCGAGAGCCACCATGTGGTTGCTGGAATTTGAACTCAGGACCTTCAGAAGAGCAGTCAGTGCTCTTAATGGCTGAGCCATCTCTCCAGCCCCCCCCCCCCCAGCCTGCTCTCTTATAGAACCCAAGACTACCAGCCCAGGGATGTTCCCACCCACAAGGGGCCCTCCCCCCTTGATCACTAATTGAGAAAATGCCTTACAGCTGGATCTCATGGAGGCATTTCCCCAACTGAAGCTCCTTTCTCTCTGATAACTCCAGCTGTGTCAAGTTAACACAAAATTAACCAGTACACTGGGTCCCTTTGAGGCCCACCCCTTCTGTGGGCCTCAGGAGACTGTCTGTCACCCTCACAGTGACTCACCTGGGTAGACACAGTTGACCTCATGTCCCTTTGGCGTGCCTCCTACTTTGGCTTCCAAGTTAGGTTGCTTCTCTAGATGAGTCCTATCTGACTTGTGAAGCGCCTGCCTTCACAGGTGTGGCTTCTCAGATAATTGATCGAACTGAATATCAGGGAAGAAAACCTGGGGCAAGGTGGGCAAGCCCTCACCACCCGAACCTGAACTATAGCTAGAAACTCAAACCAACCAGGCGGTGGTGGCGCACACCTTTAGCCCAGCACATGGGAGGCAGAGGCATACAGATCTCTGAGTTTGAGGCCACCCTAGTCAACAGATCAAGTTCAGATTGCTGGGGCTACACAGAGAAACCCTTACTCAGAAAAAAAAAAAAAAAATCCAACCGAACATCCAGTATGACAGGGTCCTAGCCACCCTGATGTCAACCCGTTTTCTTTCCACTGAGCCTGTGGAGCAAAGGGAGGTCTTGGTCTACACGGCCAATTTCAGAGGACCTGACAGGAGGCCAGCCTGCCCCATGTCCAGGTTGCCTGTCGGCAGGGCTGTTTATGTAAACATAGGTCCTGACTCAGCAGGTACCATGATCACCTGCTCCACTCCATGTCCCATACTTGGACACGAAGGGTCTGGGTGATGCCCAGCCCGGGTGCTGAGGCTTCTGGAACAGCGAGCCCTTCCAGTTCAAGGGAGGGACACTACAGATTGGAACAGTCTGCCCCAGCCGGTTCCCCCACAGCACCCTCACGCATTCAGACCTCCACTTAGTCCCAAACAGCTCAGTGGCTCTGAAGAGACCTAGGGAGGAGACCTAGAGGCTCAAGGGGCTGCTTGGGCTAGAAAGAATACGTGGTGGAGACCAGAGAGGTGACTCAATGGGTAAAGTCACTTGCCACTAAGCATATTTAGGAAGAGGAGGAGGAGGAGAGGAGGAGGATGAGGAAGCAGCAGCAGCACTCGGGAGGCAGAGGCAGGAGTATTTCTGAGTTCGAGGCCAGCCTGGTCTACAAAGTGAGTTCCAGGACAGCCAGGGCTACACAGAGAAACCCTGTCTTGAAAAACAAAAAAAACAAAACAAAACAAAAATAATAATAAATGTTCTGGTAGGCTGAGAAAGGGTTCTTCCTCCCCAAAGTATTTCCGTGCTTGTGCATGAGATTCTGTCCTGGGACTACAGGTGGCAGATCAATGTCAAGACATAAAAGCACAGGCTTTTGGGAGAACACAGCCCCCAGGTTTCCTGGAAGTTAACAAAAAACTACATGTACACTACTGAAGAGAAACACAAGTTCTCTCGTCCTCTCTCCTGGGGAGTCTGTCAGGGAAAGTAGACCCCCTCAGCACAGGTTCCAGTCCCACCCTGACAAGCTTTGAGGCCTTGAGCACACGGCTCCCCTGCTTCCACACCTCATCCTCTCCTCTCTAAGGCGGGGCTAAGAATTGCATCTCCTTATGGAAAGGCAATAATGGGTGGGCAGATGCTGAGCACACTGGCAAGTATCATTTTCATCACCGCTTTATTGTCCATCCTAGATGCTCTGGCCAGCCCAGCCCAGTTCTACCTCCCCTGCATCAGCAAACAGGCCGAAACCCAAGCTGGGGTGGAAAAGGAAGCCTTGAGCTGCACCTGCCCTGCCCTTTGCCTGGCTAGCTGAGGCTGCTTGTCTCAGCAAGAGGAGATGGAGCTCTGCCCTTCTCCTGGGGCCCAGCCCCTTGCCTCGGGATAGGAGGAGCTGTTGACGTGTGTCCCTGAAGCCTCCCGGGAGTTCCTCCCTGGAGAGGCAGATAGAGAAATAGGGGTGAGTCACTGAACCCTGTTCCCTTGCCATTGCCTGCCTGAGTCAGTGTCCTTAGGCCATGGGGATGGCACTCTGTGGCCTTCTCCCTGTGAGCCAACACACACACCCCTCCTCCCTGCCCTGAGCCTGATCAGTCTGGCCAGGTTTTGCCTGGATGCAGCCAGAAAAGCCTCCAAGCCCCTGGGCAACATGACTTTGAATTTAGGGAACTTCACTGCCAGAAAAAAAAAAAAAAGTAGGTTCTAGGTCCTCAAAGCTGCCAATTCACTGTGTGACCTTGAAACTCTCTTGATGTCCATCTCACTTGTACAATAAGCAATGGTAGGGCCAGGTCTCTCTCCAGCTAGGCCATCTGAGCTGCTTCTGGCCAGTGCTTCTCCCTGCTCTAGTGAGTACCCTGTGCTGTGACATCATCCCTGCCTAGAAAGGGTGAAATGATGGGCTAGTTCCTAGGCAGGACCACAGTACAGCTGAGACACCCTCCACACACAAGACTTAACCAAACTACTCCTGGGCTGCAGCAGAACTAGGGAAGGCTGACCAGGAGAAGGAGCCTGGCCTACAGCCTGGACCTCTAGGCTCTTCTAGCTCTACCCGAGCGCATGCCTTTGAGCCCAGCAACAGAGGGTAGGAGTAGGAGGGGGTGAATCTCTGTGAGATCAAGGCCAGCCTGGTCTACACAGTGAGTTCCAGGACAGCCAGGGCTACACAGAGAAACTGTCTCAAAAAAAAAAAAAAAAAAAAAAAACAAACAAACAAGCTGCCCTCCATACGTTCTGACACTTTTTTAGACAGGAGAGAAATACCAAAGGCATAGAAGACACGATTCTTGTCTCTTGAAGTGAGGTTCTCTGGACTGCAAAAAACAAAAACCCATGGGGCTGGAGATGAAGGTCACCCGGTAGAGCCCTTGCCTAGCATTCATGAAGGCCTAGGGTTTCGTCTCTAGCATTAGAAACTGAGGAGCTGGCGCAGGCCTCTAATCCCAGGGCTTGGGAGGTGGCGTTCAAGGTCATCCCTGACTATACAGGGAGTTTGAAGCCAACCTAGCTTACATGAGACAGGGAACAGGTGTTGGGCTATGGAAAACCAGAATGTTCACCGGGCAGTAACTTCTGCTACCAAAACTGTGTAAAAACTGTTTTCTTGCTGGGCAGTGGTGGCGCACGCCTTTAATCCCAGCACTTGGGAGGCAGAGGCAGGTGGATTTTTGAGTTCGAGGCCAGCCTGGTCTACAGAGTGAGTTCCAGGGCAGCCAGGGCTACGCAGAGAAACCCTGTCTCGAAAAAAACAAAACAAAACAAAAACTGTTTTCTTTTCAAGTTATGGTAAGACTGGCCTCTACAGATAATTACAGAAGAGGCTGGATGGCCGAGTGGTTAAGAGCAGTAGCTGCTGTTCCGGAGGAACAAGGTTCAATTCCTAGCAGCACAGTTCCAGGAGACTGGACACCAGTCAAGCACATGGTATACATGTTTAAATGCAGGCAAAACAGTCACACACATTGGGAAAAAAAGATAATTACACAGGCCCTATACACACACACACACACTCACACACACACACATACATAATTAAAGTTGATACAAGCTGAGAATGGAGCATACCTTTAATCTCAGATTGGGGAGACAAAGGCCAGAGGATCTCTGTGAGTTTGAGAACAGCCTGGTTTCCGTAGCAAGTTCCAAGACAGATCTTACTAACATAATAAGAATGATATAATACTACTAAAAATATAATAATAAACTAAAGGTAAATATTTTGTGGGTTTTTTGTTCTATTTGTTTTGTTTTGATATTAAAAAGCAAAACAAAAGGTAGTACTGGATCTCCTGAAACTCACTCTGTAGACCAGGCTGGCATCAAATTCAGAGATCTGCCTGCCTCTGCTTCCCAAGTGCTGGTTTAAAGGCTTGTATCACTACTGCCCACAGAATATTTTTTAATATCTTTTTATTTATTTTATGTATATGAATACATTGTAGCTGTCTTCAGACACATCAGAAGAGGGCATTGGATCCCATTACAGATCTACAAGATGAAGAAAAGACCCCTAGAAGTAGAGAGAAGATGTCTCAAAGGGTAGGAGGCAGAAATAAACATCATACACTCAGGGCAGGACGGCCAGAAGCACAAGATGACCTTGGAGAGATCCTTAGGGCCTCACCATCAGCCTTTGACCCAGGTGGGAAGTAGGGGGTCTTCTCTTTTCCTCAAGGTTGCCTCTTTTTATAACCAAACTTTTCTTCCATGTATTCAACTAACAAACCCCTCCTTTCCTGACCCCTCCTTTATGTTAGTTAGGTCCCGAGCTTTCTGAGGAAAAGCCCTAGGCCCTGTGATGGAACATTCTGGTGGAGGGGAAGAATGGGACTAGAGCCCCATCATCTTGCCCTTAACACTCTGGTCAGATCCATAGCAGAAGAACGTGTAATGGGGCAATGAGTGCCTGGGGAAGGCTCCCACCCAGCCCTGGCAGGCTTTACACACTCCGGAAGGGTAGATAAAAGTAGGGGAGAAACCAGATCTCATGCATGGGCCAAGCACCACACTGGGAAGCTGTTGAGATCCCTTGGGTTTGGTTTTGAGGGAACCCCAGCGGGGTTGGTGGTGAAGCCAGAGGAGGAACAGGAGTCAAGGTTAGAGGAAGGGGAGGGAGACAAAGTCAAGAGCAGAGCAGTGTAGCACCAAGCCACCAGGGACAGCGAGAGCACAGAAATGTAGAACCTTAAGCTATGAAACTCTTTTTTAATTAATTAATTAATTAATTAATTTTATTTTTCCAGACAGGGTTTCTCTGTATAGCCCTGGCTGTCCTGGAACTCACTCTGTAGACCAGACTGGCCTCGAACTCAGAAATCCGCCTGCCTCTGCTTCCCGAGTGCTGGGGTTAAAGGTGTGCACCACCACGCCCGGCGAATCTCTTTTTTTTAAATATTATTTATTTTATGTATATGAGTACACTACAGCTGTCTTCAGACACACACTAGAAGAGGGCATCAGATTCCATGTCAGATGGTTGCGAGCCACCATGTGGTTGCTGGAAATTGAACTCAGGACCTCTGGAAGAGTAGTCAGTGCTCTTAACCGCTGAGCCATCTCTCCAGCTCAACTATGAAACCCTTAAAAGGAAAACGCAGGTCATGGTGCTTGCCACAAACCTGACAATTTTGTACCCCAAGACCCACGTGGTAGAAGAAAATAGCCCAGCAAGTTGTTCTTTGATCCCACAAGTGTGCTGTGGTACATGTCCCCTGCCATACCCCACACAGTATAAATTAACAAATGTAATTAAAAACATTAAGAAAACAGGAAAGTCAGGTATGTCAGCACACATCCCATGGTGCCAGCTCACCTCCTGCAGCGCTCAGGAAGCAGAAGCAGGGATGTAAGAAGTTAAAGACTAGCCTGGCCTATACGGCCAGTTCCAGGCAGCCAGGGCTACACAGAGGGAGCCAGCCTGGTCTACAGAGTGAGTTCCAGGACAGCCAGGGCTATACAGAGAAACCCTGTCTCGAAAAACCAAAAAACAAAACAAATAAACAAACAAACAAAACAAACCACAGAGGGAACCTTTGTGACCATCATGTGCTCCTCAAAGGACCTGATTGTTTCCTGTCTATGCACTTCCCATTAGAAGTAGTAGTTACAACTGGGTGTGGTGGCACACGCCTTTAATCCCAGCACTGGGGAGGCAGAGACATGCGGATTTCTGAGTTCGAGGCCACCCTGGTCTACAGAGTGAGTTCCAGGACAGCCAGGGCTCTACAGAGAAACCCTGTCTCAAAAAGCCAAAAAATGTGACAGTGATGATAGTAAAGTCGACAAATAACTAAAAAAAAAATAAAAAAAAAAAAAAACAAAAAAAAAAAAAAAAAAGGGAAGAACACATACTCACATACTCCCTAATTCCATTTACAGAAAATATCCACTAATCTAAAAACAGCAGAGTAGAAGTGTAGAAGTGAATGGAGGGGAGGCAAGAAGACTAACAGGGATGAAGGATGGGGAAATGTTGAGGGGTAACCCACAGACATATTATTTTGGTTGTGGGTGGTGATGGATTCAAGGGCATATGTCAAGATTTGTTCAATCCAAGCCAGGCATGGGGGTGCACCCCTGCAAGACCAGCATTTAGGAGTAAGAGGATCAGCAGTTCAAGTCCCCCCACCCCAAGATACATACTGAGTTTGAAGCCAGCCTGGATTACATGAGATGGTATCTCAAAAAAAAAAAAATCAATAATGAAGTTACAAACTTATTCATTTGAAGTGGGAAAACCCACCTTCTTTTTCTTTTTCTTTTTTTTTTAAAAAAAAGATTTATTTATTTATTTTTATGTATCGGAGTACACTCTAGCTGTACAGATGGTTGTGAGACCTCATGTGGTTGCTGGGAATCGAATTTAGGACCTCTGCTGGCTCCAGTCAACCCTGCTCACTCCAGCCCAAAGATTTTTATTTTTTGATTTTTTTCGAGACAGGGTTTCTCTGCGTAGCCCTGGCTGTCCTGGAACTCACTCTGTAGACCATGCTGGCTTCGAACTCAGAAATCTGCCTGCCTCTGCCTCCCGAGTGCTGGGATTAAAGGCGTGTGCCACCACGCCCGACCGACCCAAAGATTTATTTATTATTATACGCAAGTACGCCATAGCTGTCTTCAGACACACCAGAAGAGGGTGTCAGGTCTCATTATGAGATGTTTGTGAGCCACCATGTGGTTGCTGGAATTTGAACTCAGGACCTTTGGAAAAGCAGTCAGTGCTCTTGCCCGCTGAGCCATCTCACCAGCCCTAAGTTACAAATTTAAGTATGTGTGACAATTGTCCTGAGGATGGTGCTCCTCAGCTCCCATAGTCCTTGACACTGTTGGATCAGTTTATGGCTCTGTGGCACTGCATAAAGCTGGCTTCTCTGCATGTCAACTGTCTTATCTTTCAGTAGTGAGACAAGGCCATGCCCAGCTCACGAGGCACAGGGCCTGCCACACAGTTGGGTTTCTGTGTAAGAGGGCCTTTCACCTTGGGTTGGCTAGCAGGCTGGCATCCTGATACAGGCAAAGAAAAAAAAAATGTGTAAGGGAGAAAACAGGCATCCCAGCTGAGTCGACCCCCGAGAAGCATCCTGGGGCCTGACCCATGGCACTCGTCAGAGGTTGGCCTCCAGGCAAAGGGCATGAGCAGCGCACCCCTCTCACGAAAGGCTGGAAGCAAGGTAGGCAGAGAGCTAGCTGAACCTCAGTTGTGGGGAGGGCAGCTCCAGCCTTCTGTTGTGTCATGGCTGGGGACGAGGCCAGGTTGGCCTAAGGCCCAGAGGGGCGGGCCAGTTTAGCACCATGGGTCTCAGAGGTAGGAAGCATGCTGGGACCTCTCTCTGGACACAATGTCCTAGACTGCTTCACAGCTTGGCTGACTGACAGGGAACAGTGGCTGGCAGAGGGTGTGGGCAGCTAGCCGACTGGGTGGGGGGCAGCCAGCCTGAGCAAAGGGCTTGTTCTAACAACCTGTCCTGCCACCTTGGCCAAGGAGAGGGCCAGCTCTTTGGAGGAAGGAGCCTGACATCCCGTGGGGACCTTGGCAATCCCTCTCTACCTGTTTCCCTGGATCACGGACTGCTATCATTTGAGCAAAATCCTCTTGAGAACAGAACCCCAAAATGCCGACCCGGATTCCTTGCCTTATGTCCTTTATTTTATTTATTTATTTATTTATTTATTTTTGGTTTTTCGAGACAGGGTTTCTCTGTGTAGCCCTGGCTGTCCTGGAACTCACTCTGTAGACCAGGCTGGCCTCGAACTCAGAAATCCGCCTGCCTCTGCCTCCCGAGTGCTGGGATTAAAGGCGTGCGCCACCCCGCTCGGCACTTTACCTCCGTCCTTACTAGCTGTGTGGGTTAGGTTACAACCTCTCTGACTCCTCTCCTCCATTTTTGTTTTGTTTTGAAATTCTGAGACAGGGTCTCACTATGCAGCCTTGACTGGCCTTGAAGTTATAGTGATCTGCCGGCCTCTGCCTCCTGAGTGCAGGGATTTAAGGTGCGCACCACCCACCGACCCTCATTCCAGCTCTTTAGCTGAAAAATGGCATCTGCTTCTTCTGGTGTGAGTGTGGAAGGCAGTGAGGTGGTGACTCTGACAGAAAGCACCATGGAGTAAGTTTCACTATGGTGACCGCCCGCATTCATAAGCAGCAATAATGACATTTGTTTATGAAAGGCTCCTGTGTGCCAGGAACTTTAATGTGCACCGTTGAAAAAACGCCAGAGTCGCCCCGCCACCTTCATTTTCTACTTGAGGGACACATCGCAGATGGTAGAGGCTCTCCACCAGCTTCCCCTCTTGGCCAAAGTGTAAAGGTCAGCGAATGGGCCCTAGAGGGCACTTGAAGGCTGGGGCTGGATCAGAGAGGGGCTAAGGGGTTCTTTGGGACCCAGTAGCTGACCCCAGATGCCGGGGCTCATTTAAGATATTGTTGGCAGAGTCTCAGGCACGTGAGCCAAGTACTTAGGAAGGCTGGACTGTTGGGGGTGGGGGGTGGGGTACAGGCATTCCTTCATTACTCAGCAAACATTTACTGAGGGCAATAGTGGGTGATAGGGTCACATGTGAGTCTGTGGCCATGCCACTCACAAAGTGTGTAGCTTGACAGGAGGGTGGCTACCAGTTTCCCAGTCTCTTTGTGTGTGTGTGTGTGTGTATGTGTGTGTGTGTGTGTGTGTGTTTTCAAAACAGGGTTTCTCTGTGTAGCCCTAGCTGTCCTGTTGTCCTTGAACTCACTCTGTAGACCAGGCTGACCTTGAACTCAGAAATCCACTTGCCTCTGGCTCCCGAGTGCTAGGATTAAAGACATGTGCCACCATTGCCCCGCTTTACTTATTTAAAGAGTTATTTATTTTATGAATGTGAGCATACTGTTGCTGTCTTCAGAAACACAAGAAGAGGGAATCGATCCCATTACAGATGGTTGTGAGCCACCACCANGTGGTTGCTGGGAATTAAACTCAGGACCCCTGCTCCATCTCTCCAGCCTGTCTGTCTTCTTTCTTTCTTTCTTTCTTTCTTTCTTTCTTTCTTTCTTTCTTTCTTTCTTTCTTTCTTTCTTTCTTTCTCT
>NC_034606.1:47060634-47070916 GCF_900095145.1 Mus pahari | reverse complement strand
TCTCTCTCTCTCTCTCTCTTTTCTTTCTTTCTTTCTTTCTTTCTCTCTCTCTTTTCTTTCTTTCTTTCTTTTTCTTTCTCTCTCTCTCTTTTCTTTCTTTCTTTCTTTCTCTCTCTCTTTCTCTCTCTCTCTCTTTTCTTTCTTTCTTTCTTTCTTTCTTTCTTTCTTTCTTTCTTTCTTTCTTTCTTTCTTTCTTTCTTTCTTAAGACAAGATCTTACTACATTGCCCAGCTTGGTTCTCCTTCTCTCTTTCCCTCCGCAGTACTTGAGAGTGAGTGTAGGACCGACCTCCCCCATGCTAGGGCAAGGCTCTGCCACTGTCAGGTTCCCCGGGATCTGAAGTTACATGCAGTTGTGAGCTGAGCTGTGGAATACTAGTTCTGGGAATGGAACTTGGGTTGTCTGTAGAAGTATCAAGCACTCGTAACTGCCGACCCACCTCTCCAGCTCCCCGACAGAACTTTATATTTTCTTCTCCAACGCAGGGGTTGGCTGCAACCCAGAAATGCTAAGGAAAACGCAAGCCAGGATGCCACGTATTCATCCCTTGGTTTCCTCAACTATGAAAGGATACTGATGTTCCCCTCCCCTTTGTTGTTTGTAGGTAAGATGAGCATAAAGCCCTGGCTCACATTCCAGGCCACTAAGTGGCACAGGGACAATGGTTCTCACCCTGCTGGTAAACCCAGCTTGGGAGAGGGGAGAAGTGACCGTCTTCACTTTGCTGTCAGGATCAGGGAAGGTCCAGATGTCTCTCCATCCTAGAACATTTACTCTTATTGGGCGCTCAAAACAGGGGAGGGGTTGGGGAAGTAGGGGGTAGACCTATCTCGTACTGCTTCAATTCTGAGGCCAGTCTGAGCTGCACAGTGAGTCCCATGCCAGCCTTTAATCCTAGCACTTGGGAGGCTGAGGCAGGTGAATCTTTGTGACTTCCAGACAGGCCTGCCAGGGCTACACAGAACAAAACACAAAACCCCCAAATCCTTCAGGCAAACACCTCGCCACAGACAGTGGTCCCCCTGAGGTAGAGATGTGGTTGAGGGGCTACAGTGACTGTTAGATATTTCTGGGGGTCCTCTTGGCACCAGACACGGACTCCGGCTCCACCTGTGACCTTACTGAGCCAAGAGGCAAGCAGGGCCACAGGCAGCCAGAGCAGGGACTAAGGTCCACAAGGAGTTGACTGCCCCAGGGATTCCGGGTTGGACCCTTGCCCTGCTGTATACCAGGTTCCTTGTGAGGGCACCAGGGGCCACTAAGTTTCCCAGTCACCTGGCTATTTCACCAGACAAGGTTCTTTTTTTTTTTCTTACTAAGCTGGAAGAAAAGGTCATTTTGTAGGTAGGCATACTGGGTGGGACTAAGAGGCACAGATGCCCCAAATCATCAGAAGAAGGCACCTTGAGCTTCCCTGACAGGGTGGAGTGGTTGTAAAAGGAAGCTCCTGAGCAGGGGATCTCCAGTTAGAGAAGCCAAGGCCCCAAGTTGTGCTGGGGGGGGGGGTCACCCACCTCTGCGGACCTAGGCAGGCACGCCCATCCGCGCAGGGTGTGTTCCAGTTCCCTGGGGGCTGTCAGGGAAAGCAGGAGGCTGAGCTCCCGACGCTACTCCCCCGCCCCGCGGAGCGCACAGGAGGAAGAAGGAAAGGAGGGTTATGTAAGGAGACTCGAGGGCCGGGCAGGCGGGGACGTCCTCTTATGAATAGTCTGCTGTTCCCTGCGCGTGACTACACAGCCCCCTCGGCGCCCGCCGTGCTGGCCTCCGAGTCCGGGGCCTGAAGAGGGAGGAGCATGAGTAGGGATTCAGGGAGGGAGGAGGGTAGCTGGGATGCCAGGACAGAGGAGTAGAGTCGGTGTATCAGGAGTACCTGCGCATTAGATCCGCGGTCTCCGCTCCACGCCCCACCCCCACTCCCTGCCCCGCGGCAGTTCGATTCCTGCGGCCGGCTTGCAATGACATCCGCCTTAACGATATTTATCTGGGCCCTTCAGCCTAGAGCCGATTCGGCGGGTGCCAGCGATGGCACAGACCCTCACTCCTGGAAAAGAAGGGAACAGAGGGGTGAGAATGGGGCACGACCGCGTCGGATCACGGACTGCGTTTTCTCTCTTGATCAGGGCATCCTCTTCCACTTCGGTGCTGCCCCAGGAAGGCGCCCCTAAAGCAGGGTTGCAGTCACTGGAAGGTTGCTCAACACTGCTGGATCCAGGTTTCCACAACAGTCACCCCCACCCCGCACCCTCAGCGCGCGCACTTTTTTTTTTTTTTTTTTGATTTTATTTATTTATTATATGTAAGTACACTGTAGCTGTCTTCAGACACTTCAGAAGAGGGAGTCAGATGGTTTGAACCACCATGTGGTTGCTGGGATTTGAACTCTGCACATTTGGAAGAGCAATCGGGTGCATCTCACCAGCCCAGCGGGCGCACTTATACACACCGGTCACCTTAGCAATAACTGAGGTTCTGGATTCTCAGAGTTTGGTTGATTTTGCTATGTTTCCTAACACTCGTTAGCTATCCCAGGCTGGTCGCTGAACCCACGGGAGTCTGTTTACCTCCAAAGTGTCAGGCCTCTCCCCAGAGTTTATAAAGTTTGGAAACCAAGTCAGGTAGGAGGGGCAGGCTGGGGATGGAGGCTGCATTGATTTTACGAGCTGGGTGGAAAGTCGGGGTAGAGAGCATGTGATAGATGGAGGACAGACAGACGGGGCCAGTCTTGACCTTGAGTACCTAGACCTCTCTGTCCCCAGCCCTTTAATGCTTACTAATAGATACAGCCAACCCCAGCCTGGACCTGGACCTTGCCCCCATTTTATCAGGTTTGGAGAGGACATGACTCGAACAAAGCCTGTTTCAGAATGCGGCGGACTCAAGACCCAATTTGATTCCTTTATCCGGGCATTGGTTAGACACTGACACCAGGATTGGAGTGATGAATAAAAGTGAGGGTACAGGGCTGGTGAGATGGCTCAGTGGGTAAGAGCACCTGACTGCTCTTCCAAAGGTGCAGAGTTCAAATCCCAGCAACCACATGGTGGCTCATAACCATCCTTAACAAGATCTGCCTCCCTCTTCTGGAGTGTCTGAAGACAGCTACAGTGTACTTACTTATAATAAATAAATAAATCTTTAAAAAAAAAAAAAAAAAGTGAGGGTACAGCTATTAAGAAAAGGTTGGCCCAGGAAGAGAAAAACCATAGCAATCATCACTGTCATTATATTATCATGACTGTGGTCTGACTGCAGCGCAGTGGTACCTCAGGGCTAAAGACTGCTAGAAGGTTCCTGGGTAGAGACAGGTGGGGTCAAGCCACACAGCAGAGGCAGTACAACTAACTGTTCAGGGGCCTGAATTAGCAATCACTTCAGGGATCTGGGAGCCCCTGGGGGAGGCTGAGGCTTATGGGTTGCAGACTCAAGAGAGAGGAGGCTGCCCCAAGGAGAATCTTGGCCAGATGATGGGCAGGACTTTGTTCAGAGCACAGCAGGAAGAGGGAAGAGGGGAAGAGGGAGAGATGAAACCCAGCCTCTTTTCCACCCCTAAGCTCCATCTTGCCTGTAGAGCTGGTTCCTTCCTCACCAGCTACCCAACTAGGAAGGCCAGATCCTGTCCTAGCCATCCGTCTGTGATGTGCCAGGGGGTCTGGCTTGGAGCAGGCCACTCTGTCCACCCCGGGTCTCAGTGTCATCTATAAATGACAGTGCTACTCCGGACCTAGTCCCTCCTGCTGCTGGGAGTGAGGAGCAGGGTCTGGGGCGGGGGGAGCTGGCTCTGATAGCCCATAGGTCACATCAAAGGCTGATGAGCATCTGCTCTGGGAGCCTGCCTCAGCCCTCCACTGAGGGGAAGGAGGCTCTCTGCCAAGGAATGCTCCTCTCACCCATGCCCAGCAGACTTCCAGGATCACAAGTGCTAAGCCAGACTCACTAGCTTGTGTCCAGGGACTCCCATCTCTCTCCAAGTGGGGTCTCAGGCACAATCTCCCTGGTCCCTATTTTTTTTTTTTTTTTTAGATGCAGTACGACATCTCTTGAGGAATGTGACTGGTGATCCCTTCTGACCCTAGACAGGTAATCTCTGCAAACACAGCTTCCAGGCACAGAAGGGGGTAGATCAGGAGCCCCTCAGCTCCTCCCCCTGCCATGTCCCCTCTCTGCTATTTCCAGCCTCTGCCAGGGACATCCTGTGCCCCTGTGATGTCACTAGGCCCTAGGAGACGAGGCTGTAGCTGACAAGATGTATTTTTAAACTCTCAGGCCTTGGCCAGCTCCCCACCCTCCCTCCCCTCAGCTTACCCAACCTCACACTCCCTGCCCTGTTCCCAACATCTCAAATTAGTACGGAGGCCTGGCAGGCACCCTTCAGGCTCCTGAGAGGCCATGGGGAAGCCAGGGCAGCGCTCAGTGTTTGTAGTCACAAAATCCAGGCCTGCCCAGGTAAACAGATGGGTCTCCCAAGAAGGAGCTGCTTGTGACTCCAGGAGGAACCTAAAACCCAGAGAGCAGAGGGGATCCGAGGTCTCAAGGCCAGAGCTGACAGTCATCAGGAAGACTCTCTTGGAGCAGCTACCCAAGCTGACTTTGGTTTTCTCTTTTGTTTTTTTAAAGATAAGGACCTGGTTATGTAGACCAGGCTGGCCTCCAACTCACAGACATCCACCTGTCTCAGCCTCCTGAGTGCTGGGATCAAAGGCACGTTCCACCACTGCCTCTTAACAGTTCAGTGTAGAGCCGAGGGTAAGGCATCGATAGACTCTGAACCTAGACAGACCTCAGTGTGAATCTTGTCCATGGCATTTCTCAGCCGGACTGCTCTGGGCAGGTTACTTCACCTCTCTGTGCCTCTGTTACTTGCACAGTGGGGTTACCAATATGTAGTTCCAGAGGAGAACACTGGGAAAGCCTGCTTGGGAACACACTGGAGAAACACCAAGCATATGTCCTGACATCTAGGAGGGTTTGGACAGCGTCAGCTTCTTTATCTCTCTATAAACACTGCTGGGAAATTTTAACAGTCCAGTTGTGGATACTGGAACTTCAACATGGTCCTTGTCCCCAGGGCTTAGAAGTCCAGAGGTTCTGGGGATATGAAGGGGAGTACAGTGCTAACAGGGCCTCCAGGAGACATCTGGGGTCAGGGGAGCAGCCTTGATGCTGCATGAGAAGGATGGGGGCCTCAGGCTCTACACACCCCTGAGGACTTACTTGTGGCAAATGGCTCAGAATGCTCAGAGAACTACAGAGCCCTATACATGCTTAGAGTCTCCAAAGCTCTGGGATCCTTTCTACCTCCTGCTATCAGCCCAGTCCCTTTCATCTCCCCAAGGGACATATTATCCCTTGAACCAAAAGAGCAGGCATATATATTTCCTAGCAGATGGGCAGGAGCCCAAAAGAGAAGGATCTTAGGCCCCTTCTCTAGCTCCACACTGCAGTGTGTCAGCAAGAAGGTCCCTAAAGTTGGGGTTTAAAGTCAACTTACTGTGTGAATCCTTGGAATCCTGATTTCTCTCTCTTTTAAAAATAAGGTGTTTATTATTTTTAATTTATGTATGTGCCTATGTGTATGGAGGTAAACACAAGAAAATGTCCACAGAGACCACAGATGTCAGAGCTCTCCTGGCTGATGTGGATGCTGGGAAACAAATTCAAATCCTCTGCAAGAGCAGTTTGTGCTTTTAACCACTGAATTCTCAGTGTTCTTATCTGTAAAATGGGTAGAAAATACTTCAAAAGGGGGTTGGGTGTGTACCTCAGTGGTAGAACACATACCTACCATGTTTACTACCTTGAGTTCAGTTACACACACACACACACACACACACACACACGAGAATGAAACCGATATATACAAATCATCATTTACACATAAATGTTTGATGAATGTGCAGTAATTCAGCTAGCCTGACTCTGAGCATAGGGAAATAACCTTCCCCATCGCTCCCTCACCCCCTCAGCCCCTGTTTCTCACCCCCAACCCCCAAGCAGGGTCACACAGTCTCCTTGTTTAGGGGCCAGAGCTGAGAATCAGTGTTATGCTGGCATAGGAGGAAAACCCTGCAAGAATCTGAATGTAAACTCTTGTAAATATCATCCAAACAAGGAAGAACTGTGGCACCAGGGAGAGAGATTGTTTGCTTCAAACTGGATGGTGTTGGAAACATTAGAAGTGGGGTGTCCAGCCCTCTTCAAGGGTACTGCCACACTCCTGACTGAGCTGCTCATTTGGTTCTGGGCCTCCTGGGATGAGGAGGAGAGTCCCTCATCTCTTGATTGGTGGCCTTTTGCCAAAGTGAGAGGTACACATTTACTCTTAGGCCTTGATACACACACGCGCACACACACACACACACACACACACACACACACACACACCCCTGAAGACGCATGAATATTTCAGATCACAGGCCTCAGGGCAGGGGAGGTCCCAGAGGCGTCCTATTTGACAGCAGGACATTAAGCTCCCGAGTTTCCTGTCTATGTACTGCTTGCCTGTCTGTACACAATCCTCACCTGAGAACGCCCCTCAGCCTCTGTTATAACACAGAGGGCCACCTCAGCGCACCACAGTCCTTGCTCACATTTATCATTCCTTTTGACAGATGGGGAAATCCATGCTCCGGGCACGCCTTGTCAATTGTATTCAGAGGACTGGGGAAAAGAGGGTACAGCCCCAGGCCGAGCCTCTCATCACCCCACCCCCCCACCCACTTCACTCTTTGCTGCCTATGGACCAGCCTCTCTCCTCAGAGCCTAGAAATTCCGTCTGTGGCTGTCGATCCCCTCTCTCCGGGGTCTGTGGATATCCCTAGACGGTGTGCACTACAGCCTTCGGAAGGCCAGCAGTGCAGAGAGTGGGTCAGCTGGTGCTCCACATGGCCATCTGGCACAGAAGGTCTGTCTGGAGGCTTTACCCTGAGGACAAGTCCCCAAGCAGAACCCTAGGTCACTGCTCTGGATATGCCTGAATCGCCCGCCACCTAGTGGTGGAATGGCATTGAGCCCACAAGGCCTTGTGCTGGGATTCCGTCGGCAGCTCCCCTGTGGGTCCTGTCAGGCAGTGGGTCACAATGAGCCAGGTGCAGGCAGGTCAGGCGCCGAGAAAAGCATGAGTCTGAGGAGGTCTGCAGAAGACTGTCCAGGCAGCGCAGAGAGAACAGTAGGTGTTCGACGCATCTGGTCAAAGACTTTGACTCTAGGAACCAGGGAGAGGGCACGGGAACAGGAAGCTGGACTTCGTGGGGCTTTGGGTGTGTGCTCAGGTTTGACTCTGGTGTAATCAGAGCCACAGGGCATGCTAGATGGATACAAAGCTGTGTGCTGCGATTCAGGCAGAAAGATGCAGCTGGCCTGGGGAGGCTGGTGGGATGGCGGGAAATGGCTGCATTTGAGAACTGGAAGGGTTGTTGTTGGATAGGATCAGGCTGTGAGCTGAATCAGGGCATCAACAGCTTCTCTGTGAAGAGAAATGGGAGGGAAGGTACGGTACCTGTACATACAGTCCTAGCTGCTATACAGGAGGCTGAGGCAGGAGGATTGTTTGAGCCTAGAGGTTCAGGAGCAGTCTGAGCGAAACAGGAAAACCCCGTCTTGAAACCAAAATGAATGCAACAAAAGAAAAAGGAGAGAGAAAGGAAATTTTTAAAAGGTGGGAAGGGAGTGGTGGCTCAGCGGTTGGAGGCTCTTTCCACTAAGCCTGATGCAGAGCTCAGTCCCTGGGACTCACATGGTGGAGTCTTGTGACATGTGCACTGTGGTGTGCGTGTGTGGGTGTGTACTCACGTGCATACACACAGAGAATAGATAAATGCAGTAAATTTTTTTTTTGTTTTGTTTCTTTGTTTTTTCGATACAGGGTTTCTCTGTATAGCCCTGGCTGTCCTGGAACTCACTCTATAGACCAGGCTAGCCTCAAACTCAGAAATCCCCCTGCCTCTGCCTCCCAAGTGCTGGGATCAAAGGCATGCACCACCACTGCCTGGCAAAACGCAGTAATTTAAGGAAGTAAATGAATGAGCCAGATATGGTGGCACACTACTTTGATCCAAGTATGTAGGAGGCAGAGTCAAGTAGAGCTCTCTGTAAGTGCAAGGCCAGCCTGGTCTACATACAGAGGAAGGAACAGGCCAGCCAGTGTAGTGACATTTTTGAGAATTCTGGAATTTTGGTTCCTTTTTTTAAAATAAATTAATTAATAAATAAATAAAATTAAAAAAAAAAAACCACAGATAGATTGTAAGAATTCGTGGTTTCATTTTAATCCCAGGTGTGTGTAGTGGTGTGGGGCTGCTTCGGACTGTCCAGAGCAGCTGACTGATTTGCCTCATGCTCTAGCAGAGGCATGGTTGTATCAGCTACAGATAGTTTCTGTGACTTTGTGATAACTCTGGGGACTTTTCAGAGGGGAATATAAATGCTAGGATCCTCAAAGGTGTGGTGGGAGGCTGTTGGTTGTACAGGAGGGGTTGGCTGCAGCTTGTTAGTATTTGTGCTCAAAGAAACCAAAGAAATTAAGATTCATTCTCTCTCTCCCTCCTTCCCTCCTTCTCCCATCTATCCTTCTCTCCTATCATGTGTTAGGGGGTGAAACCAGGGGGCATAAACGGAGGGAAAAAGAAGAACCCAGAGAGTAGTAAGTACCAGATACAAGCCAGGATTAGATAGTGAGGAGACCCTGCCTCAGAGATGCGCGCACACACAGCCGCCATCACCACAAAAGGCCCTCCCCAGATGGGTGCTGAGCTCCGCTCCGTACAGCTGTATAGGTGCCCCTTATCCACAGACACTATACGCTAGCAATCCCCAGGAAAATAATTAGTCTAGTAAGAATGATTTATTAGAGAATGAGCTTCGGACTTGAGGTCACAGACCCAGAGAGGTGGGCAAGATCAAGGAGGTTGTGGGTGAAGAAATACTTGGCTCTCATGGGAGTCACTTTCCTTTTTGGATCTCAGCTGTTTGTAAACAATGTCACTGTGAAGGTCCTGTCCCATGTGTCTCTAGGGCAGAGTTACAGCTGGGAGGGGGCACAGATGTGGGGTCTAATATCCCTCCTCAGTCCTCCCATAAGGGAACATCAAGAAGGCAGATCTTGCTGAAGTGGCCTATGCTTTTAACCCCAGCACTCAGGAGGCCAAAGCAAGTAGATCTCTGGGAGTTAGAGGCCAGCCTGATGTACATAGTTCCAGGACAGCCAGAGACCTGTCTCAAAACAAAACCAAGCAAACCAAGTCCAGATCGTATTTATTCTTTTGTATTTATTTATTGGGGAAGGGTAAGTGCGGGTGTGACGTCAGAGGACAACTTTCAGGAGTCATTCCTGTTTCCCACCATGCGGGCTCCGGGGGAAAGGAACTCGGGCTATCAGGTGTAGCTTAAAGCACTTTTAACTGCTGACTGCTGAGTCATATTGTCGGCCCTTCATTTTTTCCTATTTTTAGACCAAGAACCTAACCCCTGAGAAGGCGCTGCCCTCAGCTGAGTCTTTCCACTTCAGTTAATCTAGATTATCCTCACGTGTACGCTCAGATGCCAACCTAGTCTAGGTACCCACACACAGGTGTGCCAGGAGCTTTGCCTCCTGGGTGATTCTGCATCCGGTTAAGTTGGCAATCCGTCTTGATCATCAGAGGATGTGAACTGAGGGTTGGGGAGCCATTAATGCAGGTGTGGGACAGGGTCAGGCAGCAGCCTCCTCCTGGGTAGGCATCTGTCTTCTCCTCTCCACTCCTGCCTGGTAGGCAGGGAGGCTCAGCAGTCCATGGGGAGACATCAGACCTGGTTTTGGCTACCTTGGCTGACTTCTGGTAGCCAAAGGGAGTTGGAGGGTGGAGTCTGCTGTCGGCAAGGCAGGGCCAGGCACCCTGGGTGAGGAGGTAATGGTGAAAGCTGTGAGGGTTCAGAAGCCAAGGAGACCTGAGATTAGGAAGGCACAGGACCTAAGCTGATGTTCGTGCCAAGTTTGAATCTCTGCTCTGAGAGTAGATGGGTGATCCCTTAGGCTGCTCTGAGCCTCACTTTCTTCAGTAATGTTCCTTTCAGCACGGGTGGGTGTATGCGCGTGTGGGGAATTGAACAATCCCGATTTTTCTCTTCTCCTTCTCCTTCTTTCCCTCTGCCTGCTCCTCCTCCTCCTTCCTTTTTTTTTGTTGTTTTTTTTTTTTTAAGATTTATTTATTATGTGTAAGTACACTGTAGCTGTCTTCAGACACTCCAGAAGAGGGAGTCAGATCTTGTTATGGGTGGTTGTGAGCCACCATGTGGTTGCTGGGATTTG
>NC_034606.1:47051083-47059789 GCF_900095145.1 Mus pahari | reverse complement strand
AAAAAAAAAAAAAAAAAAAAGCAGCACCTGTTAACCCCAGCACACAGGAGGCTGTGAGTTTCTCAGGGCTGTGAGTCTCTCAGGGCTGTGAGTCTCTCAGGGCTGTGAGTGAGTCTCTCAGGGCTGTGAGTCTCTCAGGGCTGTGAGTCTCTCAGGGCTGTGAGTTTCTCAGGGTTGAATTTGCAGATCAGATTTTTTGGCTGCTCTAGAATCCTTTCTGTAGGCCAGGCTGGCCTCTAGGCCTCTAATTCAGAGGTCAGCCTCCACAGTGCTGGGATTAATGGCGTGTGCCACTACTGCCACTGCCTACCTGACTTAAATTTGTGCTATCAATCCACTTTTTTTTTTTTTTTTAAACCACAGTTGCCATCAGGTGTTTGTGTTCCTGGTCTTTTTCCTGGTTGTATCACAGTCTGCTCGAACTACCTTTGCTCTGATATGTGTCCTCCCTTCTCAAGAACAACAGGGTAGGAATTCTGATTTGACAGGTGAAGAAGCCAAGGCACAGAGGAGTTAGGAGACTTGTCTAAGGGTATCTAGCTGATGTGGACAGAGTGTTGCCTGGGATTCCGAAGAGAGGAGGGTCTCTGGCCAGGTTCTCATGCAGACATAGAGAGAGGAAATGAAGGAGGGAATAACAGAAAAGACCACTGCCAAGTTCTCGTCTCAAAATATTTAATTTTGTTTGAAAAGGATACATTCCCAACTTCCCTCCATACCACATCACTCTGGCCCACCAGCAGGGACACACTCGCACAGGCACACACACGTAAGGCCAAAGGGCTGCTGTCTGCTTCCACCTCTGCAGCTGCGACAAAGGGCTTTTCTTCTGGCCTCTTTCCGCCAGCAAAGGTAGGGAGAGGGGTTGCTGGAATGCAGCTCTCAGGGAGGATGCAGAGCCCCACACACTCTACCAATCACATGCACTTAGAAAAATAAAACCAAGTGGTGTTCTGGCATCCAACACAAAAAGACAGCAATCTCTATCTGGAAATCATCTTTGCCTTTTTCTAGAAAAATTTATTGCACTTAATTAACAGATGTTAAAGAAGCTGTGGGTAGGGCTCTGCCCTGGAAACCAAGAGCTCCTCTTACAGGCCCCCTCTTACAGGGAGCACACCTCCTGGGGCCCCTGGAAAGCTTCCCATCTGCCCCCAGGCTGGAGGACTGTAGGAGCTGCCTGAGTGGAAAGCAGACCACAGCACCATCACAGCAGGGAGTGTGGACCAAGAGTGTGGGTCACTGTTTAGTGCTGTCCCCCACCAAAGGAGTCAGACCCACATAACTTAGCCTTTGGGATGAGGATAAGGTGACCAAGGCAGGTCCTCCACAGGGTGGCTCTTTCCAAAAGCACGTAGTTCTTTCTCTAGACATTTCTCGAATGTACAGTCCTGCAGGGTTCTAACTCATTCAGGTGTCTTTTCTGAGGCTGCCATAGCTGAGAACAGGGTGTTTAGGAAGTGATGACACTTCTCATCCTAAGACAAACCCATAGAAATCCAAATAGAAGTCGGCTTCTGGAGCCTGGTACTCCTTAGGACTCAAGGATCCAAGTGCAGGAGCTTCAGGCTTCAGCTGTCAGCTCCTAGAGGGAGTCAGGAGGCTTCCACAGCAAGACAAACAGCAGAGGTCAACTCTTTCTGTGCAGCCTTGAGTCCTAAGGCCAACAGAGGAGCCAAGCTTACGTGAACACTTTGTTCTCCAAGATGTCAACCTCCAGGCATGCTCCTTCCAGTTTGTTTCCCTGCCGATTTTCATTCCAAAGGCTTCTCCAAGAAGCAAGCGAACACTGCTTCTGAAAGCACGTAGGAGGAGCCAGAACCCACTCCCTACTTCTGGAAGGAAAGGAGGGCACCACAAGGCAGAATGGGGACCAAGGGGAGACGGTAAGCCCCATCCATCCACTAGGGTCAGAACACAGATGGCATCCAGAGAAAAGTATCCATTCCTTAAAACTAAAACTTAAAAAACACAAACCTTACATTTTCTAGCCAAAGAAAACGAAGAGATTTTCAGCTCAAGGCTTGTCCACCAGTAACAAAATGAGAACTGCCTCTGGGTGAACAGCCAGCCCAGAGAAGAGTGCTGGGTGGGTAGGAGGCAGGCAGCCCGTGCCGGGCAGGACACTGACATGCTGGGTGCTACTGCCCTTTGTAGTTACAACAGAGACACGTGTGCACACGGTTCCTAGAGAACCACAGAGTCAAAGTCAGGGACCTAGTAGGAGGGGGACCTCCCTTAGCCTTAGGGACCTTTGTCAAGTTCCCCAGAGAGGTGGTGTGCAGGTCCCAGGAGGGGCAGGGCATCTCCTGGCTGTAGTCCATGGCCAGTAGACAGTCTGCCCTGGTCTTAACATCATTATGAAAAGTCTTAAAAGATTGGGGCCCCAAACTAAGCCACCATTTAAAATAAAGCCAGTGTTAAGTATAATAAAGCACCCTCATCACCTCTGTCTCCCTCACACAGGCTGCCCGCCCTGAGCAAATAAACACACCCTCCTGGTGGGTGCCCTAACTGACCCATATGAGCAGAGGCTTCCAGGATTTCCAATCCAGCCAAATAGAAGAAAAAAGTGCAGCTGTGAGGGAGCCAAAGCTGCAAGAAATCACTCTGCCCCACGGAGAGACCTGTGTGGGCACCCTCTGATTCCACAGGGACTGCAGGCCAGTGTAAATGTCTCCAGAGCCTGCTGTCCCATGAGAGCTGTACTGTAACTTCAGCAAATACAACTCACATATGGTGGCCTGCTGATACCCATGGGGAGGGATTCTAATCTGTGACGTGGCAGGCCCTCTTCTGCCTTCAGGGAGACTAGATTCTGGCCTAGGTACATTGGTGAGCCAGAGCAAGGGTTCCATGGAGCATCCCAAGAGAAAAGCCCTTGGTCTGGTGCCCACAACAGGAGACTGTGGAGGCCAGTTTCCTAAACACCATGCAGAAGTGGTACCCTGGGGCCTGGAAGCTCAAGCTTCCTAGGTGATAGGTTTTCTTCTTAAACCTAAGATCTAAGAAGGGGTACTGGGTGAAAATAATTAGAGACCAGGCTAGTGGAAGCCAGGAGCCTTCAGAATGGCCCAGAGATACAAAGGCGCTGGCAATTAGAGCCCAGAGACCAGCCTTCCTGGGAATTTCTCTTCCATAGCAAGTGGGATGCAGAGGAAACTGATTCCAGGGCCACTTCAGGCCTGAGAGCCACAAGATTAAAGTCGGAGCTAAGAATGGTTGGGTGCATTTCTACCACAAGCCCCAGCCCCACCCTAATTCCAGGCTATCCAGAGCCCCCACTTGTGTGGTCCACCACCCTGTCTACACTAACAGGATTAGCATGTCCTGGTTCTGAGACAGATGGGAATGAATGTTTCTCTCAAAGATTTTGGGGAGGGTGAGGTACATGACAGACACACCCCAAGTGGAAATGCACCTGCTACCTGAGACGACATTAGGGTGACAATAATCATGACTCATTCTGTAGACAGCCCTTGTCAGTCCAAACTGGAGACTGAGGGAAGGCTAGGAAAGCCTGAGCACTCTGTACAAGAGAACCTGGACTCCAGAAGGCCCCTTCTGATTCAGCCGGAGCATCCAACAAGAGAGACTCGGGCCATTTACGGTCTACGTAGATTCGCTCATGTTCCCCATCAGAGAGGATCCTGGTCCCCTGGGGAAGTCATCACATGTGCTGGCCATGTTATAATGAAGCTGAGACGTGAGTGCTCCTAGAGCAGGTACGCCACCATGTGCCCATGAAGAGTCCTAAGTCTCCACACGAGTGGGGTCCAGGAAGCCCCAGGCAGAGGTCTGAGGTGCAGGCAGTGCCCTGCGGGCCAGGGGCACAGGTTACAAGGGCCCGTACTTGGTCTCGTACTTGGACACGATGGTTTTGCACTTGCCCACCTCCTTGCGAAGCTCGGCAACCTCCGTCCGCAGGGCTGTGTTCTCTTTCTCCAGGAAGGCTGCCCGGATGGTGATCTGGTTCTCCTTCAGGCGCCTGGCATCCCGGGAGCGTTTAGCTGCCACATTGTTCTTCTTTCGTCTTGTCCAATACTTTTCATCCTGTGGGAAAGTGTCCTCTGTGGGTGTCTGGTATTCCCCCTAAGAGAACTTAATCTTTCCTTCCCATTCCCAAATCCTCACATGCCCTGCCCCTCTTCCTCACATAGTTCAATGCTGTGGTAAGAACTCAAGATAAGACCCCAGAGAAGCAATAGTTTGGGACACTGTCTGTCCTTGAGGGGCAGGTGCATGGCGGGGAACAGGGCTGCATTGACAGTACTGTATAGCTGTATAGCTGTGTGCTCAGCCCTTGCTTCCTTTAGGCATATTGGTGGTTGTTAACATCTCTCTCTTCTCTTTGCCTCCGTCTCTTTTTTTGAGACAGGCAGTCTCAGTCTGTCTGTCTGACTGTCTGTCTGTCTGTCTGTCTGTCTCTCTCCAAGGTACAGTTTCTCTGTGTATCCCTGGCTGTCCTGTAGACCAGGGATGGCCTTAAACTCCCAGCAATCTACCTACCTCTACCTCCCAGGGCTGGGATTAAAAATGTGTGCCACCACAGCACATAGTATTGGTTAAAAGCCAACAACCTAGGTGTAGGTTAGTCCCCTGAGATCAAACCTGACTTTACAAAACCATGCAAGAGAGAGGGAAGAACAAAGAGGGAGAGAGTAGGTGTGTGCTCCATGGTACTTGTGTGGACGTTGAGCCAGCATTTCTCAACCTGTGGGTCATGACCCCTTTTGGGAACAAACAATCCTTTCACAGAGGTTGTAGTTAAACCATCCAAAAACAGCTATTTGCATTATGATTTATTTATTTGATTTTTCGAGGAAGGGTTTCTTTGTATAGCCTTGGCTGTCCTAAAACTAGCTCTGTAGACCATGCTGGCCTCAAACTCACAGAAAGCCACCTGCCTTTGCCTTCCAATTATTAGGATTTAAGGCAAACACCAACACTGAGATACATAATGATTTAGAATAGTAGCAAAATTACAGCTGTAAAGTAGCAACAAAAATAATCTCTCTGGAGGTCACCCAGGCCTGAGGAGCCGTATTAAAGGGTTGCAGCATGAGGAAGGCATAGAACCGCTGCTCTGAGCCATCTCCCCAGCCCTACAAGGTGGCTTCAATCTCACCTTTTTTTTTTTTTTTTTTTTTTTTTGGTTTTTCGAGACAGGGTTTCTCTGTATAGCCCTGGCTGTCCTGGAACTCACTCTGTAGACCAGGCNTAGCCCTGGCTGTCCTGGAACTCACTCTGTAGACCAGGCTGGCCTCGAACTCAGAAATCCGCCTGTCTCTGCCTCCCGAGTGCTGGGATTAAAGGTGTGTGCCACCACGCCCGGATTCAATCTCATTTTCTAAGGTCTGGTGACTTCTCATACCAAGGAAGTGGAACATTAAAACACCCAAGCAGCCCTGAGAAGAAGGGAAGTATCAGAGTAATTAGGACCCTAGTCAGACCTGAGCACTTCTTCCCATCAAATTACTGCTGATGTGGCTTCAAGTAGAGAACTCCTGTCTATGTGGTGTCCACAGTAGGAAGGGTTCTCCATATAAAATCACATATGAGGAAGCACAAGGTCTACTCCAGTTTTCTTTCCCTCCTCTTTTTGCTTTTATGAGAGATCTGCCTGCCTCTGCCTCCTGAGTGCTGGAGTTAAAGGTGTGTGCCACCAGCTCAGCTTCTTTCTCTGTGTGAAGGGCTAGAGATGGAGCTCCGGGCCTCATGTGTCCCAGGCAAGCACTGCAACGCTGGGCTGTGCCAGTGAGCGGTGCTAGTGAGACAGGCCACAGCTTACCCTAGACTCTTAAACCACTGCTGTGTCTTTAATAAAGGACACGGGGTAGTACCTTCTGCTCATCAGGAACAAAGACTTTCTTGGCTTTTTTGATCATGGGCTGGGGCTTCAGGTCTTCCTCTGCAAACTTGTGCTTCCGAGGGTTGAAAAGCTCCCCACCTGGTACACTAGAGAGGACCAGGTCAGCAGGATCAGGATTGAAGTTCACATCAACCTCCACACAGTTGGGGTCGATGGGACTTGGTGTCTCCCTCTCCTTTTCCAAGGACGATTCTGAAAGATAGGCAGACGATCTAGAAGCATCTCACTGGACAGAAAGAACAAATCACTCCACCATATAACTTGGAGGCAGCACAGACCACTGCCACTTAGAAGAAAACCACACCACCAGCCCAAAAAGCAGACAGACACATGTGGTTCACTTCCTAAGATGACTCAGTCTTTCTTGTGTATGCTAGGGATCAAACCCAGGGCTCCATATATGCTAACCATGTGCTCAATCAGTGACCCATGGATTCTCCTGTTTAAGAACAGAACTCACTAAAGGAAACAGAGGCCCCCAAAATGGGATTTTCTCAGTATTTTGTTTCCTGAAGAAATGGTAAGTGAAACACTGAATCATGACAGTTCTGAACCTCCTGTGTCTCAGGCTCAACAACAGGGTGAGGTCACAGGCTGAGTGAGAGGCTGACAACAGCTTACATCAGGAGTCCCCCCCACCCAACCCCTGCACCTGCCCCCTCTGCCCATGTCACTGTGCTCAAGTTACAGCTCTAAAATGAGTGTTAACTCTTATTTTACAGAATAGGATACCAAGGGTCAGAGAAATGCAACTGGCTTTCCAGAACCCCACAGGAAAATAATTGAACGAAAACGTGAGTCTTGGCCTGGCTGACTCTGGCTCTTGGGTCCTCCTGTTCCATATGGCTGGCTGTTTTGTAGGTAAGCATTGGGTTAATGTCAATCTTAGAGTTCAAAGGTTGTGTGTTGAAATAAGAGTTGTTTTAAAAGAAAATTGAACCTCTGGCCTACATGTTCAATATTTCCAATACAAGTACACCAAATATTCACCCAATAGATAGTTACTGAATGCAAACTACATCCCTGGTACTGTCCTGGCAGAGAAAATACAGTGTAACAGAGAGGTTAAAGCCATGGTTCTTTGTTTTGTTTTGTTTTTCGAGACAGGGTTTCTCTGTGCAGCCCTGGCTGTCCTGGAACTTACTCTGTAGACCAGGCTGGCCTCGAACTCAGAAATCCGCCTGCCTATACCACATAGTGAGCGCCACTGTCCTTCAACTGCAGAATGGTTACACAGTGGTGTGCAGTGTGCTCACATGGTATTAGTCACCAGTGGGGACTGGCAAACTTCCCCTACAGTGACAAGAAGACTTTAACAAAACACTGTATAAAGGAGGACAGGCACAAAACACACACACTACTGATGCCTTTACTACAAAGTGAGTGAGAAAAATAAAGGCTTTTAGTTTTCATATCTACCTTTCTATGTAACTCAGGCTGGACTGAATTCATGGCTATCCTCCTGCCTTAGTTTCTTGAGTATTAGGATCACAGGTATAAGTCAACATACCCAGATTTCTATTAAGTATGTTCTGTGAAACTATTTTAGTTTTTGAGACAAGTTCTCACTATTGTGTAGCTCTGTATGTCCTAGAACTCACTCTGTAGACCAGGACAGCCTCAAGCTCACAGAGATCTGCCTGCTTTTTGCCTCCCAAGTCCTGGAATTAAACTGTGTGCCAGCATGCCCAGCATGTTTTGTTACCATTAAGACAATAAAATGCCCACATAATTTATATGTGTATTATAAAACTACATAAAATTATAAAAGGGTAGTGATGCAATGAATTTACAATTATAATTATTATTATGTATGCATATGTATGGTGTTGGAAATTAAACCTGGGACCCCCCAAATACAAGGGAAACACTTGACTATTGCATTGCATCCTCTTTCACACTTAGGACATTTATTTGTGTGTATGTGTGTGTGTGTGCGCTCATGCACATACACCACAAGAATGGAGGTCAGAGGATAATTTGTAGAAGTCAGTTCTCTCCCACAAGGTCTTCAGACTCGATGGCAAGCATCCTTGTTGATAAGCCATCTTGGTGACCCTGACCCTTGCTGACCAGGTCTCTGACAGGCTGCCCTAGAATTCAGTCTAGTAGTTCAGGCTGGCCTAGAACTCATTTTATGAACCAGGCTGGCCTCAAGTTGTGACAATCTTCTCTCTCTGCTTCCTGAGTACTGAGAGCCCACTTGTAGTATTTAAAGACAAAACAGAGGACAGTTGTATTGATAAGAAGCTCAGCTATTAACAAGTGTAACCTCTGGTGATAAAAACCGGAGTTACCTTTGAGAAGCCAGCTGCCCAGAGTCATAGGCACATCGTGGGTACCAACACAGTTCTGCACCCTGATTTGGACAGTGCTGACGTGGGTGGTTCACCCTGTGAGGATCCACTGAGCTGTACACTGATACGGACTGAATATGGTGCCACATGCCTTTATTACCAGTTCTCAGGAGACAGAGGCAGGCAGGTCTCTGAGATGCACTATCGACTCCACAGGTAAAGTGTTTAAACATTGCTTAATGTGTCTACATGAGTGCATGGTCATGTCAGGGCCAGAGTTTAATGCTGGGCGTCTTTCTCAATCACTCCACCTTTTTTAACCTTTCACTCCTTTTTTTTTTTTCTAGGTGTGTGCATCTGCACACATATCATACAGCATATTTGAAGGCCAGACGACAACTTACAAGAGCTGTTTATTTCCTTCCACTGTGTGGGTCCTGGAGCTCAGCTGTCCTGATTATATATACAGTGGACCCAAGTTTGAGTCCCACCACTCTGTCAGACTTCATGGAAAATTCCTTTATGTGCTGAGCCATT
>NC_034606.1:47049971-47051072 GCF_900095145.1 Mus pahari | reverse complement strand
GGTTGTGAGCCACCATGTGGTTGCTGGGATTTGAACTCTGGACCTTCGGAAGAACAGTCGGGTGCTCTTACCCACTACGCCATCTCACCAGCCCTCTTCCTTACTTTTTGAGATAGGGTCTTTCACAGAGCCTGACTTGTCTCTACAGACTGGCTGGCTGGCAGTGTCTGACCCCACCAATGCCATACCCACACGGTGCTAAGGGTCTGAACTGTCCCACTGATTGACTGACTTACTACTAAGCCATCCCTGTTTTTTTCTTTAAGTTTATTTACTTCATGTATATGAATGTTTTATTTCCATGCACGTATGTACACCACGTGCATGACTGCTGAATCCTTTGGAACTGGTGTTATAAATGGTTGTGAGATACAATGTGGGTGTTGGGAACTAAACTCAGGTCCTCTATAGGAACACTAAGTGATCTTAATGGCTGAGCTATCTCTCCAACCCATTTCCTTTGTCTTTAATTTTTATTTAATTAAAATTTATTTTGCAGTGCTGAGAAAGAAACCCAAGGAAGGCTTTTTAAAAAAAATATTTATTTTGTATCTATGCATGTCTGTATACCACATGCATACCTGTTACCCAAAGAGACCAGATGTGGGTGTTGGATGCCCTGGGACTGGATAGTTACAGACAGTTGTAAGCCACCATGTATGTGCTGGGAATCAAAACCCGGGTCTTCTGGAAGAGCAACCAACACTCTTAAGTGTGGAGCCATCTTTCCAGTCTAGAACCCAAGGTTCTGTGCCTGCTAAGCAAGCCCATGGCCACTGAATTACAAATTACATCTCCAGCCTTTTTGAGATAGGGTCTCACTGTATTATTTAGATTAGCTTTAAATTTGTGATCCTCCTGCCTCAGCCTTCTGTGTAATAAGGATTACAGATGTATTGGGGCTGCAGAGACACAGTGGCTAAAACCATGTGCTACTTTTGTAGTAAACCTGAGTTCAGTTCCCAGCATCCATGTGTTAGCCCCCCATATTAAAAATAATAAATCTAGCCGGGTGGTGGTGGCGCACGCCTTTAATCCCAGCACTTGGGAGGCAGAGGCAGGTGGATTTCTGAGTTCGAGGCCAGCCTGGTCTACAGAGTG
>NC_034606.1:47024464-47049960 GCF_900095145.1 Mus pahari | reverse complement strand
GCACTTGGGAGGCAGAGGCAGGTGGATTTCTGAGTTCGAGGCCAGCCTGGTCTACAGAGTGAGTTCCAGGACAGCCAGGGCTACACAGAGAAAACCCTGTCTCAAAAAACTAAAAATAAATAAATAAATAAATAAATAAATCTAAAAGAATATTTCAAATATATAGTAAAATGCTCTACCAGTGATATACACTCCAACTTCTTACTTTCTATATTTGATTTGAAAAATTTCCCTTTTGAAAAGTTAAACAGAAACATACCACGAGAACTTTGTGGTGTGGGTCCCAGAGGATGCCTGCCATCCTGTCTCGAAGGCTACAGAAACTCTGCATGGCTTCTGAACAGGAAGTCAAACCTTCCCCAGTGCGTTTATGTTCAGATATGAAAGCAAATAAACCAAAACCAAAACCAACCAACCAAACAAACAAAACAAAAAAACAACCCCCAAGTCAAAACAGTCTTTAGATCCTGAAGGATTTTTGTTTTTGTTTTGTTTTAAAGCAGTGGGAATATCATTTGTGCTAGTGCCTGAGTAGTACCTGCCTATGCAGATGAGCGTCTTGGGTTCAAATGCTATGACAATACCTTTCAGCTGGGTGACTTGGGCAAATTTCTTCTCTGTGCCTCAGTGTCCTCATCTAATCTTGTAAGATTGTACTGATGACTTTTTGTTAAAGCTGGAAATAGACTAAGTCCGAAGTAAATGTTAGCACATACAGTCAGAATGACAGTAACAGTGCTGTTTAGTAGTGTTGCCTAAACCTCCCAAGAATCTGTGGCCAAAATACAGCATCAAATGCATAATAGGATGTCTCCAGCAGGGCTGCAGCCTGGGGACTCACTCCAGCATGCTCAGCAGTGCCCACCAGAGGAAGGCTGCTGCCATGGTGACTGTTTTATCCCCAGAGTGGGTAACAGAGGGTTCCTCCAGTCTGCAGCCCATCAGGACCTGCTTCAGAAAAGGGGCACACAAGAGAGTGGACAGCGGGACTCAGTTGGAAGTGGGCTCCTTAGCTGAGACAGGTGGGCCTTCCCAGAGGCCTGTCACCAACCTGTGCTGGACACGGTTTCCGAGGGCTGAAAGATGGCAGTAGAGGAAGATGGTGGAGATGCCGTGGAAGAGCTGGCAGACTCCTTTCCTTCAAGCTCTGCCACGGGCAGCAGCAGGTTCTGGGCCAGGTGGGTGGGGCTAGCAGGGATGCCATTCTCCAGCAGAAACTCATCCAGGTCCATGTACTCCAGGTGGAAGGACTCGCCATCGTAGGGGATGGTCTTGTCCCAGATGGGTGGCATGAGGGAGGCAGAGACCGCCATGGTACTGGCTGCTGCTGACTCGTCTTCCTCCAGCTTTTCCTTCCCCTTTTCCTTATCTGCAAACAAAATCTATGATGAGACACCACACAAGAGAGTAACTCATCCCCTGATGGGGACAGTGAGCCTTGGAGAAGACCCATCTTTCTCAGAGGCCTGTTTCCATCCAAACCCTACATATACATTTCAAGAGCGCATCCTGTCTTCTCACTGTACCCTTATGAACTAGGCAGGCTGGTCTCCTTAGGGAATGGTACTACATTCTCTTCTGTGTCTGGACTTTGTGAAATTCTAGCTGCATGTTCTGAGGCATGAGGTGGTCCCAGAGTTAATACAAAATAGACTGTGGGCAGGCATCTACAGGAGAGGCTAGGAGGAAGGAAGTAGTGCTTCTGACCTTTACTGATATCTTAGTATGGAAAGAGCTGAGATCCTCAAGCCAATAACTTCTAGGTTCCCCTGTCCTTTCCCCTGCAGTTAGGTTTCTCCATAGCAACCCAGGGCTGCTACCCACTAGCTGTGGGACATGTGACCAGATCCGTGTTACTTAACCTGAGTCTTGATATGTTTCACTGTTACCTATTTTGTGAAGAACAGAGACAGCAAGTGAAAATGACTATTACCAAGTACATGGTACACAGTACACATTCTTTATTGCTATGAGCTCACTGAGGGCACGGACTGTGTTGGATTCAGTTCCAGATTTCAGGGGCCAACACAGAGGCTAAGCAATGGCTGTGGGAACCGGTGCAATGCCTGGAGAATGCTGGACTTTCAAACAGATTGGCTTCAGGTGACTGCAATGAGAGGCTCTGGAGCTCTTCTCAGAGCAACCAGTTCAGAAGGCTTTCTCCCTGAATAAGCAGAAAAGACTGGAGGCAGGTTTCCTGGGAGGATGGAGAAGGGAGGAGCTGAAGAAGAAAGACTGTTTCTATTCAAAGCAAAGCTAATCAATTAGTGAAGATCAAATCCCCCATGTCTTAGTCAAAAGGTTATGTGCATGGATAGCCAAGAGGGTGATTAAGAAAAAAAAATACAGAGAAATGTGACAAGACGGGAAGGAAATCAGAGTGAGAAGGAGGCTCAGCAAAGAAGTGGGAGATAATCATGACACGTTCATAATAGGCTTTCAAAATTGAAGGAGACAACTTTGAACTCTGGATTTAGAAGTAAAGAAAGAGAGACATCAAATATTATTATGTTGGAGGAAAACCAGCCATGCTTGGGTCCCAAGAGCAGACAGCCAAAAGGGAGCCATTAGTCTAATAACAATGACCAGACCCCATGAGGTGGAGGGTTCTCACAAGCACAACTTGCTCATAGCTTGTAATATGATTTAACATCAATTCTTATGGCTGCCTTTTTAATTTAATTTTTTAAAACCAGGCTTTGATTTAAAAACAACTAGGAAGCAACAAAACTCCCAGCCTGTGGGCCAGATGGCCTCCCTGCCCGTCTCTCTGAGTCCATATTCTGTTCAGAAACAACTGGACCAGTCGGGTGGGGTCACTTGGGATCAAAAGAGGTAACAAAAGAAAAGAGATTAAAAAGCAGCTTGTCAGAAGGGCAAGCAACAGGAAGTTCCTCATTTTGCCTGACCAAAGCAATTAAAACATTTTTTTTCTGATTTTCTAAGATAGGGTCATGAAATCCGGGGTGACTTCAAACTTGATGTGCATCAGAGGATGACCTTGAACTAGTGGTCCCCCTGCCTCTACCTCTCCAGTGCTGATTGTAAACAAGCACCACCACAATCAGTCAGGCTATCTTAATTCAGTGTTCGTAAGGTCAAGTTTTAAATTAATTTCAAAAGGTAAATGACTGACGTGTCCAGGACTTAAATCACAGGGACTGACACCAGTGGTTTGTCACTTTCATACAACAGAAAGAACACCAAACCAAGAGCCAGAAGGCCCACCCATGTGACCTTGAGAAACCATCTATGCCTCTCAGGAGTCTCAACTTTCCTCACCTACAAGTGGAGAGATAATAACCCAAACAAGATAAGACTTTGTCAAAATGCTTTGTGAGTGTGTGCAAATGCAAGGCAAAACCCCTGTATGGCCTGCTCCTCTCTGGTAAGCTTAAGCAAGAGCTGCCAGATGTGAGCACCAGCCCTTGCAGTTTGTCTTACAGTCAGATCTGGATCGAGTCATCACCTTCATACAAACAAAAGGGTTTGTGCACACAAGGTCCTGAGGCAGGAGGAGAGAATCTAGCCTCACCTGATGAGCAGAAGCTATTTATAACGTAACAGTGACAACCAAAAGCACAGTAGCCCCGGAACACACCCAAGGAAAGAAAATTGGCATTTTAGAAAGGGAAATGAGATCCCTGGTTCAGGCAATCCACAAAAAGCCAAGTCCTTCCCAGATACCCTAATTAAGCTGAGCTCTTGAAAATCTGAAGACCTCAGACTAAAAACCCCACAATAGGTGGCAGTCCTGCTGCTCTCCCAGGCCAAATACCCAGGCCAAGTCTGCTTTTCACACCAGGCCCCAGGGACCCTTGTGGCCTGGGCAATTCGATGAAGCCCAGTCCTGCTATTGTGATTCCCAACAATCAACCAGGAGAAGGACCTGAGTGGCCACATTCTAACCCTCATCACAGCCCTACTTTGCCCAGCCTTCATTCCCTTAATTTTTTTATTTTTTATTTTTTAACCAGGCTTTGATTTAAAAACAATTGGGAGACACTATCGACCCTCATTTCAAATTGTCTCCTCCATTTGCACCTCCCAGGGATGCATTTCCAGTAAAGCACCACAGTTGACCTGCTTGCTCACTGTCCTCCTCCAGGACAGACCAAAGACATACAAAGGCTATCTGCTATTCTGATCAGGGCCTCTCAAACTTTGGTGGTGAACTCTGCACCCACGAGGGTGCAGTGGGGTGCTTCTTAAAATACACCCTCTGTCTCAAGATCCGCAGACTAGGTGAGGCCCAGGAACCTGCATTTGGAGGCAAGCAGCATCCTAGGGATTTGGATGCAGGCGGCCCCGCTGGAGCCCCCTCTAAGTGGCTGCTTCCTTGCAAAGTTCTGTTGACCTGTCCTTTCCAGCTCATCCCCTTGACTTTCTCTCTGGGCTAGAGGCCTAGTCCAGCAGGGTCCTAGTCACCCCGGGGCCCGCATAACACCAGTCCACTGGACCGCTTCACCCTGACCTCTGACCGGGCCCGCCCCGCCCCCACAAGGCCCCGCCTTTACAGAAACCCCGCCCCCAGACACGAGCGAGCCGCCCCCCCCCCCTCACCGAGGCGCGTCTCGCGCGGGGGGTTCTCCATCAGCTTCTTCAGGACCAGAGGGAAGGAGCCCGACAGGCCCCGTTCTCCAGCTGCACGCCCCGGGCCGGGCCCCGCCTGAGGCTCCACAGGCGGCTTCTTCCCGCCGCCCGTGTCGGACATCGTGCCCTGCGCCCCGCTCGTGCGCCTCGCCTCCCCCGCCCGCACCCCGAGACGGGCCGGAGCGGCTCGACCCGCCGCAGCTGCTGACACGGGCAGCACTGCGCAGACGCGCTACTGCACCCCCGCCTCTCTCCATCCGCACCCCTCCCGCGGACTGGTTCCGTCTCATTCATTATTCATGAGGCCAGGCCAGCGGTCCCGGAGCGTGGCTTCCGATTGGTGCGTGCTGCGTAAGGGCGGGCACAGCTCTTCAGGCTAGGATTGGCTGTGGGAACCAAACGATGTAGACACGTGCTGGGCCAGGTGAGGAGTATCGCTCCGCCTGCCCGGGAGCGGCGGGGCTTTCTGCGGAGCACCCCTGTTCTTTTTGGTCAGTCGCGTCCCTTTCGCCACCACTTTCCTGACTACAGGTTTCCTCCCAGCTCATCGCAACCCCCTTTTCCTCCTTCCCTCAGAGAAGCCACCTCAGAGGAAGGCGGAGCTGGGCGCGACGGCCCAGCCCCGAGGGTCACGTGGAGCGGCAGCAGCGCCTCGGCTCGCGGGGCGGGGCAGTGAGGGAAAGGCTCGCGGCAGCCAATGGGACAAGGGGGCGGGGCCGACGCGATTGCACGAGGCTCTGCACGTGCGGCTGCGGCGCGGAGGGGCGGGGCGGGGCGGAGAGGGGCGGGGCTGGCTCTGGCCAAGGCCTGGCCGGGGGCTGGCCTGTTGTGTTGTTTGGCGGACTCTGCCCGGGTTAAGGGGACTGGGACGTGGGTGCCCAGCCAGCGCTCCTCCCACGCTCCGCGCGAGGTTAGCGGAGGGCGGGCGGGTCCTAAGCTCTGCTGCTCGAGCGGGTGTCAGGTTGCCCTCTGATTTAGGGATTGGGAGCGGGCGTGGTTGCAGAATAAACACTAGTACGGAGAGCGCATTCTTGAAACCTATCCACGAACCAGGGTCGGGACAGACTTCCGTACTACTCGCTGCTCGCTTGTGACCTTGGGAATTATCCAATTGCCCCACTGGAGCCCATTTCCTCAGTCTTAAAAATTCAACATTGAACTAGAGTCAAAAGCAAAACAAAACATAGTTCCTCGGTTCCTTAGGAAACCTGTGAGCCCTGGAAGGGTGTGCAAACCTTCAAGATGGCTCGCAGAACTTTGTACCTCTTTGCAGTACAAGTCATACTGGGCTTCAAGCCCAGACAATACTAGACGCTCAGGGATTAAGTTCCCAAAGGGGCAGGGACTCTTGGCTTGTTTATACTCTGTCCCTCCCATGGCTCCCTGCCTCCGAAGGAGGAGCTGAGTCTGGCAGAAAGGCAGCCTGTGGTTCATGTGGTAGGTAGAGAACACCACAACAGACAGCTAGAAGCGCATGGAATCAGAATTGTGTTAGGACCTGAGGAAAAAGAAATTTAGCTGAGTAAGCCCAAAGGAAGAGACTTAAAGGACGTTGGGTAGCCTTAGGAATAGAGTGATGGACTGTGAATCCAAAAATACAAGTTTTTGTGATGTTGATCATTTTCTGAACCCGAATCCTCCAGCCCATTGTTTCATTTCTCCATACTGTTGTTCTTTTTGTCAAATGGGAAGAAAGCAGGATTTAGCCTACGGTGTTCCCATGCAAATATCTTTCCTAATTTAATCAAAATTGATGGATATAAATCCAGTGTGGGAAAAGGAAACTGCACAGAAAACCCAGGCGTTGCATTGCAGAACTGTTAGGAGGAATTTTGTGTATCTAGGATATCTTTAGGAGAAACTGACCTAGAGATTTTTAGAAGTAAATCTGAAAGAGCAACTCCAAGAAAATGAAGCAACATATGAAACTCTAAAAAAAAAAAAAAAAAAAAAAAAACCTGGGTGAGCAAGATGGCTCATGGGGTAAAGGTGATTGCTGCCAAGTCTGACAACCAGAGTTCAATCTCTGGGTACCATGTGATGACAGGAGGGACTAAATCAAAAATTGTCTTCAGACCACCATGAGTACAGTAATTCCTCTTGCGCACACAAACGGAACATAATATTTTTTAAAAGTAGAAATCTCCACGTGGTTTGGTTCTAGAGGAACTGGCTAGACTAGATTGAAATGTAGATTTTCATGGCTAAGTCTTACACTGTTGAGAAGGGGAACAATTCCTAGTGTGGCAGGGGAGGATTGATAAGGTAAGAGTGCATCTTGCCTGTCTATAAGGAAGATGACACATGTGGAGAAGTGAAGACTCCCACTCCTGCTCTTACTTTGTCTTCATCTCCTTCCCCCTCTTTCCCCTCATCCTTACCCCCCGCCTCTCTTTTGAGCAATAGCTACCCACAAATGGATGATGGATCACCAACCTGGAGCAGCTTACCTAAGCAAGTGACTAGGATGCAGGAAGGTAACAGGCCTAGGCTTCAGAAACTGATGTAGCTTTGAGTCTCTTGTCTAGGGACACTTGAGTTTCCCCTGGATCATCAGAAGGTGGGTGTTCCTGAAGGAGCTCGACAGGCATATTCCCTCTAGTGCTTCTTTGCAAACAGTGGGGGATTGCAGCAATCAACACCATCCTGAAGGCAGGAACATTACTTTCTCTTCTTTCTCCAACTGAACCCAAGAACCCCAGCTGCCTTTTCTGCTGTTGTCTCCTGTCATTGCTATGGTGACAACTGTGACCTTGCATCTTCTCAGAGTAGAGGAGTAAGTGCTATGAGAAGTAGTGTGCTAATTGCCATAGTGTGAAAGCCCTGTAAAGAAATAGACTCCCGTACAGGAACATGCTACTACTTGGTTAAACGTAAGAAGTATGTGGCAGCTGGGTGTGGTGGTGCACTTTTAATCCCAGCACTTGGGAGGCAGAGGCAGAGGCAGGTAGATCTCTATGTGTTCCAGGCCAGTCTGGTCTACAGAGTGAGTTCCAGGACAACCAAGTCTACATAGTGAGACCCTGTCTTTAAAAGAAAAGTAGGATGTGGCAGCACACTATTTTGTATCAATAAATTTTTTGAGTTTTTTGTTTGATTGAGATAGGGTCTCATGGATCCCAGGTTGGTTTTGAACTTGATATGTAGTTGAGGATGGCTTTGAATGTATGTCCTTCTGCCAGCACCAGTTTATGGAGTTCAGGAGATCAAAACCAGGCTCTGTGTGTGCTAGGCATGCAGTCTACTAACTGAGGTACATCCCCAGCCTCTAATAATAGCTTTGAATTCATTAATCACTTACTTATTTGGTGCTATTTAGTGCTTGCATATGTGTGCACACACATGTCATAGGAAACGTTTAGGGCTAGAGAATATCACTTGGAAGTCTGTTCTCCTTTTTCCATGGTTCCAAGGAGTTAAACTTAGATTGCCAAGGATGGTGGCAAATGCTTTGTCCCACTGAGACATCTTGCTAGTCAGTTACAGTGAGTTTGTTTTTGTTTTTAGTGAGGGTGGGTTTGAGACAGAATCTCACTGTGTAGCTCTGCACTGGCCTGGGATTCACTATTTGTAGACCAGGCTATCCTTAGACTCACAAAGATCCACCTACCTCTGCCTCTCAAGTGCTGGGATTAAAGGCATTGCCATGCCAGGCCAATTATAGTTTTTCAGTACAATGCCTGCCTCAGGATGTCTGGAGCAGCTGGGACTCAGGCCTTGAGAGAAGACCTGAGGAGACCTTCCTCTCAGCCAGTGACCTGCTTATAGCACTGTGCAAATGGCTTCTGAGCCTCACTCATTTTCCTCTAGGAAGCAGATGGAGAATGGTCCTGAATAGAGGGCTGTGGAGATTATCTGTGATAAGCACTGGCAGGTACCCACCTACGTAATATCTGAGATGGATGGGTGGGCATCCACCCAGCCTCTTCCTTCCATTCAAGATGTGTTGGTTCAGGAGTTGTTTTGTGTATGATGATAAGGATAGGTTATAGAGTCTAAACCAGAGCCAGAATGGGGTGAGAAATATTATTTACCAGAACAGGAAGGGTTTTAGGTTCTGTTCTTTTTAGCCAGAAACCTGCTGATCAACCCAAATTAGATCATCTATTGAATGAAGTATATGCTGAGCAAGTGATTTTCATTAGCCTGGACCCCACAGTGATCTTGACCACTTAGCATCTAGAAGGACTGACAGTAGTACAGGATCCTGGGATGCGCAAAAGCAGGCCGATGTTAAGGCTTCTACTGAGTTCTAGAAAGACGCTTGGTTTCCCAATACTAAAGGCTGGCAAGTACAATGCTTTGTTCAGAGTAGCAATAAATACTTGTTGGCTTGCTTTCTCTGTTTGGTGTTGGTAAGAAGGTTAAAACTTTTTAGAGCCAAGTCTTATACATTTAAAGTGTTATTAATATGAACTAGCAGTCATGTGTTTGATTTACGGTGGAATCTGGAAGAACGAGCACTAGCCATTCTTTGGCAAGTCCTCAGCACCAGCCTTGCCAGCATCTAACTCTCATTTGTAGCCCACATACCTGTGGCTGGGAAACAGTGGCTCTGTGCTTTGTACTTTGGTCTGAATGTGTTCTAGGGTAGAAGTGGTGGGTGGGGCCTCTCCCTTCAGTACTCTCAAGAGTCTGCCCCAACAGTACCATGACTATGGAGAACAACCTTCCCCCACCACAGGTGGCCTGGGCAGTGTTTAACACCACCTGACAGCTTGGTCTCCCAGGCTGAAGTTCTGTTGGTGATACTGAAATAGGTGCAGGCTATAGGGCCCAACTACTGAAGTCTTATCCCTGGGATCTTTGCAACCACACTGTATGCACACTCTTCACCATGGATCACCTTCTGTAGCACCAATGGCCTTTTGTTCTGCAGACAAGGGGAAGGGCCTTTGAGGTACTTTCCCTACACCCTGAAAGTTCTTCATATAGTTAGCTCTGCCTCACTTTCTAGGTTTTAGCTTAGTTGTCTCCCATAGAAAGGCCAGCTGGACTAATAATTGCTTTCTTTCCTCACTGAGTTGCCAGTTCTAGTTAAGCAAGGACAGTGTTTCTTTCATCCACGCCTGAGCCACAAGCATAGCAAATGCTCACTAGGCTATAATGAATAACTAGATGAGCAAGAAATACCACATGGTTTCAGAGACCAGGGAATTCCATGGATAGCCATGAGCCTGGAAGCAGGAGCTGGGTGATCTCATTGACAAGTATGTGGCCCTCCCATTCTGGATCATCAGTGTTCTCATTGTAAAATGGAAAACCAGACTCCCTTGCAATGATGCTGCACATAGTGATGTAGCTATGGTTGGCTGAGAGACTCAGGTCATTTCCTTCAGGAGCCTTACTTGGGATCTGGCCAGATACAAAGCCACCTGGAAGGGATGCCTCTTGACACTGCCATCAATGTCTGGCACTTGATGAAGATGAATTTTTCATGTTTCTGATGGGGTTAGGGTGTGACAGAGACCAAAGTCCTGGCCTAAGGTAGAAGGAAAGGACAGGGCCATCCTACCTATCTGCCGAGGTAGCCAAGCGCTCTGAGTTCATCTCTCACTAAAAGAATGGAGGAGATACACCATTTAGCAGGCTGAAATGAGGAGTGAATTATGCAATATATCCAGTTTATAGAAGGCCCTGTGTCATTTCCTTCCTCCTGAGCAAGCACCATGCTTTCTCTGTTTTTCCAGGCTGTGTGAGTCCTCGTACAGGCCTTATAAGACCAAGTTTGGGTCAACCCAGGTTGCATGGAGACCACCCTCTGCCTCTTTACTTCGGTTCACCAAGAGGACTGGAGTGAGCCCCTTCCCCTCTCCCCTTTTGTTGTAGCCCAGCAAATAACCATAAGATTCTGCCTATTGTACTATAGCAGAGTTGTTTGGTTTGGTGCAGGGTTGATGGAATCATGCCCCAGCAGTCTCACCATGCACTTCCAAGGAAACAATCTCATAACAGCCAGTTCTTTAAAGGGAGGTGAACATAAGGAAATGAGGGTCAAGTTGCCAATGTAAGCAGGAAGGAAACAAGGGTCAGATTATAGGTAGAAAGAGTGGAAACCAAGCCACACTGTTCTCGACCTTTGACCGAGAGCCACATGGTATGTCACAGTTGAAAACACTTCCATGTAGGACAGCTCATTTAGTCTTGGCAAGGAGCCAGCAGCATAGGCATTCCTCATCCTCCTTAAAAAGACTAGACCACTCATTGGGCAGCAGAATCAGAGATCACATCCTGACCTGATGTTAATTAAGGCTTCGCTTCTTATGGCCTTGTCCAGAAGTGCCCCTTCTTGCCAAGTTTGACTTTAAAGCATGTCAGGCTCCTGTAAGTGGAGGCCTGGATAAGTGGAGAAGACAGAAAGGTAGATAGGGTGCCACTGAGCACAGTCAAGACCCCGAGAATAAGAGAAGTAGACGTCAAGATCTTTCAAGAAGCTGAAGAACAAAGCAGGAGATGGGGTGAGCACTGAGAGCGAGTCCTTGGGGAGAGTGCAAGAGCAGAGACAGGAAGTCTGAGTCTTATAGGCTCAGAGACAGAGGTGAGACACTGAGTCAGAGACTACAAAATGGTACAGGGAAGCTGGTTGAATTGTGGTTCAGAGTAAGGGCCACCAGGAAACCAAGGGAGTCTCAAGTCTGGTCAGTACCAATCAGGAATCTACTTGGGGACCAGAGAGAGGCAGAAGTTTGTGTAGGCTGCAGCAGGCCCTGGAGCAGCCAGAGGAGCTCCATGTGGATCCTGGGAAGTGTCTTTGAACTAGAAAATAGAGCGCACAGCAGTAGGAGAGCATTCTTGGGGGCACACCTGGAATTTCTCACACTCTGCATTGCTCTCTTCTGAAATTCTTTCCCGCTGGAACTTAGCTACACCCAGCATGTGACTTGGCTGTGCTGCAGAATATCTGGGCTAGGGGAAGAAAAGGGAAAGTAAGGATTCTGCAGAACCTTCCAGGAGAAACCCACCTCTTACATGGAGGCAAAGGCAGAGTGGTGGGAAATGGGCAGGAAAAAAAAAACACAACAGGAACTTGTACTTGACAGAGTACTGCTGAGTCTTCTGGCTCAATGTGGTGGTGTGCACTCGCTCAGGCAGACATTTAAGTGCTTTGGGAGGTCTGGGAGCTTTGGGGAGGAGTGACTGTAGGTAGGGAGTAGTAATATGAGTGGAGGCTTTGTGACATAGTTGGCTCCTTCACCACTTTCCCCTCAAATTTTTTCCAAGTTAGCCACAGCTGCTGTCAGTCTTGCGGGATGGCTTATTCTGATTTTCAATGAAGTGCCACATGGAGTGACAGGCTGTCCAAGACTCAGGCCTAAGACCCAGCTATACTGGGCTAACTAATCCTCAGGCAGAGGATTACCCAGTATTGGCAAAGCTCTGCCTGAAACCTTGGGCAACTCCCCTAAGTGCTGGGCCCTAGCTGCCCTCCTATGAGGGATGGGGAATTTTAGCTTTCACAGGGCTCTGCACACCATCTAGGAGCCAGTGACCAGTAGTTGCTACCACATTTCAAAGCATTATTAGTCTCATGTACAGAGCAGTGCTCCAAGTCAACCCCTTTGCATCTGGAACTGACCATGTCTGCGATGCAGCAGGCATCTTGGGAAAGCCGGGTGGGGTCATGAGGATGCTGCATCATCTTCCCTAGTACCTGCAGGACTAGAACGGCTCTACTTTACATTGTGGAGACTCTGCCACCCAGAGATGTCAGAAAGCTCTCTGTGGCCTGTTTGTGGGTATGGACCCTAGCTGAGGCTCATCTATTTGTCAGGGATGTAGAAGTGGGCTTCTCCTGCTGAGCAGCTGACTTCCTTTGTGCTATTAGACACAGGAACACCAGGAGGGCATGTAAATACCTCAGTATTAGAAGCCACAGACTGTGGTCAAAAGGGACCGGGTCCAAAGATCCATAAAAGGCCTTGGAGGACCCTGCCATGAGCTTTGGGGAAACCCACTACCTCAGACAACATTTCCCAGGATCAAATCCTGCTGTCCTGCCTTCCCAGATCTAACAAAATTAAGCCCATTCCTGGCTCTAGAAGCTGGAAGGAATGCAGGGGCTGTCCTTTTGGCTCTTAAGTTTGGAGAGCCTTGCAGGAAGAAGTCTGGTGGGGAGGGGTGGGGGTGGGGGTGGGGGCACTGTGATGATGAGATACATCAGATGCCAGAACAGAATGAGGCAGATGCCTGAAAAGGGTCCCAAAAGAACACCCTGACCTCCTATCAGCCCTGGTAGCACAGACAGGTGGTCTCCAAAAGCAATGTGGCCGGACTGGTGCACAGCGCTCTAGACAGCAAAGCTTGTGCTTAGCATTCAAAGGCCTGGGTTCGATCCCCAGTACAGCAGGAAAGTTTTTGATAAAGGTAGTAAGAACTGGTTGAGCCTGAGAGATTTGGCGACATAAATATCAGGAGAGAGTACCCTAAATTAGTTCCCCAACTCCCCAAAGCACTTAACTTTTCCAGGAAAGACTTGTACCTGGTACTGGCTTCCCAAGTCGCCCCCTCCACACCCTCTGCCACTCACTCTGCTCTTCTGCTTGTCCCTAGCCCTGGGGTTGCCTGTGGTATCCTAGGAACGTGGCGCTTGTGGTCCTGTTACATAACCAGCTTCTATCCCATCCATGAGTTCAGCCCTCCAGCAGCGAGCAAGTGGTGAGCAGAAAGCCTCCTCTCCAGATACAGCGGCTGCCCAAATCCACGGGCTCTGCCACTCCTCTGCTCACCCCAACGTGCAGAGGGAGGGAGCTTAAGAAGCAATCAGCTTCCAGTTGGACTCCTTCAGGCACTGTAGTCCATCCTTGCCCCACGTGAGCACAGCACCTGTCAGTAGCTGCACGCTGGCCCTGGCACCCAAAGCCAGCAGGCACAGGGGCAGCCCAAGAGTTGGTGTGGTACCCACATACATTCTGGGGTCCTTCTCTGCATTGCAGCCCTTCTGCCCATCTTGCTACTGTCCCTGTGCCTGCTTCCATCCCCTAGGTACCTTGCCAGTATAGACCACTGTGTTCCTACCTGCTTTCTTCTCTGACCAAGGCAAAGAATGCTCCAGCAGGGACTTGAGGACCTCAGGCATGTCCATGGCAGGGGCCACTCCAATCTGGTTGCAGCTCGACATGGCCCAGCAGGAGGTGCTTGCTCCGGAGTTTAGAAGCAGCTGGAGAGGCAGGGGCTGCTGGGGAGCCACAGGCTAGGGAGGCAGGCGGGGTGTGAGCCTGAGGCAGCCAATGGGCAGCCCCAGCCCAGCCCGCCTGTCCACCCCCAGCTCGGCCACCTGCCAGCTACGGCAGCAGCCAGGCCTTCCCTTCTCGCTGCTTGGCAGGGCGGACCTGGCCTTGTGCCAGCTGCAGCACGTGGAGCCACAGCGCCAATCCTCTGACAGAGAACCCGGCCTGTTATCTAACTTTGCAAAGGGAAGTTCTCCCCCAGTCTGGGAGCCATAACCAGGGCTGCCAGATGAGAACGGTGAGCAGAGCTCCACGCCCACAGCAAGTGAGCACAGGCACATACAGGGAGCTGAGGGGTGGGGGAGTCCTGGAGGCCCAGGCTCAGTGGAGAGCAGGGCACACTGCGCAAATCAACCTGGAGTGGAATCAGAGGGAGCTGGAAGAAAGAAGGGTGAAAGACTAGACCAGCATCTCAGGCAGCTGAGCACAAAAGACGCTGTAATAGCACCATGCATTCGGTTCATGTGAGAGCTTGCGAGTCCCAAGGGGTTGGGTATGTTTGAATGTATATGTGCCATGTGCATGAGCCTCGCAAGGTGTGTATGCGTTTATGTGGGGTGCATAGCTGGGGTGTCATACTATCTGTCCAACTTGAAGCTTGCTCTCCAAGTCTCTGGTCTCTCAGAAAGGGAAGAAGAAGAAATTAGGTCCCTAGGATGGTTGTTAAGGTGGGCACTACTGAAAAGGGACAGCCCTGCCAACTTGATTCATGCTTGGCCTGAGTGACAAACCTTGCTTTGCCCATCACTCAGGTTTAAGTGGCAGTGGCCACCTGCCATAAACTCCTCCTTTTTCCCACAGGTGCACTGTGATTCCCCAGGACATTGACTGTGGATGAGTGAAGTCACACACTCCCATGTCCTCAGCATTCCAAGAGTGGAGTCAGAGAGGTCAGACTTAGGCAGAGATGGCAGGCTGCAGAATTTAGAACAAGCCAGAAACTGATTCTGAGGCTCAGCTTCAAACTGAACACAGTAAGCTCCATCAGGCTTGCTTCTGCAGCTCAGACACCCTGGGGTGGATGATAAGCTCTTGGTTTTGTGTCCTGTGCCTGATCTCACAGAGATCCATGGCTGCTTTCCCAAATCACATCTTACACAGAGCTGGAAATGTTCCCCAATGTCTGCTGCCCCAGGTCTTTAGTGTATTCTTTAATTACCGTATTTCCCTCCTGAGTGATCCTCCCCAGATTAATGAAATTACATATTATATATTACATAACCCACAGCTCCAGAACTCATTCTGGAACCAGGCAGGCACTGAACTTGTGGCCTCTCAAATGGCCAGGGTGAGGTTTGTAGGACCAGGCTGGGCCAGGCTTCCTTTTTTTTCCCTCTCCCAATACAAGAAAAGGGCCTTGTGCATGCTGGGCAAGTACTCTAAGCCCTCAATTAAATTTCTTCTTTGTTTCATACACACATACATAATATACTTAAGCATATGCTTCCATTCCATTATCCTCTCCTATCCCCTATTGTCCCTTGTTGTTGTTGTCATTTTTAAAGGCTATGATAGTTATGGATATGTGTGTATATAATATATTACACATACACACAAATACATATATGTATATATTTTAATTGTGTCTAGAGAGTTGGCTCAGCAGTTAAGAGTACTTCTTGTTCTTGCAGAAGACCCAGGTTTAGTTTCCAGTAGCTACATGGTAGATACCTACCTGGCTAGCTCACAACCACTCTTACTACATTTCCATTTCTAGGTGATCCAACTCGCTTTCATGGTCCCTGCAGGCACCAGGCACACACATAGTGCACATACACACATGCAGGCAAACACTCATACACATGAAAATAAAATCTATTTTTAATAATTATTTTCATGTATTTATTTTGTGTGTGTGTGTATGTGTAGGTACATACACCATGGTATGCATGTGTAAGTCAGAGGACAGTTGCCAAGTTGACTCTCTCTTTCTACTTTGCTAAGTCCCTTGTGTAAAGCTTGGCAGCAAGTGCCTTTACCCCAAGCCAGATCACCAGCCATAGTCTTGAACTTTGATCCTCCTTCTGTGGCTTCCTGAGTGATGAGATTATAGGTGTGCATCACCATGCCTGGCTACTTCTCATTATAGCTTTTGTACATTTATTTGTGTGTTTATGAGTGTGTGGGAGCACTCACATGCCATGGTGCACATGTGGAGGTGAGAAGACAACCTCCTTGTACTGTGAATATCCATCCCAGGGATTAAACTGAGGTTGTCTGGTTAGCTGTAAATGCCTTAACCTGCTGAGCTCTCGTGTCTACTCTACTTTTAATTTCTGTATAGAAACCTCAGTACATGGATCAAAGCTCAGAACCTTGGGAAAGCTATACTTTAAAATTAGTTTCTTTCTTTTTTTTGTTTTTTGTTTTTTTGAGACAGGGTTTCTCTGTGTAGCCCTGGCTGTCCTGGAACTCACTCTGTAGACCAGGCTGGCCTCAAACTCAGAAATCTGCCTGCCTCTGCCTCCCAAGTGCTGGTTTTAAAGGTGTGCGCCACCACGCCTGGCTCTTCTTTATTTTCATTACGTGTATGTGTGATGTGGCAGCAGAGGCCAGAAGAGTGTTGACTGGCACTGGAGTTACAGGTAGCTGTGAGCTGCTCCATGTAGGTGCTGGGAATTGAACTTGAGTCCTCTACAAGAGCAGTGTGTTAGAGTTCTCTGGAAGAACAGAACTGATAGAACAGTATATATATGGGACTTATTCAAATAGCTTACAGGCTGGGATCTGAGTAGCTTAGCAATCAGTGGCTGTCTCATGACCAAAAAGCCAAGGATCTGGTATTCTGTCCTGAGAGACTGGATGTCTCAACAGTTTCAGTCTGATGCTGGAATCCTGAAGGGTTCCTAGAGATCTGCTGGTCTTCAGTCTACATTAGAATCCAGAAGAAGTGGGCTCTAATACAACTGAAGGGGTGCCTCAGCAATAGAGTAGTGAACTTACCAGCCCAAACAAGGGTAAGCAGGCAAAAAGCTACCAGAAGGTGTGGCCCAGATTTAGGGTGAGTCTCCCCACCTCAAATGATCCAGTCAGTAAAGTCTCTCACAGGGTGTCTATCAGCTTGCATTTGATTCCAGATGTAGTCAAGATTAGCCATCTCCCCAGCCCCTGCCAGGTCGTACTTCACAACATTTGTTTCCCTGATCCTTCTCCCTCATTCGTCTCATAATAAATTTAGGGTTTTTATTTAACCTTCCAGTGTTTCTTTTTGCAAATATGTACTAGTAAAATTTCAGTTACATTTTTTTGAACACTGTATGTTTCAGTCAGCAGAGGCCATCTGGTGATCACAAAGGGAACCCTCTCTTCTGTTCTCTGCCAGCAGGAGCCCTGGCCAGTCCCCCTTTGCCCTGTACCCGAGGTGAGAATGAGGTGGGAGCTGGAGTTCAGGCTTGAGTTGTACTGTGATTGCAAACTGAGGCTGATTCAGGCTGGGCTGGTACATTAACTTGTACAAAACTGGCTTAACAGAGAGATAGAAGCCAGGAATACCTTTAATCCCAGCACTTGGGAAGCAGAGGCCAGCCTGGTCTATGCAGCAGGTTCCAAGACAGCCATGATTACATACAAAGAATTTTTTTTCTTCAAGACAGGATTTCTCTGTGTAGCCCTAGCTGTCCTGGAGCTAGCTCTGTAGACCAGGCTGGCCTTGAACTCATAGAGATCTGCCTGCTTCTGCCTCCAGAGTATCAGGATCAAAGATGTTGTGCACCACTGCCCGCTGAGTGTCCCTATCTTAAAAAACAAAGAGGAAGATAGATTTGCACTAGCAAGCTTGTACTGCTTCCTTTGCTGTGGATATTCAGCAAGGGCCCTCACTAGATGATACTGAACCAGGTCATACTTCTTGAACTTGGAGGCTTCAGAACTGTGGGACAAGTTATGCTTCCATTCTTTATAAGTTATCTGGCCCCCGGCATCCCTGTCACAACAGGAGATAGATTAATGCCCCATGTTCGTGGCACCAGACTAGACCTTGCAAACATTTCAAAGCTAAACAACAGGTCTAGTGAAGCTGTATCTATGCTCAGTGCATGCTGACACCCTCTCTTTGTACTCAAGGGGTCCAGCTGGCAGTGTCACCAGTGATCAGACATGGTGGCTGGGGATAGGAGCAGCGGGGAGGAAGTGTGGCTAAGTATGTACCTGGAGACATTTGGAGAGGCCTTGGGCAGGGATTCAGATTGCCCACACGTTCAGGGTTTCTGGACTTAGAGGTCTAAAGCCCTCTGTAGATGGTCTAGGTCTATTAGTTTTTTGGTTGTGAGCCTAGCCTTTAACAGCTGAGCCATCTCTCCAGCCCGGTCTGTTAGTTTTTTAATCAGTGTGCTGACTCCATCCCTGTACTTTACCCTTCATTTTTCCTGACTTTGTCCTCGTTCACTAACAAGGTATTTTTATGGGACAACAGATACATCTATTCAGAGGCAAGCTGTGACCCCCCACCTGAAGGTCCTTCTCAGTAAGAACTTGGTTAAGAACTTTGATGGTCAGCCAGGCGTGGTGGCGCATGCCTTTAATCCCAGTACCTGGGAGGCAGAGGCTGGCAGATTTCTGAGTTCGAAGCTAGCCTGGTCTACAAAGTGAGTTCCAGGACAGCCAGTGCTATACAGAGAAACCCTGTCTCGAAAAACCAAAAAACCAAAAAAACAAAAAAAAAAAACAAAAAAAACAAAAAAAACCCAAAAAACAAAAAAACTTTGATGGTCAGCCGGGCATGGTGGCGCACACCTTTAATCCCAGCACTTGGGAGGCAGAGGCAGGTGGATATCTGAGTTTGAGGCGAGCCTGGCCTACAGAGTGAATTCCAGGAGCTACACAGAGAAACCCTGTCTCAAAAAACCAAGGGGGGGGGGAGAACTTTGATGGTCTTCTGTTATCCCCTTGGCCAGCAGGGTATATTTAACTTCCAGGCCCCAAAGCAATGTCAGAGCGGCCAAAATACAAACCTGCTCATGAGTCAGGTCCAGTTGCACAGGCTCCTCTTTCCTGAGTCGTGGGTGTTTTCCCAGAAGGCTGTACAGGCTGCCCTGGTTGAGAACTGTTAGATGTTTTGGCAGAACTCTCAAACATCTTCACTGGAGAGGCACATGGCTGCCTCCAGGTCCTTGGCACCTGTACCTGCCCTAAGGAGCAACCAGAGAGTGCAGGAGCTAGTGCCATGTCAGTGCGGTACCATGCAGGCCAAAGCTAGAAACAGACCCACATTCCATCAGGGCTACCACCCACTGCATGACTATCAGATACTCTGAACATCCAGTTACACTGCTACATGGAACTGCAGGTGTGAAATAAAATAAAAAGGGAAAATGCAGAATTGTAAGTGCTACTGATTGTGATGTAGAAATCAGGCTGCAGACTCTCTTCAGAAGTCTTGTATCCCTAGGATCTGCACAGGGTGGGTGCTCACTTGGGTAATGCTTCCTAATGTGAGCCAAACGAAGATCAGAAGAGAGTAAAGGGAATTTTAAATTGGGCTATCTTGGCTCCTTAGGTTTACTGAAGTCTTCTTACTCACTTTAATTTCCTGGGTTTAAGGAATGTCCCAGTGCAAGCTCATGCATGTGCCCTACAGCCCAAGAACAGGCTTGTGGGTTTGGTTTTGTTTTTCCAGACAGGGTTTCTCTATGTAGCTCTAGCTGTCCTGGCACTCACTCTATAGACCAGGCTGGCCTCTAACTCACTCTCTTCAGACACTCCAGAAGAGGGGGCATCGGATCCCATTACAGATGGTTGTGAGCCACCATGTGGTTGCTGGGAATTAAACTCAGGACCTTTGGAAGAACAGTCATGCTCTTAACCGCTGAGCCGTCTTCTCTCCAGCCCCTAAGTCTTCCTTTTTTAATCCCATCATTTGTTAGTTTGAGTTCCTCCTGTATACCTAGTTCAAATGACTCCTGTCTTCAGGGAATTCATAGGTCCAGGGCCTTTGCTCCCAGGCCATACTATCCTGCAGCTTAAAGCTAACTGGCAAGCAAGGCATGGTGGGTACTTATAACTAAGCACTCTGAGACAGGATGGCCCATGCAGGTTTGAGTCTAGCCTGCAAAGCAAATTCTAGGACAGTCGTGGCTACAAAACAGACAAAACAAACAAACAAACACCCCAAAACACTGTCTTGGGGGGGAAAAAATTCCCAGCCAGCCAGGGCTCTGTAAACCAACTACACTTCAGGAAATTTAAAAAGCACCGCTGTGAGATTAGATGTCCAGTCTTCTTTGAAAGTTGAGGACACTGTTGGGTGTGGTAACACAGGTCTCTAACCCCAGCATTCAGGAAAGGAGAGGCAGGGACAAACATTCAAAGCTGGTATCATCCACTGCTACATATTAAGACTTGTCCCAAAGAGTTTTTAAAAAGTTGACAACTCTTTCCTATATAACCTTGGGTCTCCCTAGGGCTCAGAGGATCAAGGTTGCAGTCTAGATCACACTGTGAAGCCTGGTGTGACCCCTTACCTTCCTGGACAGCCCATGCGCAAAAATGGCCCAGAATGTGGAGCGGCACATGATGGTAGAAGCAAGAGGCACGGGCAGTCCCACAGAAAGCTCTGTGCGCAGGCTGGCAGCTGGGAGGAAGCTGCCAGACAGAGCGTGCCTCCCTGGGCCACTTGTACTGAGCACAGCTTGTCCTTGCTTCGGAGGTGCTGCTGAGTTGGGTCAGCTGGGTCTCCATGTGTACACAGGGATACTGCCCCTCACCCCCTGGAATGTCTGCCCCAGGCACAGCCAGCTGGGGCTAGCTCTGTCCCAGGAGCCCTGGTCCCCTGAATCCATGCAGTAGTTGGGAGGAGCAGGAGTGACACCTGGGGGACAAGAGTCACAGTGCACACATATATTCTATAGAACAAAGGCTAAAAGAAGCAAATTTCTCTCATTTTATTTTAAGAAGGACAAAAATTGTTATTAAAACATCTACATTATTATCAAGATACTAGACCTTATGATATTTAATATTAAAGTGTGGTATTCTTAAATTTTAATACAGACATTTTTAAAGGACCATTAGATTGATTACTGCCCAGCTGAGAAATGCAGCATCCCTCCCACTACCCTCACTCCATGTCTACTGTGCAATCTTGTTCTTGCTCTTAGGCCCCGCTTCAACCCTGAGCCTTCCAACCAGGGGCCCTATAAGGGGTCACATCTGATTAACTATAGTCATCATTTAAGATGTTATGTTGTCCCCCACCCCAGGTCATCCCTATCGTTCTTCTCTTCCATGTTGGGGGACACAGGTCTAGAATGTAAAGGAGCCCAGATCTCAGGGACCCCTGGACAGACGAACAGCAGAAAAACCCTGGATTCATCCTCCTCTGGTGGGAAACAAACACTAAATTACTTCCTTTTCCTGAGCACACTGGTATTCCATGATGGTGTTCTAGACATGGATCTGTGGGAAACTAGCAGTCAGAGCAGGTGAGGGCCACCCTGCCCTTTCTGCCCCAGTCATCTGAACCAGGGCTCCGGTCTCAATGCCCTAAACAACCAGATGACCCCATAAGCACTGAAAATTCACAAGGATGTCTGCATTTTTTTTTTTTTGTGCCAAATTCCTTATCTTTAGCTCTCAACAGAAGAGATTCCTTGGATACCACACACATATATAATATTATATAGAGCGATATATTTAATACCTGTGTATATATGCATCACAGGGGCGACATATATACACACTAAAACAAGGCTGGTGACAACAGACTGCAACACCACGGGTCAGGAGAACAAGTGTCATCCACATTCACGGCCATGGCCCCCACCTTAGATGTGGTCTCACCTCCCCTCCAGCCACACTGCCAGCACCCAAACTCTGCAGTGCTAGCCAGCTGGGGTCAGGGAAGAGGGGCAGGGTAGAGGATAAGGTGCATGCCATGGTTATCGGGAGAAGGTTGGGCAGGATGAGGGGTGGGTGGGTCCTTTATGCCCAGGTGCCTATCATTGTGCCCTTGAGCTCTAGCAACCCTGGCTGGAGGAAAAATAGGAGTGTCTGTTCATTCTATCTCACTCCTTGATAGCCTTAGTTTCTGGTTCCTTCTTGGGGGGGTGCTCCACTTCTTGTTTCAATGGGGTGGAACATTCTGGAATGTTTTGGGTAGCCAGGGGAGGCTGTGTCTACCTGTGTGTGTGGGGGGGGTGAGATGAAAAGGTGTAGGCGTACTTCAGAAGATAAAAAGGCCTAAGAGGGTATTCACTGGGGTTCTAGGCAGCCAGTAGGGTTGAGCATAGGCTGGATGGGGCTGAGATAGATGGTCATAACAGTATATCTGGGTCTTGTAGAGAGGACTACAGAGGGTCCCCAGGAAAGAGAGGCTATTTCTCATAGTGGCCCATGGAGCCTAGGCCGCCTTCCCACTCTTCATATTCCTCAGAGCCTCCCCATGCTTTGTACCTTATCAGAACTTGAGCTCATGGTGCCCTGTATTCTGTCACTTGTCTGTGACAGCTCTTGAGGATATAGCCTCCATCGCTTACCCCAACATCCCCCCAACACGGAGCTAAGAAGACCAGTTCGTGCCTCAGCAGCCCTTCCCCAGGTCCCAGGGATGTTGCCCAGAGGCTCCAGCTACTAATGGGTGGGTGGGGTTTTTGACCAATGTTCACATCCCAGTTCTGTACCAGAGAGGGCTAAAGACCCTGGGTAAGCCACTCCTCCTGCTAGAACTCAGCTTTTGTTTCTGTAAAATGGGCTGTGTTGACTCCAAGGCTGAGGTACGGTCTACAATTGTGGCTGACAAAGGAGAGGCATGGGTGGGGTGGTCAGGAGCACCTGGACTGTTGAATCGCTTCAGATAGCATCTGCCTTAGCCCTCGCCCCTTTTGCAGATCAGAACCTGAGGCCCCAGGTGGAGCTCCCAACTCCATCTCATGACTATACTTTAAGCTAATCAGGGCCTCCTGCCCTTTGCTGTGTCCTGATCTGGTCCCAGGGAAAGGGAGAAGAGGAAGGTAGAGAAGGAAAAGGACCTCCTACTGCATATTCAAGTGGGGACCCCAGGCTCCCCAGCACTGAGCTTTGGACCCATTTAGGAGCAGACAGAATTTAAAGCTGTAGGCTGAAGCTGGCCAGGCCCCTCCCTCTCCAACCAGGAGAACTAGAATTGGGGAGGGTCTGCCCCCATTTTGACAGGACAAGGATCCTGGGATCACTTGGGGTTGCAGTGTATGACCTGGGAATACACACCTGGGGTACTGGGGGTGGAAAGGATGGGCAGGGACCCAGCGGACTGGGGGCTGCCTGATGGGGTGGTCCCCTGCCCCCAACCCACCCCCGACCCCAGGACTTTGTCATAGCTGAGACCTGGCCCTACTCCCCAGCAGTGGTGGTGGCAGCAGTAGCAGTTGCAGCAATGGGGGCATCTGGGGTGGCACCGGTGGTGTCCCCATCCTCTTGCAGCAGGAAGTTGTATTTGCCAAAGTCATCATCCCGTGGACACAGAAGCATGTCCTTGCGGGCCTTGGCAAGCTTTTGCTTCAGCACCTCACGCCGGTCCAGCCACTCGTTGAGTTCCTCTTGTCCATGGGCACAACGGCACTTGTCCCCGTCTGGGCAGGCCTTGCCCTTCTGGAGCCTGTGGGTGGCAGAAGGCTCACTGACTGAGCTCTATGCCTTCCCATCTTCCTAAAATATGCTTCTCCCCAGACAGTTCTGGTCCTGGCTCAGTGAACCCGACAAAGTAGCACTCTCTAGGATCTGATCCAGTGCTGTGGAGGAGGGCTAGAGATAGGCCTGAACCCACCCCTCCACCCTGCCCACCCCTCCACCCTGCCCACCCCTCCACCCTGCCCACCCCCAGTACTGTACTTATCTCTAAGATACACCAAGTCAAGAGATGGAGCTGGGCCCAACATCCTTGTCCTCAGGCCCACCTGCTCCTTGCCCTCCCTGCCCCTGTGCTCCCTGTCACACGGCCCTCAGCACCTGTCACAGAGTCGGAACTCGCCCATGGGGAAACGGTAGGCCCAGCCACTGGCATCGCTGTCGGAAGTGAAGACCTTCTCCTTGTGCTTCTCAGACTGGATGTGCTGTTGCCACTGCTTCTTGCTGTTGCTATTCTTGCCGCAGAGCCAGCAGTGGTAGCCCATCTGTGTGCACAGCTTTGTGGGTGCCTGCTTCCATGCCCCTGCCCCTCTCAGCCCCTCCAGGATGCCCTCCCCACTGGTCCCGGCTCGTCATGGGGTAGGGCTTACCATGATGTCAGCATAGTCTGTGGGCATCTGGATCTGCTTCTCTCCTTCCCGAGAGCTGATGGGGGTCCCCTCTCCTGGCTTCCCTGGGTTGTGTTTCTTCAGCCACATGTCATAGGTCTGTTGCATATCCAGGACTGGGTAGGGACAGAGTACTTGGTGAGGGGGCTTCCCCATCCTATAATCCCTGCTGGACTTGGGGGGGGGGTGCACAAAAATCTTAAGCTCTGCTGCTGTAGAGCCTGGTCCGAGGGACTAATCACGAACAGGAAGTCCAGAGTATGTTCTAGAGATTAGCAACGAGGTGATACAGATACAGGAATACAGGACAAGCCTGCCACTCACTCTTGTTCTCCTTCATGAAGGTCCACATGTCCCTCTCCTCAGGGCTGTGTGCGAAGGAGCAGTTCCCCACATACTGGCATTTGCGGCCATTCTGGGCATGGATGCAGAGCTGTGGGTGGGCAAAAGGATGCCTGCTGATCAGTCAGTCCCACAGGGCTGTGTCCCAGTGCTGGCCAGTTCAGAGCCTTTCAGGGCCCACAACCTCTTGTATTCTCCCCTCCCCCACACGTGCTCACGTCATATTGCTGTGGGAAGTTTCGAATGGATGGCAGCGGCCTCACGGACACCCATTTCCTCTTGGCCTTGGACATCACCAGAAGGACCCGCCTCTCCTTGGTCCAGCTGTAGGTCAGAAATGGGAGTCATTACAGAGAGTCAGAGAGGAAGCCTCAGGGTTATGAGGCTTTCTTTCCTCTCAGAGCCCAGGTCTCCTAAGTCTTGGCCTCCTCCCTCATGTGGCTCTGGCAGTGCCCCATGCTGCCCAAGCACCTGCACTGTGCCTGCTTACCAATGCCGGGCCTTGGCACTGCAGTACTTGAGGTCCTTGTCCGGCTCTACCACCTGCCCATTCCTCCAACACTGACCACACACAAACTTCATCTGCAGGTCAAAGGTGCTGGGTCCATGTGTCCTTGGGGTACCCTATTGGAAGATGGGGGAGTGGGTTGGACAAGCTGTAGCCACCAGGCCTTAGGCCTCTGGGAGTCCTAGGACCACTCGGTCTTACATTGGCTAGTCTACTGCCCAGTTTTACTGTCAGGCAGTGAGCTCTCAGCTAAGGGCCCTCTGACTAGGGGAGCCAGATGTGGAGAGGGACTCCTGAACCACCATCTTCTTGCTCTCCGACTGATCTTCACATACCCTTACTCTTTTAGAGGTCTGGTTTGTGCAACCACTGTATAGAATAGCTTCTCTTGTTAAAAATTTATTTTAAATTGATTGCATTTATTTTTAGAAAGGGTCTCACTATGCATCCCTGGCTAGAACTTGCTAGAGACCAAGCTGGCCTAGAACTCACAGAGATCTATCAGTTGTTTCCTGAGTGTTGGGATTCAAGGCACAAGCTACAATCTCAGCCTATTTTATTCTTTTTTTTTTTTTTTTTTTTTTTTTAATTCTGATATTGCAGCATCTGCCTTATTTTGAT
>NC_034606.1:47004176-47024409 GCF_900095145.1 Mus pahari | reverse complement strand
TGTAGACCAGGCTGGCCTCGAACTCAGAAATCTGCCTGCCTCTGCCTCCTGAGTGCTGGGATTAAAGGCGTGCACCACCACGCCTGGCTGCCTATTTTATTCTTAAATTAAGTGTGTTGTGTGTGTATGTGTGTTCACATGTATGTAGGTGCCCTTGGAGACCAGAAGCATTGGTTAGATACCCCTGGAGCTATGATTACAGGTTGCTGACATGCTGGGAATCAAACTCAGAGCCTCTGAAAGAACAGCATGTGCTCTTAATCTCTACAGCTCCTCAAACTGTGATCACAACCCATAAAGGTGAGATAACTGAATTTGGGAGCTTGGAAACTTTGGCAATATCCAAACTTTCTGAATATACAACAAGCAGAAATCAATTTAACATCAGACATGCAAGGAATTCGAGGTGTGTCTGGCAGCACTTCCAAACGCTGCATCGTGTCAGTTTACCAAACCCTTGGTTCTAAGTACCTGATATGCACACACTGCACTGTGTCACACCCTGTAACACCCAGAAACACTGCCTGACTGAGGCTCAGATTCCAGACTGTTGCGCCTTGTGAACGTCCATGTTCTTACGATATGTACAGACTTGCTGTGTGAACGTCAGTGTTCTTACGATATGTACAGACTTGCTGTGTGAACGTCAGTGTTCTTATGATATGTATAGACTTGCTGTGTGAACGTCAGTGTTCTTATGATATGTATAGACTTGCTGTGCTTTAGAAGAACAGTGGTCCACAGGAAACAAAGGCCTTAAATATTTTCCTACTCTTCTATCTCAGCATGTATACCGAAGTAGTGTATCTTTGGGTTACGCTATTAGAACGATTTCTAAAAGTTGCGTTTGAGGCTAAAGATATGGCTCAGTGGCTGAGAGCACTTGTTCTTAGAGAAGACTTTGGCTGGTTCCCAGCACCCACATGGTGTATTACAACTATCCATAACTCTAGTTCTCCTTTTCTGACGTCTGTGGCAATAGGCATGCATATGCTATAAATACACGCATGTAAGCAAAACCAGTCATACGCATGAACATTTTTTTTCTGGTTTTTTGAGACAGGGTTTCTATGTATAGCTTTGGCTGTCCTGGAACTCACTCTGTAGACCAGGCTGGCCTCGAACTCAGAAATCTGCCTGCCTCTGCCTCCCAAGTGCTGGGATTAAAGGCGTGCACCACCACTGCCCGGCTTATAAACATTTTTTTTTTTAAAGTGTAGTGTGGTGACATATCCCAGCATGGAGGGCAATGGAGGAAGATAGATCTCTGTGAGTTAGAGGCTGTGCTGGCTGTTTTTGTCAACTTGACACAAGTTAGAGTCATCTGAGAGGAAGGAATCTCAACTGAGAACATGCCTCCCTAAGATCAGGCTGTAGGCAGGTCTGTAGAGCATTTTCTTAATTAGTGATTGATAGGGCAGGTCCCAGCCCATTGTGGGTGGGGTCATCCCAGGGCTGGTGGTTCTGTGTTCTATAAGAAAGCAGGCTGAGCAAGCCACGAGGAACAAACCAGTAAGCAGCACCCATCCCTCCATGGCCTCTCCATCAGCTCCTGCCTCTAGATTCTTGCCCTGTGTGAGCTTCTGCCTTGGCTTTCCCCAGTGGACTGATTCAGGATATATAAACCAAATACACCCTTCCCTCTCCACAGTGCTTCGGTTGTGCTGTTTCAACACAGCAGTGAGAGAGAGAGACAGAGAGAGAGAGAGAGAGAGAGAGAGAGAGAGAGAGAGAGAGAGAGAGAGTGAGTCTGGTCTGTCTGTGTGTTTTAAAGCTGTTGCTGTTGAGTTGCTCTTCTGTAGTTTATGAGACTGTGTGAACACAGGTATCCATGGAAGGCAGAGGGCATCAGATCCTCTGGAACTGCTGTCACAGGCAACTGTGAGCTGCCTGATGTGAGTACTGGGAACCAAACATGAATTGTCTGCAAAAGCATCAAGTACTTATTATTATTATTTTTCAACACAAGGCTTCTCTGTGTAGCACTGGCTATCTTGGAACTAGCTCTGTAGGCCAGGCTGGTCTTGAACCCTGAGATCTGCCTGCCTCTATCTCCTGAGTGCCAGGATTAAAGGCGTGCGCTTCAGCAAGCACTGTTTTTCTCCACAAGATACATAAAAAGCCTCTATTTGTAAGGGAGCAGAAATTTAATCAAACGCATCAAATCCTCTGTCACCCGACTCCTCAGACTCGTTTATCTTGTCTTTCTTCTCTGCTGCAGCAGAGACAGAAGAGCAGCAAGGAGCTGCAGAGCCAGGGGCAGCAGAACACAGCCACAGCCCCACCAGCAGGCACACTCGTGAGCTTTGGTGAGCTCTCCTCACGGCTGAGTTGTTTTATGACATGAATTTTAGTGTGGAGTTAGTACTGAATTTCCAGTAAAGCTCTAAACACACCTCTGCCCCTTTGTGCTACATGTTTATGCACAGTAGTAGTGCCAGCATTTTGAATTTGTTAACCATAAAAACAAAATACTGATCAATCCAAGAAGTGTTGCCTCTACATCCTGTAATTAACTATTCCACCAAGACTTAATTTTTTAATCTCACTAACATTTGATTAATAAACAATTTAATAAACAATAAAATTATATGTATACCAAAGAATTATTTTTAAAAATGTGTGACCCATCATTAGCAACTGTTTGATATATAGCCAGATGTGGTAGCTTACGTGGATAATCCCATTATTTAGGAAGCTAAGACAGGAAGATTGCCACAAGAGACCAGCATGTGTTACAAAGTAAATCCCAGGAAATCCTGGACTACATAGTAAGAACCAATCTCAAAACAACAACATTTCTGATTATGTGCCCATCTCACATACCTACATGTCTATGCCACATGGAAACTATTCAGGTGAGAAATGGAGAGGGTGCAAGAGGCTGTCCTGGGGCACAGCACGCTACACGGCATGCTGCCTTCTCTACCTGGATTCCTCTATTCTTCCTGTAACTTATTCTAAAAACATGTCTTTCAAAATTCAGCTCAAAGGACTGGTGAGATGGCTCAGTGGTTAAGAGCACTGACTGCTCTCCCAGAGGTCCTGAGTTCAATTCCCAGCAACCACATGGTGGCTCACAACCATCCGTAATGGAATCTGATGCCCTCTTCTGCTGTGTCTGGAAATAGCTACAGTATATTCATACACATAAATAAATCTTTTTTTGAAAAAAAAAAAAAAAAGACAAAATTCAGCTCAGGGGCTGGATGGATGGCTCCACAGGTAAGAGTGCTTGCAGCAAAATCGAAGACCACGGCTTAGATCCCAGCACCTATGTAAGGACCAGGTGTGGCCCTGCACACAGCACTGAGCGGGTCAGCAACAGGACTGTGCTGGGACTAGACTAGCAAGAAAGTGCAAGCTGTAGGGTCAGCAAGAGACTTCACCTCCAAAGGAAAAAGGCAGAGTGGTAGAGGGGACCCTGGGGGGACACTGGTACCTCCTCTGGCCTGCACATGTGTGCACATCTCACTCTGCTCAGGCTGCAGGGGCTCTCCTGGAGCTCTCCTGCGACAAAGCTGCCACCCTCCGTGGTTAAAGTACCCCATCTGATCAACCAGTTTTGAGGGCCCAGTCTGTAGAGAGTAGAGGTTCAAAGGTGGGAAGTTGGCCTTTGGCAGCAGGACAGCCAGCCAGCCTTGCTTTCGAGACTGTCCCCAAGGACAATGTGCAGCTAGTCTCCGAGGCTCCTTTCCCACGATTCTTCCATATCTTTTGCCTCAGCCTTCACTTTGGGGAGTGGGGAGTGACCTTGCTGACATGTCCTTCTGTTGCTGCCCATTGGCCTTGGGCGTGAGATTGTAACTCTCCAGGCTAGCGGGTGCGTGTGTCTCCTGCCAGCTCCCCCCCAGAATAGTGGCCAGCACTGCCCAGGGCAGGGGTCATTCCCACCTGACTGAGCAGAGATAGCTCTGAGCAGTTTGTTACTCCTCACAGGTAAGCCAGAGGTGCTGGGCCTAAGCAGCGTCTGCCTTGGCGTCCCCTTGGCTTCACAGACCTACTGACTTTACTCTAAGGATAGTAAGCAGGTAAGGACCCCATGCCTAGGCCCACACAGGAGATAGAGACAGAAAAAGGGGAGGCCCAAGGATCAAGTAACCCTCATGGCTCCTCCCCTGAGCCTGCATCCTCCCCCGATCCCCACTCTATCCTGGCCTCATAAGGAGTTCAGAAGCTCGGGCTTCCTTCAAGTTGGCAATATACTGGTCTGGTCTGGGAAACAGGGCGATCCTTCACGGGCGTGCTATACACACTGGCTCCTCTCATCCCTAAGCCAGTGTCTCCTTGTCATCTACAGTTACAATGATCTTGAAGCCCAAGGTGTTGTGAGCATCAGGGCAATACAGAGTCTAACACACAGCAGACTCAACCTCCTGAAGCTGAGGTCAACCCTGTAAGCCTCACACCCATGCTGTAAAGGGTGAGCAGGGCTTCATGATAAATCTAAGGGGCCCTGGAGAGGAGGAATGGTACAGTATGGCACACACGTAGTGCCACGTCAGTGAATGACCCAATGTCATGGCCCGTACAGTCAGACCACAGTGAAGAACAGGAACAGAACAGCCAGTGGGTACCACTCTGAGCCCTCACAGATAGTCACAAGGGCTCAAGGCATCTCCTTGGAGACTTCCCCGAGGAACAGGATGACAGGTTAGAGTCTCTCACATAGCCCAAGCTAGCTTCAAACTCACAAAGTAGCCAAGGCTGGCTTTCAATTCCTAACTGTCCTGCCTCACTTCCCAAGTACTAGGATGACAGGCATGTGCCATCATGCCCTACTGATCCGGGAAGCCATTACTAATTACTGTGGAGAAAAAAAAATAACTTTCTAGTACAGGGACCTTTACAGCTGGAGACACCTCAGACTAGCTGTCAGCCATCACCACTAATGGGATAACTTGAGGTGCCATGTCTCTGAGCCCATGGCTTTGCCACTGCAGCAGGAGAAAACAGGTGGCCCCACCCCATAGGGAGGGGTTACGTGTGAAACCAGAGGCTCTGAAAAGGTCAGTCAGTCACATAGACAAAGACTGATGAAGGAGCCATTCTAAATTAAAGGGGAAGAAAGAGACACGCCAATGGAACTGTGTGTCACCTAGAATTTAGGGGACAAATCACAGAATCTGAATGGTACTGTTCTATTAATTTTCTAGTCTTTGGGTATATTAAAAAAAAGTACCCTCATTACAAAATTTTTTAATTATTATTTTGTGTGTTATGGGTGTTTTGTTTGCATGTGTATTTTTTGTGCACCATGTGTGTAGTGCCCACAGAGGCCAGAAGAGGATACTGGATTCCCTGGGACTAGAGTTAGAGATGTTCTGAGCCACCACACGGGTGCTGGTAATCAAATATGGGTTCTCTTAACTGCTGAGCCATCTCTCCAACCTCAGATCACCCTTTAAAAAGTGGTCAGGGGCGAGAGGATATCTATCTGAAGCTCACTCCCCCCAAAACCAGTGTGAATGTCTATGTATATAAATGTATACAAAAATACACACCTGCACATAGGAAAAAGACACTCACTGATGACAAAGCAAGGAGTAAAACATGAACTCTAGAAATACAGGGAAGAGTGCATCTTGCAGGGTCATATGTCACAGTAAAAGGAAATGGACAGCGCCTGTGGTGCCCGCCCTTACCCCAGTGCCAATCCCCAGCCTTACCAAGCCGCTGCTGGCCTTCCCTGCGTGGGCTTCCATCTGTTGCCAGTATTTCTTGGATTCCTGAACGATGTCTTCATGGGTCATTCCTGTGGAGGGGGGGAGAAAACACAGCTCTTGGCAAAGGATGAAACACAGCACCCGTGGGATGCTGGGATGTGTCCCAAGCCAAGGAGTCCTACCTGGCCAGTCCTGGCCACAGTAAGACTCAGGACACAGAGAGTACATTGTCCTCTCTGGGCCATTTGTCCATCCGTAACACAGGAAGAAAGCTCCTTGATTCCCAAGCCAGTGTTCCATTTTTAGAACCCCAGCTTTTCTCATTGAAGACTCAAGCAGAATCCTGCTGGGTAGCTCAGGGCCCCTCCCCGGTCTTTAGGGTTTTCCAAGGTACCAGGTACATGGCCCTTCACTGCCAGTCCCCAAAGGGCAAATGTCCCAGCAGGATGGCCCCAGAGCACCAGTCAGATCCGTACTTGCCTTGCAGATCCAGCTCAGCACATCTCCCTGAAGCCTCCCTCCCTGCAGCTCCTGCTCCCTTTCTAGTGCCACAGCTGTCTAGTTATGCCTGTGGCTCTGGCTCTGCTGTGGCCAGTCTCCATTTGTGGCTTACCCAGCGTGCATACCGTAACACTTGACATCAGGTTCTTGCTGATGACCCCCAAATGTAGATCCACCGTCCACATCTCCCTTTGGACCTGTCACATTTGACTGCCCACTTGACATCTCTACTTCAAGTCCAAGAGACGATTTGGAACCCACCTCCCACCCAGAACCCTGGTATTCGCCCCTTCAAACATGCTCATCCCACACACACCCTCTTGTCAGAACACAGACCCCTATTCCACTAGGCACCCTGACAGCTTGACCTTAATCTAAAACCTCAATCTTGTTGGTTCCACCATCACAGTCTACCTAGAATCTGACCGCTTCTGCCACCTCTACTGCCACCACATGATGTAACCTACATCTTCCCTGGTGCTTCCACTCCTGCCCTTGTTCCAGGTTTTCCACCCAGCACCCGGCACAGCTTGGAAACTGCTGTCCTGATTCTGAAGATTTACTTCACCTAAAACCCCTTGCGGCACTGCACAGTTGATTCAGAAGAATCCCAACTGCAGTCGTCACATGCCGTAATGAGAGCCCTTGCGCGGGGATGCGCAGTAGTTTGAAATGCTGGGGACAGGGACAGAAGGTGCTGCCAGCATCGCAGGGTGGGCTTTTACAAGCTATCGTCTTACCATGTTTCTTTAGTTTGTGTATGTGGCTCAGGTGGGTGTGTGACGGTCAGAGGACAACTCCCCGGTTAGTTTTCTCTTTCTGCCACGCGTGTCCTGGGGATCACAGGGCTCATACTTGGGGTCAACCATCTTTACCTCTGAGTCATCATAAACTAGGGTCACTCCCTAACAATAAAGGTACATTGCCGCTCATTCTTTATAATTCATTGCACACTCCAGCCCATTGTAATATAAACACTCTTCTTTGGCTCACGGTTGACTGAAGCATCACTTTACAGCATATGACTATATTTCCTTTTTAAGTTTTGGTATTTTTCTTTCTTTCTTTCTTTCTTTCTTTCTTTCTTTCTTTCTTTTTTTTTTTTTTAGATTTATTCATTTATTTTATGTATATGAGTTCACCATTGCTCTCTTCAGACACACCAGAAGAGGGCATTAGATCCCATTACAGATGGTTGTGAATCACATGTGGTTGCTGGGAATTGAACTCAGGACCTCTGGAAGAACAGTCGATGCTCTTAACCGCTGAGCCATCTCTCCAGCCCCCTGACTATATATATTTTTAAGGCCAAGAGACTCCCACAAGCTGGGAACCCCCCATGACCTTGGGTCACAACCATCTCACAGTCATCAGTGCTTTACCCCCAGGGATAATCCTGTGCCTCAAGTCCTTTGCTTCCTGGAGTAGTCATTCCCTGGCCTTCCCTAGACACAGGCCCATTCTCACCACCTGACTGGAAATGTGATGCACACCTAAAGTTAAAAAACACTATCGACTCTTAAGTCCATGTGGACACTGACTGCAATATGTCATCTTACCCTGGCACCACGATAATGCTGGTAACACTACAACAGGCAGTGGAGAAGACTATACATCCTCGGCCAAACAGAACCTAGAACTCACTTCTTGCTAGTACATTGCTTGTCTTGCTCCATTAAGTCCTCAAAAGTGAGGGCTTTGCTTAGTTCAAGGCTGGATGCACTGACACAGAGAGGGTGCTCACTAAAGCAGTTAGACAGATGGATGTGTGTGCATCCTTAAATCCACTCGCTGGACCAACAGAAGGTGGCTCAAGGAAAGATGCCTTATTGGCCATCACTCAGACAGCAGGTGAGTTGCTAGGTGGAGTTGCAGGGTTCACGGGCTGAGTCTACCAGGCTCTGTGTCTCACACATTCTTGCTTTCCCATCTGTATCTTGGCATATTCCCTAGGCAAAGTCTAGACAGGGAGAGACCCAGATTCTGGACCTAGCAGCACCCCGTGAGCAGAGTTCTGTCTGTGACATCCAGGGTTACTAACTCCTCCAGGATGCTCCCAGGAGCCACCCGTTTGTGAACTCACCTGAGGTCCCATCCGGTGGCCATCAGGCCCTGGCCTGTTCACTCCCAGCCAATTCCAAGCCTACTTCACCTGCTCTGCCTGCCCCTCACCTGAGTACTGCTGCAGCAACCAGACCTTGAGCTCAATGAAACTATGGGCGAAGTGGCAGCTGTCCTCGCGCAGGCAACCATAGCGCACCTCGTGGCGGCACACGTCAAACTGGAAGTGCTCCTGGAACTGACGGATCTTGGAGTACTTGAGAGAGGTGGAGCGGACGATGTGCACCAGGCACCTGGAGGGCACATAGGACGTGCATGATGATAACAGTCCCCACCACCCTCTGCCCTCCATCTCCGCAGTGGGGCCACCTTTCCAGTGCCAAGCAAGTCTGAGGGAAGGCGATTCTCAGAGCTTTCTCCCAGTGCCTCCTGTCCTGTTAGCCCAATGTGGATGGCACAGGAGGTAAGGCAATCCTACACTCAAGACTTCAGTCCCAGCTCTGCTTTGCTTGAGCTCCATCACAGAGCTCTGTCAGCTCAGTTTGCACCTGTCTACCAATAGTGCCAGACCTCACTAGGTTGGGAGAAGGGAATGCCCATGATTTGAAAGGGCGATTCCAGCTCAGTGCCCCAGAGCTGGTCTTATACCCAGGGGGATAATAATGAAGCACTTTCTCTGGGTGGGAAAACTCAGTGGTCTTGAATGAAACCCATCAAGATGGGAACATCATTACTTTCAGAGAGGAGGAAACCCAAGGCCGCAATGACTAGTGTTCCAACCTATAACCAACCCCTGGCCAGGCAGGCTGTGATATAGACCCAGGGCTGTATAACTCCAGGGCCTGACTCCATCTCAAATGATGGGGCAGGGCATAGAGCCAGAAAGAGCAAAGGCAATGGTTATCATCCTGACCCAGCTCCTCCCATGCCCTGTTTGACACTGATACCATGACAATGGAGGGTGCTGGTTAGAGCCATCAGCATGGCATATCTGCCTGCTGACCAAGCTGTTCCCAAACCTCAGCTTTCTTTTCTGTACAAGGGGAGCAGCAACTCCCTCCCCAAGGGGCTGCTGAGACCATTAAATACCCAAGACAATGATAGGAAGACAGGAAGTGTCCAACAAACATGGTTCCTGTCCTTTTTAGGTGGATGTGTCACCATTCTCCGTCCTTTGTTGTTCCTCGTCTGACAAGCTGCCCTCAAGGGACCTCTTCACCCTCGTCTTGCCCACTGCGCATCTGCAGGACTCACTTGTTGTTGTAAAAGCTGTGCTTGGCAGCCAGGTTGGAGCAGACAGATGGAGAGTCCTTGGTCCCTTTGCTGATGATGCGGGGCTTGCTGTCGAAGCAGATCTGTCCAGGGAGGAGACAGGCTGGGACCTTCACTGGGCCACCCAGGAAGGGGATGGGCTAGAATCCCAAGGGCCACCTAGGGAAGGACACCTGGTCCCTGTGAACTCTGTCCTAGGTAGGGGGAGTGTGGAAGAGGACCCAGGCTCTGTGAACCTCAGGTCTCTGGCCCACAGATGACTTGAGTCGGCTCTCCCTCCTTCCTCTCTCAGATCACATAACTCCAGTGCCTAGGGCAGGAGTTACTCCATGCCCCTGAGCCTCGGTTTTCTCAACTGCAAACTGGATCATTAACCTACTTTATCCCATGGGTTCTCTGTGCAGCTCAATCACAGAGAAAACAGAGTTCAGGAGCTCCTGTCTTATGGCTATGAGCTATGATTCCCCAAGCTAAGTCCTCCCTAGGGGAGACAGCAGGTCAGCAAATCGGGGTAGACTGGGCCTCACCAACCCCTCACCCAAGCCCCTCCTCCTCAGAGATGACGATGTCACTGTTCCCACCTTCAAGGAGTTACAGAACCAACTGCACTCTCAAGACTGGGAAAGGCCAGTGTCATGGTGGCACACAGCTTTAACTCCAGTGCTCAGAAGCAAAGGCAGGTCTCTGTGAGTTCAATGCCAACCTGGCCTGTGTAGCAAAGTCTAGGTCAGATAGGACTAAATAGTGAGACTCTGTCTCAACAGCCCCTCAGAAAGACAAAAGAACCCGAAGCCGGGAAATCTCCGCAGAGATACTAGACTCACAGAGCTGGGTGGGGGTGGGGGAGAATGAAGAAACTTGGGAGGCAGTCACAGACCAGAAAAAGCAGGCACAGCCAGGTTGGAACGCGCCAGGGGAGATGTGAAAAGGCATCTTGCTCTAGACAGCTGAGCTAGGCTAAATTTGTCACAGCCAAGATAAGGGGTTCAGGGACAACACTGGACAAGATTCTAAGTCTGCTTGGCCCTAAAGATTGCCAGTGCTGTGCAGGAGGTGGCCGTGGGCTCTGGGCTCATGGCTCAGGTTGATGCGGCCATGTGGCCTCCAGGCAAGACCTACCTCGACCCCGAGCACCACCAGTGAACCAGGACAGTATCTGTGAACTGGGGCTGCCCAGAAAGTATGGATAAAAATCTAAATCCTGCCCATTCCAGGTTCCCAGGGAAGAACAAATGGGGTGGTTCTTGCTTGCTCCTGGCCTCAACGTTCACATTTGTAAAATGAGAACCCAGACAGGATCTGGGATCCACCGGGATCCCCAGGGCCTGACTGGTGATTGTCTGGCCACACCTCACCACACCCGCAGGTCCCAGGGCTAAAGGCTCCTGAGTGTGCCTGGGACCATGTGGGGCTGGTGGAAGGGCAGGCGGGTACCTCACAGAGGAAGGTGAAGATGCCCTGGTGCTCCTTCAGGAGCTTGGCAATGGTGAGGCTGCCACGCTTGACACCCCCTAGTGGGTCAAAGAGCAGGTCCCGGTTGAGCGTGCCCTTCCGCTCCTCTGTCCACACATCGATCTCCTCCTGATGGTAGGCGAAGGTGCAGTTATCCCCGTACTTACAATCTTGCTTGTTAATCATGTCTACAAAGAGGCAATAGGACACACATTCTATTTCCTGAAGGAGGCAGCCCGCAGCATCCTGTGACCTCACTGTGGTCAGCAGGGCGCAAACCCACCAGGACAGAGCCCTGGTGGCTGCCGATCGCCTAAATACCAGGCCCCGGTGTGGAAGGCTCAACCCCCTCCAAACACTACCCCCACCCCAGGACCCCAGTGTCTGTGCAGGTCAAGCAACACGCCAAGGCCTTAGTAGAATACACACAGCTATATAAAGAGGGGCGGTCTGTAGGATTATTCACTGGGGAGGTAAATAACTACGTGATTAGGACCAGGAACATGGGCCACAGAGCTGGAGCTGGAGGTGTGGCTGCACCCTCAGCTGCAGACCAGTAAGGGAGTGGTACAGGGAATGGCTTCCAAAACTATGGAGCTGGGGTTGCGAGCATGCCCGAGGAGCCGTTAGGGTGGAGATGTGGCTGTGGGCATGCGCTGGCCTTCTTCATGCCACCCGCCATGGACAGGGCTTCAGGGAGGATGCGGAATGGTCTGGAAGGCCTGTGTGGGTGGTTGCCATGAGGTGGGTGAGAGGGCAAAGGAGCCTGGGGTGGATGCCGAGTACCAAAATGTCACTTGCCAATGTTTGGGGGTAAGGGCTGAAGTACAGCTGTGCTTCATGACTGTTCAGAGAAACTGAGGAACACCAAAAACGTATGCTTGGCACTGACCAGATTTCTATGGGGCATTAGTGAGGGCAAGGGAAATAATGTACTCATTAAAAACAACTGTGGTCTGCAAGCTTTTCCTCTGTGCTTTCCGGGACTCTGCCCATCCCTTCTGGAATCCTGCGGGGTATGAACCTGGCTGTACAGACCATGGGACCCTCACATGTGATGGTGCAGGCCACCAGATGGCTCCAGCGCCATAGCATATCCTGAATGACCTTCGTCTTCAGACAAAGTCAAGAGAGATGCTTGCTCTCCTATGGAATTCGGGCTTCACCAGAGCTCTCTCATCTCCCCTATGGTCACTGTTGTAGGTCTGGGAGGAGCTGGACCCAGCTGGCACCAGCCAGCCCCACTGTGGTCCACCCACCTTTGCACAGGTAGTAGGAGCCCACAAAGCTGGTTTTGGTGGGCCGGGGCCGGATGCGCTTCCAGATCTGGTTCTCGGAGCTCCGGAGGCGGCCGAGGAGGACGTCCCTTCTGCACTTGTGCTCAAGGCCCTCACGGTAGGTATAGTCGCCAGCCCTGGGGCCTGTGGGCAGGGAAGACAGGGGTGGGAATCCAGAAAACCCACATGCCCTCATCTGGGTCTCTGAAGCTCCCATGTTATCTCTGCTGGCATGTGCTTACAGGGGAAAGAGAGGGCTTGAGAAGCCTCCCAGGGAACGTTTCCACCACGTGACTTCCCTAACAGTCCTGGACCTACTTATTGGTGAGTCTGCCCAAGTCAGTGTTTCTAGAATTGTGAAGACAACACTTTGCAGAGAGAGGGCTGGTCCCAATCAGGTCCTACCCCTTCATTTCCTGCAGAGGAGGGCCTTATCTTCCTCCAAGTAACTCCCACTAACACACAGTAACGTGGCCTCCCCACTCCTGAGATTCCCGGCATTTCCAGGGCAGAGCGGTGCTGCTGCATATGTGGAGTTACCTGTTTTGGGGTAGCACAGCTGGCAGGCCTGCTTGAACTCGTGGGTGGCAGCCAGAGGGTTCTTGATGAGCAGGGTAGTGTTAGGCATTGAGGGCTCCGGCTACAATGGGAAGAAGACATTGGCCATGTTTGGCCCTGAGGGTACCTGGGACCACCAGGGTCATTCAAGGCAGTGAGAATAGGTATGCCTTTTGATCCCTGCTCCAATATGTCCTACCCAGTATCAAAACTGTAGCCTAGGACCCTCTTCTACATCTTCCCAGGCCTTGTATTGTAATATAAGAGCCCCAAACATCATGAGCTGCCTCAGAAGCCCCTGGACAACGAGCAGAAGCCATCTTGGCCCCAGAATGTTCCCTTGAATTAAAGCAGAGAAATGGCAGTGGGCCTGCTTAAGGACCTACTGCTCTCCTGGAAGTGGCCCGGTCATCAACAGACAGAAGAGAAGGTTCAGGGAGAGCCAATGATTGGCTAGGGCCCATACAGGTAGTATCTAATCTGAAGTCTGCATACATGCTGCTCAGTTTTGGTCCAATGCTTTTCTGAACCCAGAACAGGCAGAGCCTGGAGAGCAGAGCCATGATATCACTTATGGCTGCTGAGCCTTGTTCTAACACGAGAGATAAGGAATACCCTAAACGTGTTCTCCGGCATGAGGGCCACTCTGAAGGTGCCCCCCTTGAAGAACGTAGCATCTCACCAATGCAGAGAGCTCAGCTCACCCCCAATCTGGGGCGCGTAACCATCGGATGAATAAGAAGTCTGGTCTGGGAGCTTTGCTCAAGTCACTCACCGAGAGGGCTGGCTTCTGAGTACTGCTTGGGGGTCGGTGGTCCTGCGAGCTGGTCTCTTCTAGGAAAGGAGAAGATGCAAGGGTTATGGTCCCTAGCACAGAGAGTATGAGGGGCCTTTCTGGGATGCCCTTGTAATTTCTACTTCAGAAAAGTTCCATGGGCTCACCCTCCTATTCTCATGGTCACAGCCCTGGAGCAAAGTGGCTCCAACCTATCTACCCTTGCTCATTATGCCTTCTGAGGCTTTCTGTTGCCTACGGGAGGAAGGTTGGGTCAGTGAGACCACAGCTCACCCACACTCCCTGAGGAACTTCCGCTCTAGCTGTCAGCCAGACCCAGATCCTCTACCACACGACCCCTACACCTCCGAGCCATCAGGTCCCCCAGAAGGAAATCCTGGTTCCTGTCGATCCATGCCATCACACAGGTCCCTCCGTCTTGAGTGCCCTCGTCTATCTCTGACCTCTAAAAGCCAACCCTATCAAGGCCTGGTCAATGGCTATGTCCCTGGTTCCCAGCCCAGAGAAGGGCTATTGGAGCTCATGACCTTGTATCGGGATAACCTCCATGGGACCCGAGTCTGGAGGTCTAGGGCTCTGGAGGGCTGGACACAGCACCAGATAGAATCATTAACATAGCTCTACTGTTTGATCTAGAGTGAGACACCCAGCCTGGGGCTCAAGCTCTGGAAGTGCTAAACACAGCAGAGATAAGACAGCATGTACTACCCTGGGCTGTGATAGACACATGGGCACGTGCTGTGGAGGTGCAGAGCTTCAGAGATGAGAGACGGAGCGGCGCTGTCAAGGGAGAAGAGAGACAAAGTACCCACCAAGGCCTCCTCACCTAGGAAGGAGTCCGGCTTGTCCAGGGAGCCTCGGGCTGACCCAAAGCTGTCAAGGGCACCCAGCCGAGCCTCGGGGTACGGTAACAGATCCAGGGGGTCCAGCGTGGGCCCTGGAGACTCAAGGGCGTCCAGCACAGAAGCAGCCAGCTTCCTGGAGGGGTCCATGACAAGGCCAAAGGAGGCGGGAGGCAGTGGGCTGGACACGGGGATGGAGCCACCCACCACAGGTGGCAAGAGTGGGGTCCCACCAGGAAACACGGGGATCAGCTGAGGCAGCTCACTAGGCATACCACTGCCAGGCAGGCCACCCTGGACCAGAGACTGCAAAGTGGGGACAGAGCCAGGGGTCAGACGAGAACATAACCACCCAACCCCGTGTGGGTGTGGCGTTCCAGGAAGCCGTTATTCCTCCAGAGCCTGACAGTGACTGCTCATGAAGAGGAACTGGGGCTCTGCTTGATCTCTCCTGGGATCTGCTCGGTAGGCTCCGGCAAGACCCTCCCTCCCAAGGCCATCCATTTTCCCAACTGAGACATGAAGACGGACGGGGCCCTTCCCTTGCCTCTTCATGGGACTTCGGGGTTCTAGGTGAGAGGCTTCTAGGGACAGGACAAGAAATTAGCAGCATGGCTCACCAGAGAGTCCAGGAGGGTGTCCAGTTCTGGACCAAACACATCCCCATCTGAGAAGTCATCCAGGCCCTCAGCGGCGGGGAGTGTCCTGCTGCTGCCATCCAGTGGGGCCAGGAGGTCCAGAACATGAGGGAACAGGGGCATCGTGGGAGTGGAGGGGAGCAGGGCTGGGGAGACTCGGAGATCCACGTAGCAGTCTGTGGAGGGAGGGAGCTCATAGGAAAGGAGCTCATAGGCTGAAAGGAGCCTGTGTGGTGGGGGTGTTGCCCAGTCACTGAGCTAACGCCTTCCCTTCTTCCCGTTCCACAGGGATCTGGGTTCCCTATCCCCTGCCCCAGTGGCAATGGCTCGGAGGTAGTCAAGGAGAAAAGACAGCCTGGAGCTGTGAGGGGTTCTGATTGCCTTGGCGCTCCTCAGATAGCCACCAATGTCACCTTTCGCTGGGGCTGGCGGTGCCTTCTTCAAGCACTTAGACAAGCTAAGGAGTGAGCCTTAGCCTGCCTTGGGGAAGCCCTTCCGGTGTCCTACTCCACCCAGCTGAGACATACCTGTTTCGATGTCATCTATAGATCCCAATCCATTAGAAGTTCCCTGTGAGAGGAAAGATGGAGGGTGGAATGGCCTCAGGGTCCAGCACATTCCCACAGGGCTACGCTGAGGGCCACTCACTGAGGAACGATTGCCTATCACAGGTAGGCTGGCTTTTCAGCCAGGGTCCGAGCAGGCATGGGCTGGGACGGCGGGTGGGGTAAACTAGCTTAGCAGGTCCATTTCAGGGGAGCAGTGGCCCCAGGGCAGGGGTACACCTCTGAGATACCTGGAAAAGGGTAGAGTCTCACCCATGCCCCGAGGCGAGGGTTTTGGGCTCTTTTGGTTTTGTTTTTGAGACAGGGTCTCAAAAGACCTGGGTGCCCTGAAATTCACTATATAGATGAGCCTGGCCTTGAACTCAAAGATCCACCTGCCTCTGCCTCCCAACTGCTGGGATTAAAGGTTGTAACAAGGATTTTACCAAGACTTCCACACTATAGATGGTTTCTAACTCAAAGAGGAATGTGTGCCCCCCCCCCACAGGAAGCTTATCTCCCTCCAAGGAGAATGTCATCTTAGGTGGGACCCCATCCCCATTGTAAAGACAGAACAGAATTCACAGGTCAGACAGCAAGCTGGCCTGGAGTCAGACATCCTGTAGACCACAGGCATAGCTCCTCCTCAGGTATGGGGTGTGGGGTGTGGGGTGTGGTTCCAGAGAGCTTGTACTGTGCACCTGCACAGGACTGGGGTCAGAGCCCTGTCTGCGCTTGGGGAAAGGCTGGAGCTTGCTCTCTGGTCTGGCCAAGTGGGCACCCTATTTGGACTTGTTTCATTATGTGTAAAGTAAGGATACGGCAGCCACACAGCCCGGCACTGCTGCAGAGATGAGGCACCTCAGTGGAGTGCCTGACACACTCCGTACTAACCACGCGGATAACACGTGCTGCGGGAGGTTGGCCTGCAGTCAGTTTACCAGCCTCCCTTCTTGCTCCCTAGTGAACTCCTCTGCCTTGTTTCAGCCACAAGGGACAGAAGTCATTCCTCTACCCTGAACATGCTCCCCCCCCCCATGCCTTTATCATCCTTATGAGGCTCAGGTTGGCCCTGTGTCCCTCTTGTCTCTGTGGAGGCTGGGAGAAGGCCCAGACATTCACTGTTAGTCACCCTCTTTAAGGTTAGCAGTAGCAACATTGTTCCAGCCCTGCCTCACCGACCTTGCTCGGCCAGCACGCTATGAGATGTTCCATGGCCCAAATATTGGTCAAGAGTACAATTCTTGGGTCAGAGTAGGGCTGTCTAATGCCTGCCCTGACCCTGTCTGTTCTGTCCATTCCTTGGAGCCGGGAGCTCTTTCAGCCCCACCCCTGAGCCTGTCCACGAATGGCACAGTGAACAGGTGCAGTGTTTGTCCATCCCCCAGAGTGTTTGTATACCACAGATGAGTTGCATAGACCAAGACCACAGAGCTGCTTTTATATACAGGAAGGAGGTGAGGGGGTCCAGGCAATGATGGCCCACACCTTTAATCCCAGCACTTGGGAGGCAGAGGCAGGTCAGTCTCTGGGGTCTAGGTCAGCCTGATCTACAGGCTGGATGGAGCCAGGATAGCCAGGGCTACCTGTGCTTGGGGCGTGGGGGGTGGGGAGGGGAGACAAAGGAGGCCCCAATGAATGCTTCTAAGGACAGTGCAGCCTAGGCCCTGCAGAACAAGTGGCTTCCAGCCTTCCTGCCACCCATTCTGTCCAGGTTTCTCTCTCCCAGTCCTCTTGCACAGTACCCTACTAGCAACATCCACAGAGCAATAAAAGGACAAGAAAGGGCGCTCTCAGGATCTGACCGGCAACACGTGCGGCCTCAGAGCTCACTCTCCTGAACCCTGAGGAGGAACTGACTCTGCCGGTGGTCTCAGGAATATCTCTTCCTCTCCTGACTATGGGCGTGTGAATCCTGTTGCGTGTCTACCTGGCTAATGCTATTCCCCCCAGCTGGGTGAGAGGCTGCCTTGGGCTCTGCTCCCCGAGTTCACAACCTTCAAGATGTCTTGCACTGTAAGCTGCGGGGCTGCTGTGCCTAGTAAATGCTGAGAACCTTGTGTGAGCACAGCCCAGGCCACCCAGTTCTAGGCACTCATACAGAGTGACCAACTGGCCAGAAAAATGAGTCCTGTGCTGGAGAAGCCCATGGGGAATGCAGCAACTGACCCTCACATGTGACCGTGTATCATGTACCCTGTAGGTGCCACAGGATGCCAGGAGCAGGCCTGGACACTACCTGGTGCCTGCTCCTGAGTTCTCAGATATTTCCTGGACTGAGGCAGACCTGGCCTTATCGTCTCCACTTCGACTGGCCTTCTCACAGACCCCCATCACTGTGGCCAGTTCTGGCCTTCGTGGATGTGGTTAGTTGTACCAGTAAGGAGTAGCTAGGGGCTGGGGTCCTTGTACCAAACATGGGAAAGTTTGTGGTCTACTGCTTGGGGTCACCCCAATGGGTAAATCCAAAGCTCTTGGGAACAGATAAAGAAGACAGGCTGGTATGAAGTTGAGAAAACATTTGGAGTCTCAGACCCCTTCCTACCTGATCTGTTAAGCCAGCCGGGGCACCATTACTAAGCAGAGAAAACGTTTCCAATTCCTGCCAGAAATTGGGGAGAAGTGGGCAAAGATTAAGATTGTGGACATCAGCCAGGACAACACAGAGACCCAGACATCAGCTGTGGTCCTTCCTCCCCCCCCTCCCCCGAGACTACCACTGCTACTGGCTCTGGATTCCAGAGTAACACTGCTTTTGTTTTTTTGTTGTTGTTGTTTTTTTGTTTTTTTTTCTCCATCTTCCAAGGGTGACCTGGGCAGAGGATCTGAACATACACACATTCCTGCGACCTGCCAGGCACCACCTCATACATTCTCTCGTTTCAGTCCTCCCTTGAGCTCCTGAGGTGGGCGTCATTATCTGCCTTCCAGATGCGGAAATGGGTGGAAACACGCACTAATGTGTTTAAGGTCGGGCCAGAGAAACTCAAGCCATATGTTCTGCGTCATGCAGTTTCCAGACACACGGCAGATGACAGTATGTGATGTGAAGGAGTCCAGCCGACACTAACATTCAGACAGGCACAAAGAGGAGGCACTTGAGAACACAAAACTGAAGGACAGCAGTGTCAATTTGGGCCATCTTTAGCCTGGTTAAAGTCGGCCAGGGCGAGCGGCAGGGCTGTGTTTTTACAGCTGGTGTCTGCCGTGAGCTGGGAGCTTCAGCTGTGTTCTTTCTTCTTCCCCAAGGTCCTGCTGCTCATTCCAGGGCGTTCAGCCAACAGGGAGGAAGGTCACCTGCTGTCACTTCCTCTGTCTTTACCAGGCTCTGGCTACCTTACTCAGGGTCCCTACAGTCCCTAGTCCCTCCCTTCACCCCTCTTCTTTAAGCTGACCCCAAATCCCACATACCTGGGGTCTCTTATAGGCTTTCCGCACCCGCAGTCCAAGCTTCTGAGCCAGCTCCTGGCCCAGCTGGGTGACATTTTCATCCTGTGGGAGGCAGGACACAGGCTTAGATTCACCTGGTGGGCTAGGTTGCCCGGGGCTCCGAGCTGCGCTCCTGGACATCTTCGCGTGTCCCCGGGAGCTGTCGCTGGCTTTCTAAGTCACATGCTGGGAACCACAAGGCTGTTTTGTTTTCCCTTTTATTTTGGGGGAGGCAAATGAGTTGAATTTTTTTTTTTTTATCTTTTTCCATATTATCTCTAGGATGGGGAACTCCCTGTGTTGCTCCAGCCGGCCTTGAGCCCCTGGGATTATAGGACAGCCCACAGAACCAGGCTTTTTCTAGCTTTTACTTATTTTCTAGCAGTGCTAGGGATCAGACTATGTAGTTTCAATGCTGACAAGGTCTCTTTAAGTCACCCTGGCTCTCCTGGCAGCATCACATCAGGATCCCAAACCTCCCACAGCAGAGGAGGAAGCCAAGGCACCGAAGGATGTGGTTGCATGGGCCACGGGAGGGCCAGTACAGATGCTTGGGAAACTGGCACTCACGTGGGGAAGCGCGAGGGAGCACCGGCTGCTGCATTCATAGGCCTCTTTGTGGCGCCCCAGCTCGTTGAGGGCGCGCGCCTTGCGGAACAGTGCCCGGATACTCTCGCCATCCAGGCCCAAGGCCTTCTCACTGTCCTCCAGTGCCTTCTCATACAGGCCCTGAGGAGACAACCAGGCATCCCAATGGTCAGCGCCTGTGACCCTTGGGATGGAAAGCAACCTCATTTCCCTGCAGAGGAACTGCACGGGGTCTGGGCTCAGAGACCAAGCAGAAGAGCTTCAAGATCAAGCTCAGGGAGAGAGGGTGGCATTGACTCTGATGGTGTGTGGTGGTTTGAATAGGTGTGGCCCCCACAGACTCAGGTGTTTGAATGTTTGGCCATAGGGAGTGGCACTAATAAGAGGTGTGGTCTTGTTGGAGGAAGTGCATAACTGTGGGGGTGGACTTTGAGATCTCCTGTGCTCAAGCTCTGCCCAGTGTGGCACACAGTCCATTCTGCTGCCTGCAGTGCAAGATGTACAACTCTTGGGCTGGAGAGATGGCTCAGTGGTTAAGAGCACTGACTGCTCTTCCAGAGGTCCTGAGTTCAATTCCCAGCAACCACATGGTGGCTCACAACCATCTG
>NC_034606.1:46994206-47002816 GCF_900095145.1 Mus pahari | reverse complement strand
TATATATATATATATATATAGCATCATGTACGTGTATATGTATATATTTGTGTGTGTGTGTGTATGACTATGTATTCTCAGAATCAAGCATCAAACTCAGACCCCTTGTGCTTACAGAGCAATAAAGGCAAGTGCTTTACTGACAGAGCTACCTTCTCAGGCACCAGGCACGTACATGGTAAACAGATATGCATGCAGGTAAAACACCAGTACACATAAAATAAAAATTAATATTTAAAAATCTCAAACCAGGTGTATGGTTGTGCATGCCTTTAATCCAAGCACACAGGAGGTAAAGGCAAGTGTGTGTTCCCCTGTGAGCTGTACACACAAAATTCCTAGTCTACTACACAGAAAATTCCAGGCTAGCCAGGGCTAGCTACATAATGAGACACCATCTTTTAAAATAGGCGAGAGCTGAGAAGAGGTGAGGAGTGGAGCCTAGGCTAGAAGCATGTGGGGCACTGCTGGGGATGGGGGAGGGCGGGGCCTAGGCTAGGAACCTGTAGGGCTCGGCCGGGGTGGGGTAGACGCACCATGGTGAAGTAGCAGGCTGCCCTGTTGACATGCAGTTTGCACAGCAGCTCCCGGGGTAGAGCCACCTGGTCGGAGGCCGCGTAGTCAGCCACGTTCAGCCCTTCCATGTACTGCACCAGAGCCTGCTTGTAGTCCTTCTCCCGGAACAGGTCGTTGCCCTCGGCAAACAGGTTCTGCACAAGCTTGAGCAGGAAAGCCTGCGCAGGGAAGGTAGGAGTAAGCGGGTCTCCATCCAGCCTGGCTCAGTCCCAGTCCTCTGCCCTAGGCAGAGCAGCCCTCACCACATCCACACACCATGGCAACACTCACCTCATACTCCTCTTGCTTCAGGGGTAGTGTTGACCTAGTGGGAAAAGAGAGACACAGGACAGAGTGAACCCATGGGTTGGTCCCATGAGGAGCCCTGAGGCTGGCCCTTCAGGGCTGAGGTGGAGCCAAGAGTAGGCCTCAGGCAGTTGTGGCTGAGGTAAGAGGTGACTGGACTGCATGGAGTCACTCAGTTCTGATGCAAGGACTTCCATTTCCCCCACTCTCCCAGAGGAGAGTCTGCCTCGCAGCAGCTCCAACCAGCAGCTGCCCCCAGCCTTTGAGCTCAGCCCTCTCCCAAGGACAGCTAGACTCCAGAGCGCTGCTAAGTTACAACAGCAGGGGAGCCAAGGCTGGGTCTAGGAGGCCCCCGGTACTGACAAAGGACAAGAGAACAGTCAGACTGGCCAGGGCAAAGTCAAGAGTGACTTGTATGGAGCAAGACTGCAGCTAGGACATTAACGCCTACTCTGCAACAACGACCTCATCAAACCAAGTTTCTATCGAGGTGCCCTTGGTCTGGGAGGCTTTGCCCTTCTCCTGAGCTAACACAAATGCTCAGTTAGCCAGTGCCAGGCCCAGTGACAGCAGCCAACCCCTCAACCAGACACTAACAAGTCACTCAGGGCCAATGGCTACACATTCTCTCTTGTGGGTAAGAATATAGCTCCCTGTGGAAATCATTGGTTCAGGAGAGCCTGCACTGTGTCAGCCTCGGAGAAGGATGGGGCTTATCTCCTGGTCCCTCGTGGAGGGGAAAACTGATGCTCAAGGGGACAGAAGATGAAAAGGGCCAGGGTAGAATGATTCTGGACAAGATCCAGGGGCAGTCAGGGCCAGGCAGCACAGGCGAATGTGCTTGTGGAGTAGTGGCCTCTGCTTTATCGGGCTCCGTCCCCAGTTTGTGCCACCTCTCCGCATCCCAGTGCACACCAAACAGGGGGAAAAGGAGAGCCGGACCCACCTGCCCACTGCCCACTTACTGAATGAACTGCAGCCCCTTCTCGATGTCCGCCTTCCGTTTCTGCCTCTCCATCAGTGTCTGCAGGGAGAACATAAATCCATCATTCAGACAGCATGTGTGCGTGGGGGTGACAGGGCTGGGGGGTGGGACTCTTTCCCTCCCGCTCATTCCACGATAAAGGTTTAAAGGGGTCTTTAGAGTGACAGGCCATCTCAGGGACTATGCTGCCACCTTGCAGACCTGTGATGCACTGGTCTCATTTGTGTGGTGAACTTGAAGGGCAAGGGATATGTACGCATGGGCTGCCTGCCTTTCACCACACAATGGGTGGGCATGAGCAGTGCCTGGAACATCTCAAGTTCAAAGGGAAAACCTTGTTTTACCATTAAACCCAGTCACGTATGCCACCAGAGACCAGGAACGTCGGACCACCGAGGAGAAGGAACACAGCAAGTGCCAACCATAGCTGGTAACTGTTTGTATGAGGGGCACCCGCCACAGGCCCTGCGCTCACCTTCACCAGGCTCCTGTTCACTCCGCCCTCACAAGAGGGAACCTCAGCTGGGATCATACGCTGGCAGGTGGCTAAGGCTACCACTGTATGCTCTCTTCCCTTAATGAGCCCTGGTGGCGACCTAGGAAGAATGTACCTCTTGCCTGGCCCTGGTGGGGGCTGGGTGTGTGTGTTTGTCTCTCTCCACAGCACACCTGTAGCTACATCTTCAACAGACAGTGCGGCAGGTCTGGGGATGTCTAAGCTGACAGGGACATAACTGTCACCCCAGGGAGCCTTCCATACACAGAGAAACCAATGGATGTATTTATGGGGCACTGATACTAACTGTGTTGGACGTCAGGGGACTATAGAAAGGCTCCGGCCTCAGACATGAGTGTGAGCCCAACAGTTGCTCTTACTGTGACTTTGGGTCTCAGTGTCCCAAGAGGGGAATGGGGCTGATGGCAGATCCTGTCCCACTGGCTATGGTGACGGTTTGGGAGGTAACAGATACAGTGTTCTTGGCACAGGTCCAAACATCACAGGAAAATGCATGACACCATACTGACCCTCCCTCTTGCAAGACGCCCGGCATGTGGTTCTTGGGTCAGACACCTGACTGTATTTCAGTGCTGCGGCGGGAGATCAGCCAGGGTAGCTCTGGCTTCCCTATCTACAGAGCGAGTCCCTCATTCCTGCAGCCTACTCCTCTCACAACTCCTTACACCTGCACTGCCATATTCCTTCCTGGCCCCCCTGCAAAGGCTCCCCCCCCCCCGGTGCTGGCACCAATCCCCCTCCAGTCCTTGAAACAGTGCAACCAATGCTCACTCGTGTTGGCTGGGAGCTAGCTGGGTCGCTTCGACGGGTCAGGGTCAGGCTTGACCTGGAAGTACAATTTGGCAGGGACGACAAGGCCATATCCGTTGCCATGCAATGGGGGCCCAGTCCAGTCAGTGCAGGGGAAGCTGTGGAAGGCAGGAATCTCTGTGGTCTGAGCACAGGCACCACATGGCATGGCCATGGTCACATCTACTGAGCCCCCAGTGGTTAGGCCTTGTCCACCAAATGACCTCTGCCCCTCCTTACCCCCTAGCCGGTACTGTCCGCAGACACTGGGCCAATTTTCTCACTGTCCCTCAGCCTTTCCAAGTATACCCTGGGGAAGAGTCTTTCAAAGTCACACATTTGATCCTGTCTGATCCTGTGTTTGATGTATCAAGAGTCTCCTTTCTCAGACAATCAAGATTCCCTACACTGAGCCAGGTGTAGTGCTGCGTGCCTGTAATCTCTGTACTCGGAGGCTGAGGCAGGAGGATGATGAGTTGGAGGGCAGCCTGACCAAGCTCCCTGACGTCCATAGCTTCCAGGACTCCCCTCCCCCGCAGGCAGAAACACTTCCACATCCGTCCTCAGTCCTGACATCCAGCCGACTCATTCACAAACACAGCCTGCAGTCCCCTCGAGCATCAATTCCAAGGTGGCCAAATCCAAGGAAGTCCTGCTTCAGCGACAGGGCGTGGCGCGATCTCCACAGCCCGGAGCTGCCTGCCGCTTTGCCCTCTTGTACTGACTGGCCCTGTGAAATCTCTCGCTCTTTCCTCCACCAGACTCAGGAAACAGATATCACTAACAGCAACAGCACCCAGGAGATCGTAATTTTAGAGTCTGATTTGTGACAAGCAGCTCATCAACAGGCTACTGGAAAATGAGAATCCCGCTGCAGGGTGTTCAGCTCAACAACGGCTATCTACATAAAATGTAGATAAGCTGCCATTTCTGTACCCCAGCCAGACTCACAACCGAGTTAGAGACAGGGCCAGGCAGGGCCCAGGCTGCACCAGAAGCCAGCCTTCTGCGGTCAGTAGACTAGGAGTAGACTAGGGAAACACTTAAACTGACTGCTCCTGGCTCTGGGCAGGAGGGCTTGACTGGGCCTTTAGTTTGGTTGGTTGTTTGGGGTTTATTTATCTATTTCTTTTTAGGATGAGCCTTACCATGGGGCTCTGACTAGCATAGCACTTGTTGTGTAGACCAGCCCAGCCTCTGGCTTTGGGTGGTCCTCCTGCCTCTGCTTCCCAAGTGCTGAGATTATAGGTACCCACCACTACAGCCAGCTGAATTTGAGGGGTAAATGGGAGCAGACATGTGAGTGTTGGACAGGAGCCCTCTGGGCGACCACCTGCTCTTGGGTTCTCCTAGCATCATGGGCCAGGGCTCATGGCTACCTTTCATCAATCTTGATGGGTATCCCTGGGGTTCCAGCCATGAATGACGGACCAATATTTGAGGGATACGCCGGGCGTGGTGGCGCACGCCTTTAATCCCAGCACTCGGGAGGCAGAGGCAGACAGATTTCTGAGTTCGAGGCCAGCCTGGTCTACAAAGTGAGTTCCAGGACAGCCAGGGCTACAGAGAGAAACCCTGTCTCAAAAACAAACAAACAAAAACAAAACAAAAATTGAGGGATAAAGACATAAAAGACACAATGTTCAAATGGCTCATAAGATTTGCAGCCACAGCCGGGCATGATGGGACACACCTTTGACCCCAACACCTGGGAGGCAGAGGCAGGTGGGTCTTTGAGTTCGAGGCCAGCCTGGTCTACAAAGTGAGTTCCAGTACAGTCAGGGCTACACAGAGAACCCCTGTCTTGAACAACAAAAACAAAAAGATATGCAGCCAGCAAGTGGAGACCATTCTAGGACACCAGATCTCAGGTCATCAGACCCTCCCTCAAAAAAGACAGAGGTGGACCCTTTCAGCTTTGATAGGGTATTTGACATCTGTCCCTAGCCCAAGGCGGATGTCTGTCCGGCATAATTTCCTGTAGGAATGTCTTTCCTAGTTCAGGCCCAGGGTCTACGTGGATCACGGAGGGGTCTCCTGTTGTGTATAAAGGCCTTAGAGTAAAACTAACGAATAGATTACATCTCACAAAGCAACATGGCAGGGCCACCCAAGCAGGCACTGGTTAATGAGAACCCCTAGGCTCTTAATGGTGCTACCACAAGAAAGGTCTAGCAATAAACACTTACTGGGCCCTCAGCCACTCCTCCCTGTCACAGTGACACTACTGCTAAGAGCCACAGTAATGCACACTAACATATGGTGAGAGGCCCAGCTCTGTAGATGACCCAGGGTAACCCTGGGCAGAGCCCTGGCTACAAAGGATGGGAACTAGAAAGAGAGGGATCCTCACTGTATCCCCTCTTCCCACCCCCACCTGAACCCAGACAAAGCGAGGTGGTGGCTCACACCCTTAACCTGGCACTTCAGACACAGAGGCAGGTAGATCCCTGTGAGTCTGAAGCCAGCCTAGTCAACATAGGAAAGCCAGGACTTCATAGAGACCCTGGCTCAAAAAGAAAAAAAAAAAGAACAGAGCTCAGAATGCTTTGTGACTTACGATCACCTGTGGGAGAGAAAGCTTGACTACCTGATCCCACTGTGGAAGAAGAGAACTGACTCTTCAAAATTGTCCTCTGACCGCCACACAACTGTGGTGCATGCATCCTGCGTTTATATACACATCATACACATACAGTGGTAAAACACATATTTATTTTATAATGTATATACAGTATATATACACATATATTTATGTGTATATTCCATGCCAGGTGTTGTGCACATGCCTATAATTCCAGCTCTGGAAGTAGAGGCAGGAGGAGTTTAAGGCCAGACTTAACTACTATAACCACTCTACAGAGAGTCTGATTTTAGGCTGAACTACAATTTGAGATTTCATCTCATTCAACACACACACACACACACAAATCAGAGGCAGCAACAACAACAATGAAATGACACAAAACAAGCACAGGACAGAGGGTTGGAGAGATGGCTCAGAAGTGTAAGGCACTGGCTGCTCTTCCAGAGGACCCAGGTTGGATTCTCAGCATCCACACGCAGAGGAGGCATTTGAAAGAATATGCTTGGGCTGGAGAGGTGGCTCAGTGGTTAAGAGCACTGACTGCTCTTCCAGAGGTCCTGAGTTCAAATCCCAGCAACCACATGGTGGCTCACAACCATTTGTAATGACCCCCACAGGCAAAATCTGAAATACAAAGTAAGATGACTGACTTGGGACCAACTTAGTAGGGCAGGTACCAGGTGAGAACCAGGAACCCGAGAGCTCCAGCATACAAAGTCGGGGTTCTGGGTTCGGATCCCAGCACTGAGACAGGGGTGGGCGGGGAGAAGATAAGAATAAGAGTTAATTACTATGACACAGTTCATTAGTTCAAGAGGCACTGTACGGACCTCTGGAAGACCTCATGGTCCTGGCACAGAGTAAGCTAATGATGGTAGAATGAATGAACAACCATTAGCTCGTTTGCCCCGCTATTTTACAGATGAATAAATAAAAGAAGACCTGCACCCAAAGAGATGACACTCACAGAAGTGCTTGCACCTGCTGAGTGGCTCCCCTGGGGCCAGGGGCTGTCCTGGGCACCTCGCTCCCCTAAAGCTCCACATCAGCTTTCAAAGGCAGATCCTGTTGGCAGTCCCCACTCTGCAGAGGACATCAGGGGTACAGAAAAGCTAACTTCCCGGTCCACAGTGATGGAGTTGGTATATGGAATGCCAACCCTGGCAGCCTGGCTCTAGAGCCCACGCACATCACGGTCACCTTCACTGTCGAGTAAGCAGGCTCAGCTGGAGGACCTGTCCATTCCCACCATGCTCCGGTCTCTCTTGGCCCACAGTAACTCCAGCCTCTGTCTCCCTTGGGCACAATCCATGACGCCCCTCCCCCAGCCCTGATTGCAGTTAAAACAAGCGTTGACTACAGACATCCCCCCCCCCACTCACTCAATACCCTAACACAGCAACCAGCCCTCACCTAATTCCGCTTCACGCCTTTAGCCAAGCGGCTTCCCAACCTTGCTGCTGAGGTGGTTTTTTTAACATGCATCTTCCTGGACTCTGGGCTGCATCTGTGCAACCCCACCACCACACCCCACCCCCGCCACACACACACCTCTAGGATCCTTCTGCTGTCTCTGTCTCTGTGGGTGGGCTTTTCTCTGTCCAGGCCTCAAGGCCAATGTCCCTGAGACTCCATGGAACGGACAGTGCCCCTGATTCCTCTGCAGCCCCCAGGCGAGCTCCGGCACTTCAGGATCTCATGAGCATGCTGGTGACTCAAGACTCCCACCCTCCTGCCAAGTGTACCCCTCCTCTGCAGCAAAGATGTCCAGTTTCGCCTTCTGAGTGGTGGCATCTGGGCGTCTGCTGCCCAGGTTACCCATGACCTCTAAGGAGAACCCCACTACCCACACCCAGACCCATGCCTGAGGGGCTGGAGCGATGGCTCAGCAGGTAAGGGAGCTCAGCAGGCAGCTCTTCCAGAGGACCAGGTTTCAGTTCCCAGTCCCTCCTTAGTGCTAGCTCCAACTCCAGCTCCAGGAGATCCAACGCCCTCTTCTGGCCTTTGAAGGCACTGCACACATATAGTGAACAGATCTACATGCAGACAAAGCACTTATACACATAAAGTAGAATTAATATTTTTTAAAAAAAGGGGGGGGCTATTTCTGTTTGAGGTCAGCCTGGTCTACAGAGTAAGTTCCAGGATAGCCAAGGCAAAACCCAAAACCCAAAACCCAAACCAAACAAACACCCCAAAACAAACCAAAAGAACAACAACAAAACCCTACTTCTATGTCCACACAATCTTCAAGTCCATCCCAGCTGTACTTGGCTTCTTCCCACTAAACACATTCCAGACTGAACGCAGCATCTCCTCCCCTCCCCCTCCTCCATTCTTGTTTACTGCCCTAGCCAGAGCTCTGACTGTCATCTGGTCTCCTTAGATCCCAGCTTCTGCCACCTTTAACCTCCTAAGCATCTCTTGATTTGTGGCGAAAACCTCCACAGCTTCCCTCTCTCCAACCACACGCATCTCACGGGACGTCATCATCTCTTACCAGTGAGCCCCTACAATCTGCTACCACTCTGGGGGCCAGGGGCATCTGTCTAATACATACACCAGTGTCATTCCCCTTCTCAAAACCTGTAAATGTACCTGTGTTGAACACACACAAGCGTGTGCATGCACACACAAACAAACCCACAGAGTCACTATGTTGTGAGACCTGAATAAGCTGTCAGGTAGTAATGTACCACGGCTGCTTCTCTGATTTTAATAATATACATCCATAGGCCGGGCATGGTGGTGCACGCCTTTAATCCCAGCACTCGGCAGGCAGAGGCAGGCGGATTTCTGAGTTCGAGGCCAGCCTGGTCTACAAAGTGAGTTCCAGGACAGCCAGGGCTATACAGAGAAACCCTGTCTCGA
>NC_034606.1:46964497-46993446 GCF_900095145.1 Mus pahari | reverse complement strand
AGGCAGGTGGATTTCTGAGTTCGAGGCCAGCCTGGTCTACAAAGTGAGTTCTAGGACAGCCAGGGCTACACAGAGAAACCCTGTCTTGAAAAACCATAAAAAAAAAAAAAAAAAAAAAAAAAAAAAAAAAAGAAAAGAAAAAAGAAAAAGAAAGAAAGAAAGAAAGAAAGAAAGAAAGAAAGAAAGAAAGAAAGAAAGAAAGAAAGAAAGAAAGAAAGAAAAGCACAGAGGGGTAAAACAGCCTCCCAGGTCCCCATATAAGAAATGACAGAGCTGGGACTCGAACCCTGGAAGTTGACCCTGGGGCCCGTTTTATCACAGGTCTCCCACAGCCTGCCTGTCTTTACCATGCCCTCACATATACATGACCTCAGGTTTAGCTAAAGAGCAGCAGTCCCTCCAGAATGCAGGCTGGCCACATACCACGCCCTTGCCATCCGAGCTCCCTTCATCCCCGAGGACTCTTGGCAACAGTGGTCCTCGATGGCTTGCCCAGTCAGGGCAGGAAAAGTTTCACTGCACCATCCTCAACCCTACCAGCCAGCAACCGGGGCCCGCCCAGATCTCTTGATAAATGCTCACAGGCCTTGAAGTATGTGTGCCTGCACTGGCCTCCCTGTCCCATGGACGACAGGGAGGGGCATGCTTTATTTCCACAGATGAACATGTTAAATAAGAGCTACAGCACAGATTATGAATGGAGATGAGAAAACCCCTCCTGAGAGCTAGGATTCCCCCCAACTATGAACACAGGCAATACAGTGTGGTCATGCTCTTGAGTTACACGTGGCCAGCAACATTGTATTCTTGGGGCTGGAGAGATGGCTCAGCCATTAAGAGCACTGACTACTCTTCCAAAGGTCCTGAGTTCAAATCCCAGCAACCACATGGTGGCTCACAACCATCCATAATGAGATCTGACGCCCTCTTCTGGTGTGTCTGAAGACAACTACAGTGTACTTACATATAATAAATAAATAAATCTTTTTTTAAAAAAAACAAAAAAAAAACATTGTATTCTTTTATGACCCCATCTCAGTTACTGCAGATAAAAAAAAAGAGAGAGTTCCTGCTTATCACTTCAAACTTAACAGTAGCTACACTAGACACAGTGGTAAATGAACACACCTTGTCCAATGAACTGATAAGGAAGTCTAGGGCTGGGGAGATAACTGCTCAGTAAAGGGCTTGCCTTATAAGCACAAGGACCCAGAACCACAGGGGTGGGGGGAAAAGGCTGGGCATACTGGCACAGGCTTGTAATCCCAGTAATGGGGAAGTGGGACAGGCAGATTCTCAATGAGCTCCAAACCAATGAGACCCTATCTCAAAAAGCACGTTTAAGCTAGAGAAATGGCTTAGCAGGTAAGAGTGCTTGCCACTCTAGCAGACGATCCTGATCCAGGTTCGGTTCCCGGCACCCATATGGGATGGGGGCACCCATGAGCAATGACCTGTAACTCCATTTCTGGGGACCTGGCACCTCTTTTCTGGAGCAGTCACCAGGCACATATGTGGTTCAAACATATACATACATGCAGGCGAGCACTCATACACATAAAAAAAAAAAAAAAAAAAAAGCAGAGGACTCCTAAGGAATGTCACCCAAGATTGTCACCTGCCCTCCACATGTACACAGGAAGACTATGCATGTACATCAATACATATAGGCAAACGTGTGTACACACACTACATATGTGCAGGCACATAGACAAATGTGCGTGCGCACAAAGTCCATCAGGAGAACAGAACTGTTTTTCCTTGCACTCCCATATATTTTACTTGTGATCTAGAAGGCTCTGAAACAAAAGGCTCTGTCCAAAAGAATCATTTGTGCCCACAATCACCTCAAAAGTTAGGATTTATCATCCCATTGTTCACAGTACAATAAGGCTTAGAGTGGATGGGGGCTGGCCCAAGGCCACACTTGCTGAGGAAGGCCAAGCTGCTGGCACCACCCCAGGCCCCACCAAGAAACTAGGTTAAGAAGCGAATGTGAAATAGTGTTCACAGGCCTCGGCAGACTGCAGTTTGCTTTCTTTGAAACTGGCCATTTTTTATTATTATTATTTGAGACAGGATTTCTCTATGTATTCCTAGATGGCCTGGCGCTCACTATGTGAGACCAGGCTGTCCTCGAACTCACAGAGACCCACCTCTCAAATGCTGGGTTTAAAGGGGTGTGCCACCATGCATGACAACTTGTTATGTTTTTACTACTCATTTTTTTTATGACTTTTAGGAATCTGTGTCAGTGTATAGGCATGTGAGTGAGTGGCGCTGCCTGAGACGGTCGGAGGCAGCAGGATCTCCCGGTGCTGGAGTCACAGACAGTTTCATCCCGTGTACTACAAACCAAACTTGGGTCCTCTGGAGAACCAGTGGTGCTCTTGACCACTGAATCGTCTCTCCAGCACCTGACAACTTCTTAATAAAGCTGTCACTTAAGCTTAAAGAGGAAATAAAGTACGAGTAGCGGAAGGTCACCCTTGGAAAGGTCACCCTTGGAAATTGTAAGGAAGCATAAGGCGACCACTTGTGGTAGTGCCCGCCTTTAATCCCAGCACTCAGGAGGCAGAGGCAGGAGGAGCTCTGTCTACCAGGTCTACAGAGCGAATTCCAGGACAGCCAGGGCTACACAGAGAAACCCTGTCTCGAAAAAGCAAAGTAATTATATAAATAAAATAATAATAATAATAATAATAATAATAATAAATAAACCTAAACTGCCCAGAATTCACCACTCAGAATGACCCCAATGCCAAACAGTGTCTCCTCGTGCCCTGAGCAGTTGGCCAGTTAGCCCCAGCTAGGGGAGGGATTTCTGACCCACTGTGGCGCACTGCCTACTCTGGTGCCCAGGAAGGCAGGCTATGACAGTGGCCATCGGCCTTGGGATTAAACCCCATCACTGCCTCATGATGCTCTGAGGTCATGTCTCTGAGTTTCGCTGTCTGTAAGATGGAGCTGGCCACACCCACCCCACAGGACGCCATGTCCCTCCCGGAACAGATCAGAAGGTCTGCTGCACTGAGTGCTTCAGACAACACTGACTTAGCAGTTTTTGACGAGGCCGTCTTTTGGAAAAGGCCATGGCCAACTTGCTATTTTTATTCGACACATAAACAGTGCTCATCTGAAAGGGACAGTCCTGTCACCAGTACTGGGACACCGTTAATAGCCCCCTGCCCTCATAGAGAGGCTTGCTACTTTTGTAGAGAACCAGGCTCAACACCAGCACCATACGGTGGCTCCCAACAGTCTGTAAGTACAGACTGGGGATCTGATGCATGCATGGGATATACTTATATGCATGCAAGTGAAATATTATCACAGGTAAAATAAATGAATTAAGAATGTAAAAAGGCTGGGCACCGTGATGCGTGTTTATAATCCCAGAGCTGGGGAGGCAGACGCATTTGGGTTCCTGGGGCTCCCTGGTCACCCACTCCAGCTTCCTAGGTGAGCTCCAGGACAATGAGATCCTGCCTCAGTAGATGGATGGTTCCTGACGACTAACATATGAGCATGCTCACATATGTACACACGCTTGCACACGTATGTACATCTGCAAACACGTGAACACACATACTCACACAATGGGTTGGTGTTCAATGCACACGACAAGGCAGGCAGAGGCAAGAGCGAGGGACAAATAGGAAATGTGGGAAGCGGGGGAGTGAAGACCATTCAAGGGGACATCGCATTTGAGACACGGAAGGACAGAGGACTAGTGTGCACCCAGCTGAAGGCAGAGACCAGCAATGGACGTGAAGTAGGAACAAGCTATGCAGGATCAAGGAAAACAAGAGGCAAATAGGAGGTGGGGGAAGCGGGGGGGGGGGGCATGCAGGCTGCAGCTTGACCAGAGAGCTACTAGGAAAATTCTAGAAGGTTTCCAGCAGGACTGACAGGGCCTCACTTATAGACGCTCCCTTTGGCTGCTGCATGAAAGACGGATCACAAGAAGAATTTGAGAACCCAAGGGGCGCTCAATACAGACTGGACTGAGGCAGAGACTGGAGAAGAAGCAGGGACATTCTGGAGGTCACTAAGCACTCTTGACATTACCTCACACGGGGTGATCGGCACAGCTTTTAACATCCACCTCTGCACCCTCACACCAAACAGGGGGCAAATGTTACAGGAGCACAGAAAGAGAGAGAGAGGCCGAGAACGGTGACAAGATTCTTGTGTGTGCACTGCCAGGGTGCCTGCCGCTGGAGTTGGGAATGAAAGGACGGCAGGACTCACTGCACCATCCTGCTCTGTGTCCCTCCGCCTGTGGGGGCCAGCACATCATGGGATGCAACAGGAGAACAGCTGCTCCAGGGTGGACCGTCACCGTGGGGCTCACAGGCAGGGACTGCCTCCAGCCTGACACTGGTACTTCAGGACCTCAAGCTGGCCGGAGGATACAGCTGCTGACCTCAGAGAACCAGAGACGCTGCTGATCGATCCCTTTCAGAGTCACATTTTAGGCCCAGGAGCCTCTGGGGGTAGAGGAAAACCCAACAGCATCCATTTTCTTCTGAAAGTCAGGGACACATCTTTTGAAGGATTGCCGAGATACTGTTAGTGACAGGAAACCAGCCCCTGATGGGAATAACTTAATAAACGACTAAAGAAATGTTGGTGATAGGAGATACTACCAGTCCAGACAGATAAGAAATGAACTGATGGGCTGGAGAGATGGCTCAGTGGTTAAGAGCACTGACTGCTCTTCCAAAGATCCTGAGTTCAAATCCCAGCAACCACATGGTGGCTCACAACCACCCGTAATGAAATCTGATGCCCTCTTCTGGTGTGTCTGAAGACAGCTGCAGTGTACTTAAGGTATAATAAATAAATCTTTAAAAAAAAAAAAAAGAAAAGAAATGAAATGAAATGAACTGGGCAGTGGGGGAGGCTGAAGCAGGAGGAATACCAAGAATTTGAGGTCAACCTGGGCTACATTGTAAGTCCAGGCCAGCCTGGGCTATATAGTATATGACCCTGCCTTACAAAAAAAAAAAAAAAAAAAAAGATTTGGACTGGGGACTGGGGACTGCTCAGTGGCAGTCAGAGCTTCCAGGGTCCATTCTTAGACACCTCCCCAAATAAAAGAAAGAGACTGGGCTGGTGAGATGGCTCAGCGGGTAAGAGCACTTGACTGCTCTTCCGAAGGTCCTGAGTTCAAATCCCAGCAACCACAGAGTGGCTCACAACCACCCATACAGAGATCTGACACCCTCTTCTGGTGCCTCAGCAGTCAGCTACAGTGTACTTATGTATAATAATAAAAAGTGAATCTTAAAAAAGAAAAAGAAAGAGACTAAGCAATCCAATGACATCTTGTAGTATGTGGCAGTTACAGACTTCAGGTTCTCCAAGGGTGCATACACACACCTGTCTTGTGTGTATCCTAAGGATCTCAGGATCCTTCTGTCTCCTGCTCTCCAAGGCTAAGATTACAGGGATGCATCCCTGCCCCAACCTTTTAGATGTGTGTGCATGAATTTAGTTCTCTCTACAGTGGACGTGGAGTGGCTTTACTAATAGGACACTGCTCTTTGTTACTTATCGGAGGCTGTCTGCATCCAGCTGTTTTACTATGGTGCCCGAGATCAAGCTCAGATCCTCCTGCTTGTGTGGTGAGCACACACCTTTACTGAGTCATCTCCCAGCACCTGGAACGGAGGCAGGAGAGTTAGGAATTCAGGTCTGACCTCAGCTACACAGTAAGTCTGAGACCAGCCAGATTTACATAAGACCTTACAAGGCCAGGCACACCTTTAGTTCTAGCACTCAAGAGGCAGAGAGGCAGGCAAAACTGAGTTTATGGCCAGCCTGATCTACAGGGTGCATTCCAGGACACCAAAGGCTATACAGAGAACCCTGTCTTGAAAAGCCTACAACAACAAACAAAACAAAACAAAACACAACAAAAACAACAAAACAAACAAACAAACCCTACCAAAAAACTTTGGGTCCTAGAGTCCTATTGGCTTGCCTGTGACTCCTGCTCTATTGACATCTATATGATTATGGAAGTGTTCCTTGTCTCTCTGAGCCTCAGGCTCCTCATCTGCAAAATGGGGCCAGCAATGATAACTGTCTTCCCTTGGGGAGTAGTTAAGTGCATATGATACTAGAGAGCACAGAAAGCCAAGTGCTGTGTAAGTATGTGGCAGCTGCTGTCCTTGTTCCCATCCCAACCGCTGACACAAGTCTCAGGAACTGTCCCTGAAGAAGTCACCTGGATGGTGCCAGTAGAGAAGATGGATTCTGGATACATAAACGCTGTATTCCGTCCACAGCGGGCTCTCAGCGGTGCAAACAGACTCCCAAAGAAGCCATCCCCCTGCCTGCACAGAAGCAGACTCCTGGGGAAATACAGAGGGTGAGAAGGAGTTCTGTGGCTGCTGCTGTCACAGGAAGGAAAAGGAGCCTGTTTGCTGTGCACCATTAAACATGCTTAAAGGAGCCGGCCTCTGTGCTGGCTCTGTAGCTGACAGGAGTCTCTTCAGCCCACAGAGTCTCCAGCTGCAGGGTGCAGCCATCCCTCCCCAGTGGACACCCCACCTTCCGTGTCTCAGGTCTATGCTGCAGATCCCACCAGCTTCTGAACCACTCACCCTTTATGGTCCCTACTGGAGACAGACTCAGTGTGCTTTGCAGACTTTGTGTGTGTGTGTGTGTGTGTGTGTGTGTGTGTGTGTGTGTGTGGTGTGTTTTTAAACAGAGCCATCTAAACTCTGTGCCTGAGCGCTCTTCTATTATCAATAAAATGGGGATAATCAAGGCACATACCCATAGGATATCATAGGATGATTTTGGGGGATTAAATAAACTCATAAGCTGGGTTTGGTCACAGGGACATTATTGGGTGGCATTGCTAAATTAGTAAAAGTTTTTAAAGTCCCTCTAGCTTCTTTTTTTTTTTTCTTTTTGTAAGATTTGTTTTATTTGGGGTTAGAGAATAGCTAAGTGGTGAAGACACGCTAGCTACTCTTCCAGAGGACCCAAGTTTGATTCCCAGAACCATATGGCAGCTTACAACCTTCTGCCATTCCAGCTCCTAGGGATTCAATGCCCCCACACCGACAGGCATGCAGGTAAAACACCTTGTCTCACCCTTCTCTCCCAAGGTTCTTTCAAACAGAACCCCAAGCCTGGCCTGCAGAGAGGGAGGAAGCACTGTGTGTCTTAGAGAAGACAGATGTGAGGACTGATGGTTCAGCCCTGACTGACACAGGGCTACATTAAAAATAAGTAAATACATCTTTAAAAATTAATTTTATTCTTAATTATGTGCACGTCTGTGGGAAGATTGTACAAGCACAGGTTTCTATAGAGGCCAGAAGAGCGCTGAATCTCGGAGCTGGAGTTGCAGGGAGTTACAAGCAATAGATGTCAGTGCTGGGTTTTTGAACCCAGGTCCTTTAGAAGGGCAACCATGTGCCGGGCGTGGTGGCGCATGCCTTTAATCCCAGCACTTGGGAGGCAGAGGCAGGTGGATTTCTGAGCTCCAGGCCAGCCTGGTCTGCAGAGTGAGTTCCAGGACAGTCAGGGCTACACAGAGAAACCCTGTCTTGAAAAAACAAACAAAAAAAAGAAGAAGAAGAAGAAGAAGAAGAAGAAGAAGAAGAAGAAGAAGAAGAAGAAGAAGAAGAAGAAGAAGAAGAAGAAGAAGGGCAACCATATGCTCTTGACCACTTAGCCATCTTTCTCTGACCCATTTATTTATTTATTTATTTATTTATTTTATGTAAGTACACTGTAGCTGTCTTCAGACATCACAGAAGAGGGCATCAGATCTCATTATGGATAGTTGTGAGCCAGCATGTGGTTGCTGGGATTTGAACTCAGGACCTTCAGAAGTGTAGTCAGTGCTGTTAACCACTGAGCCATCTTTCCAGCCCTCTCTGACCTGTTTTGTTTTGTTTTTTTTTTTTGAGACAGCATTTCTCTGTATAGTCCTGGCTGTCCTGGAACTCACTTTGTAGACCAGGCTGTCCTCGAACTCAGAAATCTGCCTGCCTCTGCTTCCCGAGTGCTGGGATTAAAGGTGTGCGCCACCACGCCCGGCTTCTCTGACCCATTTTTAAAACACAAAACAAAACACAGAGTCTCCCTCTATAGACCAGGATGAAATTTGCCTGCTTCTGACTCCAAATACTGGGATTAAATGAGGAATTCCATCATAGCTAGTTCTCTCTCTCTCTCTCTCTCTCTCTCTCTCTCTCTCTCTCTCTCTCTCTCTTTCTCTCTTTCCCTCTTTAAGACAATGTCTCTGTATATCTCTGGCTGTCCTGGAACTTCCTCTATAGACCAGGCTGGCCTCGAACTCATGAGATCTGCCTGCCTCTGCCTCCCAAGTGCTGGGACTAAAGGCGTTCGCCACCACTGCTCGGCTCCTTTTCTCTATTTTTTAAAGTTTTATTTTAAATTACGTGTATAAGTGTCTATATGTGGGTATGTGTTCCTGCCTGCTGGTGCCCATGGCGATCAGAAGAGGACATTGAGTGGCTCACAACCATCCAAAATGAGATCTGACGCCCTCTTCTGGTGTGTCTGAAGACAGCTATAGTGTACTTAGATATAATAATAAATCTTTAAAAAAAAAAAAAAAAAAAAAGAAGAGGACATTGATCCCCTAGAACTGGAGTCACATGTAGTTGTGAACCTCCCACATGGGTGTGGGATCCAAGCTTGGGTCCTCTAAAAGGGCAGCAGGTGCTCTAACAAGCAAGCCACCTCCCAAGCCCTGGCCTTCTAGCTCTCGCATTTAGCTCCCCGGGATTACTATCAAACACCAGCAAACCTCAGGACTCATCGGAACAAGCTGGCACATGCCTGAGACCCCAGCGCTTGAGAGCCATTGTCGGAGGGTCACTGGGAAACTGACGCCAACTTGGTCTGTACAGCCAGATCCAGGACTACTTAGTGAGACCCCCCCCCGTCTCAAAATTCACAAAATAGAAATAGTAATCATAATAAAAAATAAATTTTAAATTCAAAAGAAAAGAGAAAAAAAAAAAAAAACAAATGCTCTCAGAGTTCATTTCCAGAAATGGAAACTCAAGAGCAGATCATCAAAGGGCCGGCGGCGACAGAGCCAGACTTCAACTGGACCTCACAGCCGTCCCTGCATTGTGGCTGTACCAGGTGACACATTCCTCAGGCTTTACCTGTCCCTGCTTCTGTCCATCTGTCTCTGCTTGGAACGGCCTCTCTCTGGCCTTTCTTATGCTATCTTTCAAGCATTCACATAGAAATTCTTCTAGGAAGACCTACCCCGGGCGAAATAAGCCTGCCTCCTCCACACCGGGCGATAATTCAATTTGACAACATAATGGCTGAAATGTGTCCTCCTGGCACGTCCACTGCGGCTGGAGGCAGAGGCGGGATCAGAGCCAGTTCCTGTCCATGGGAAGCTCAGGTTAATGGTTCCTATCTGTCTCATGCCCAAGCTCCAGGCTCTTCCGGAGTGACAATGGAGGCCCCTAAAAGATCCTAAGGACTGGAATTACTCGGATTTCCACACTCAGGACCATGGTGCCTTGTCTGTGGGATGCGGGAACTCGGTCACCTCAGGAGAACTCTGGCCTTGAGGCACCTGCTAACATAACCCTCCCCATGTGAATCTTTATGGCTGTGATACTTGCCAATTCCTACTTTCCTGGCCCTCGTTTTTGTTTCCATGATTGTGGAGACGAATCCAGGAGCACATTCGGTAGAACAGTCAGAAAGGCCTGGGTTCAAATTCAGTAAGGTGACCTTGGGGTGGCTGCAAAAATCTGGAGTCCCCTAGTTATCTTCTTCAGAAAAATGCAGCCACAGGTTGTCACCCTTCACAAACTAAAATCAGATAAAATATAAGTCAAAAAATAATTTTTAGAGCTGGGTGGTGGTTGGCACACGCCTTTAATCCTGTCACTCAGGAGGCAGAGGCAGGCGGATCTCTGTGAGTTCGAGGCCAGCCTGGTCTACAGAGGGAGTTTCAGGACAGCCAAGGCTGCACAGAGAAACCTGGCCTTGAAAGAAACAAAACAATAAATAAATTTTTTAAAATATTAAAGAAAAAAATTAAAGATAGACGATAGAAATGCCCTGCACAGAAATAAGAGAAGTCAACCCAAGCCTTCCTTCCATGTCCTCTAGCCTGGCTGAGTGCCCCATTCTTTCATCCCAAGCTCTACCTCCTTCGGAAAACTTTCCTCAACATTTCCAGGCGCTCTCTTGCCTCCTCTTAGTGCACTAACTGTAGAGCTCTTTTTTTCCTTCCTAAGTTCTTGATTTCAGATTTAAAAGACTAATTGTGTGTGTGCATATATGTACATGTGTGTGGATGGCCACACCTGTGTGCAAGCACAGGTCCCCAGAAGAGAGTAGTACCACATGTCTGTCCCTATCATTGTCAAAATGCTCATTTTTCGAGACAGGGTTTCTCTGTGTACCCCTGGCTGTCCTGGAACTCACTCTGTAAACCAGGCTGGCCTTGAACTCAGAAATCTGCCTGTTTCTGCCTTCCAAGTGCTGGGATTAAAGGCGTGCACCACCACTGCCTGGCCAGCCTGTTTCCTTACTGAATTTCCCTTTCTATTTCCAGCCAGACTACAAGGAGCTCAGACAAGGAGCTGCCTCACCAGAGGGGCTTTGGACTTGCTAGGTTGCACAGGACTCTGGGAAAGGATGAATATTCAGAGACGGGAAACTGCTCAGGAGTCCTGTGGACATTTCCAATTCTCTAAGCCTTACATTCTTCATCTGTAAAAGAAAGATTAGAAAACGCCTACCGCACAACGGATGGTTCCGTGGGTAAGAGTGCTTGCCACCAACCCTGACAACCTGCGTTTGACCCCTCGGACTCCCTCAGTAGGAGAGAATGAACTATTGCTGTACACACTAAGTACACAGGTATAAAATTTTTATTTGTTTAAATTTTATGGGTGTGTGGTTGTTTTGCTTGCATATGCATTTGTGTACCATGTTGTGTGCCTGGTGCCTTCAGAGGCCAGAAGAGGTTTTAGAAACCCTGAAAGGGGAGCTAAGTAAGGACTGCTGTGAGGCAAACCTCCACTCTGGAAGAGCAGCAATGTTCTTAACCTCCAAGCCATCTTTCCAGCCCAGTACATTTAAAATAATAATAATAATAATGAAGAAAAAGTCTACTTGACGTAATTGCTAGGATGAACAGATGAGCTCACATATGTGAAAGGCATTTTGTTATAAAGGAACTTAAAAAAGCGCTAAGCACCATACACACACACACATACTTTCTTCTTTCCTTTATTGTTTTTTGGAGGGGGGGGGTGGAGGTTTGGTTGTTTTGTGTGTTTTGTTTTGAGACAGTTTCTCTGTGTAGCCCTGGATGTTCTGGAACTTACTCTGTAGACCAGGCTGGCCTCAAACTCAGAGATCTGCCTGCCTCTGTGTCTGCCTCTTAAGTGCTAGGATGAAAGGTGTGGACCATGCCTAGTTTATTTTTCAATTATGTCTATGTGGTTATGTGCACAGGAGAGCAAGTGCAGGTAGTGGGGGGGGGGCATAGGATCCTCTGGAGCTGACATTACAGGCAGCTGAGAGCTGCATGGCAAGGGCTCTGGGAATGAACCCTGTGCAAACTTACTTAACCACTGAGCCACACCCCCTTTTTTTTTTTTTCTTTAAGACAGGGTTTCAAGCCAGCTATAGCAGGTAGACCTCTGAGTTCGAGGTCAGCCTGGTCTACAAATGGAGTTCCAGGACAGCCAGGGCTACCCAGGAAAACCCTATCGTGAAAAAACTAAAAAATGAAACAAAACAAAAAAACAAAAAAACAACAACAAAAAAAACCCCACAAGGTCTCGCTATGTAAACCAACTTGGCCTGGAAGTCACAACTCTCTTGCCTCTAACTCCTGAGTGCTGGAGGTGTGTATCAGACCTACCACGAGGACACATGCACATGGACACACACATATTATGCATACATATACACATATCATTTTAAAGGTCTCAAACCCACTGGTGATTGTACTGTCCTATACATAAGACCCAAGAGACAAGCTCATCCCATTGAACTCAACAGCCAAAAATAAATAAATAAATAAGTAAGTAAATTTTTAAAAATTAAAAAAAAAAAATTCAACAAGCCACATTCTGAACTGTTCTACCTAAATTGGTTATAGCTCACACCAACCATTAAGCAGACATTATGGCAACCTCAGAACCATAAAGTCACTCTCTCATCCTGAGCTCTCCCTCCTGCAAATGCAGCTTTGGAATCAGATAACTAGTTAGGAATCCTAGCTCTCTTGTGTAAATTTCCAGCAAGATACCCAATTCTCTAGTCTGGAAAACAAGGATGTTGCTAAATGTCTACCTCGTTTAACTGCCATGACCAGCAGAAAATCCCACATATGTCCAGCTCAGGATACACGGATACACACACACACACACACACACACACACACACCACACACCCCTTCTAGAACCTGCTTCACTCAGATTTGGGTCTAGCTTCGAGTCTAGCTTGCAGCAGACTTCGATGGGTAAAAGAAGTATGAAGACATCAGGGAGAGGGTATGGTTGTATCTGCGGTGGGGGAAGGCTTGGTAGTAGAAGGAAAGATTCTGCTGGAATTTCATGTCCAACATAGTTGCTAAATGTACTATAATTATCGCATTTGTGTAAAAATTCAGGGATCTGCATTCTGCTATTTCCATCAAACTGGATGAACTGCAGGCACTCTGGAAAATGGAAAGAAGTTGGGGGTTCTGATTCTTGTGTCCGAGCACCTAAGTCCTGGCTAACAACTGGGGGAGGGGGAGGGAGGGAAAGACAAAAAACCGCAATCCCCCATCACTTTGCAGCAGTCCCCCAGCTCCCCGACCTGAAGCCCCAACCCCTTCAGCCCTTCCAGCCCCCAGTCTTCTCCATCAAGGCACTGTTGGCACGCTGGCCACCCTATTCTGTCAAGAATGAACTCTTTCCCACTCCTGCGGTTTGGGGGAGGGGGGGGGCTTTGTCTCTGCGAAGGACCCTCAACCCAGGAACTTTACAAACACCTGAACCTGAGGGTTTCTAAGATAGAAAGAAAAAGAGTTATGGATCGCAGAGGGGACCTTCTGTCCGCTGAGGGCAGTGGTGGCGGGGTCGACTCTGCTTCCCCAGGGCCCCCAGCCCTGCCAGGGCGCCCCTCAGTCGCCACAATCCCAGTCCCCAGCAGTCCCCGTGAATCCCCTGCCTGGCTACTGCCCACCCGGGAGGCCTCTGAGCCCAGTGACGGATGCCACGACCGGAAATGCCCTCCTGCTCAGCCGACCCAGACCGCGCCCCCCTTTCCTGCCGCCCCCTCCCCCAGGGCTGGGCCCGCAGGCCCCGGATCCCCGGACTCGCGTGGCCGCCGTAACCGACTGGGGCGACCCATCAGCCGGCCATTGTCCCCGGCCCTCGCCGCGGCCCCTCCACCTCTAGGCACTGCGGATTCAAAGCGAATACAAAAGGGGGACCCTAACTGCCAGCCTCGGACCACCCCCTTGCAGTGGGATCCGCAAAACATCCGCGCGCACCCCCAAAGCTCCAGACCCAAGGGAGATTGCCCCACACCATGGAGGAAAAAAATCCCAAGGCATCCCCTGGGGGCTGCAGTGCAGCCCCGGTTTCCCAGGCGGCAGGTGCCCGGCCACACAATAACTTTGAAACTTTGGGGCAGGGGTACGGGAATCTGCAGACAGATTCCCCCCCCCAAAAAAAAAAAAACCCAGGTCGTGGTAATGGAGGTGCTATTGCTTTATTCTTGCAAAGCCGCCTCTCCAGGTGGCCTGGCCCGGGCTTCCCGCGCCTCCTCCGCGCGCGGCCCTGCCCGGCCCTGTCCGGGCGCCCCAGCCTCGCGCGCCCCAACCTTGCGCGCCGCCGGGGACGCGGTGGCCCGGCCTCTGCCCCGCGGGGCTCCGCCGCGCCAAAGCACTCACCTCGGCCGGGCTGCGCTCCCCGCGGGCCTGCGCCGAGCCCGATAAATGGTATGCTATGACTAGAGGTATGATTACGTTATTATTATTAGTAATAATAAGAGTAAATGCTATTTAATTACGGGCGGCCGCATCCTGCTCCCGGCGCCGCCGCCCGGGCAGCTCGGTCCATGTGGCTCCGGAGCGCTTTACTTTCATTTCCAGCCCCCTCGGCCGGCCGCTCGCGGCAGCACCCGCTGGAGGCTCCGTCTCCCTGCAGCTCTCCCTCCTCGGGTCCTAGAGAGCGCAGCTCCTCCTCGCCTTAGTCGCGCCCGGGGTGGGCGGCGCGGGCTGCGCACCTGGGGGGGGGGGAGGGGGGAGTCGGCAAGCCCCCCTTCCCAGTGGAGGGATGTCTGGAATTCACCTTGATTTTCTTTTAAAACTGCTCTTCCTTTTCTGGGATTTCCTTCTAGCAGTTCTGCATTTCTGGGCGGATGCTGAACCGACCTCTGTTTTGTTTTTCCACCCCTCAAACCGAGCGTAAAGCTACACTTGGCTTTCCAGGTGTTTTGATGAAGGAAGGCATCTCCAAGCATGAGATCGTGTTGTGCCCTTTCTTTGATAAGAACCTCAGTCAGGGTCTCCTTTGGCTAGGATTTCATGTATAGAAAGTTAAAAGCGCGTCGGGGGGGGGGCGGGGGGGGGAAATCAATGACACTTGTTTAAGAAAGCCTGGCTGATTTTACTCAAGGTAGGGCCATCATGATGGATTTAGGGACCATTGCAGTGGGGTTTTGCTGTGGTGCTGAGACACTGGGCTCAGTCCTAAATTCAGCATGAACCGGGAATTTATAGGGCAAGGAGCAAGAAAACTTAAGGTTAAATGTGATTGCTGTTAGTCCCACCCAGCAGGGTTCTTAAGTGTTTTTAAAGTCGGGTTTTTGTGTGTCCCAGTGTTTTGGCTGCAGGTGTGCACGGGCATCATGTGTGTCCCTAGTGCCTTGCAAAGGTTAGAAGAGGGAGTCGGAGTTCCTGAAACTGGAGTCACAGATGGTTGTGAGCGCTGTGTGGGTGCTGGGGATGATAACATGGGTCCTCTGGAAGAGCAGCAGGGTGCTCTTAACGGCTGAGCCATCTCTTCAAGATAGGTCAGGGACTGGAACATCACCTTGGGGTACAGTGGAAGAGGAGGATCCTGAGTAGATATTGGTGGTGTTCCCAGATGGGAGGTAGGAGATTCTAGTTAAGCCAGTTTAGCAGAATGCTTGCTAAAATTTGGACAATTGGGCCAGGCTTGGTGAAGCACACCAGCACTTGGAAGGCAGAGGCAGGCCTGGTCTAAAATTATTTATGTATTTATTTATTTATGTGTTTATGTATGTATGTATGTATGTATGTATTTATTTATTTATGTATTTATTTATTCAGGCTTTTTCGAGACAGGGTTTCTCTTTGTAGCCCTGGCTGTCCTGGGACTCACTCTGTCGACCATTCTGGCCTCGAACCCAGAAATCCGCCTGCCTCTGCCTCCCAAGGGCTAGGATTAAAGGCGTGCACCACCACTGCCCAGCAAAATTAAAATTAAAATAATCCGGAGATAAATATACAAGCCCAAAAGTTCAGGCTTGTTTGGAAAGTTCAGAAGAAGCCTAAGTAGAATTTTATCATAGAAAGCCACTTTGTAGGGGATCTTTCTAGAAGGTATTTGAGGTTGCTAAAAGGACCAAGATAAAAGAGAGGCTAAACAGACAGAGTATCTGTAAGTGTCCGTGGTGTGGCCGCAGAACTGCCAATAGACAGGCTGGGTTTGAATCCAGATCTTTTGACTCCTCACAGTGTTTATCCTACCCAGTAAGTACCTGCCCTATTGATTCCTGAAGTACCCGATCCCAGGATGCAGTTTCTCTTTCTCCTCCTCTCCATCTTATGCACATGCATGTGTATGTATATTTAATTTATTGCAAATCAGCTGCGAGCCTGGCAGACTTCATCTTTACAAATGTTATCTCTTCAACAGACACTTGTTGTGCTAGACAAACCCTTGGGAGCTTTGGCTTAGATACGCTACGGCAGGTGCTCAAGAGGAACAAGAATCTAGGGCTGTGTTAGCTTATTCAATCCACAAAAAGAATCCTGGAACACAGGTCTTAGCATGCCCATTTCATAGGTGGGTAACTAAAGCTCAGAGATGAAACTATCCAAGAGGGGAGAGGTCTGACTCCAGAGTCTGTGTGTCCCGCATGGCCTCTGGGTTTCTAGTTACTCTACTTTCAGGGTACGTTGGAAAGGGAACGAAGACTCATTCGCTTTTTCTTTTCTTTCTTTTTCCAATCCTCCACCCCCATGTTGTTGTTGTTGTTGGAGACAGGGTTTCTCTGTACAGTCCCAGAACTCACTCTATAGAGCGAGCTGGTCTCGAACTCGCAAAGATCGGCCTGCCTCTGCCTCACCATTGCTGGGGTTAAAGTCATCCTCTGCCCAGCCTCTTTTCCTTTTCCTTTTCCTTTTTTCTTTTCTTTTTTCTTTTCTTTTCTTTTCCTTTTTAAGACTTTATGTACATGATTACATGTAGCTGTCTTCAGACACCAGAAGAGGGCATCAGATCCCATTACAGAGATGGTTGTGAACCACCATGTGGTTGCTGGGATTTGAACTCAGGATCTTCAGAAGAGCAGTCAGTGGGGTTTTTTGTTGTTGTTGTTGTTTTGGGGTTTTTTGTTTGTTTGTTTGTTTTGTTTTTTTCGAGACAGAGTTTCTCTGTGTAGCCCTGGCTGTCCTGGAACTCACTTTGTAGACCAGGCTGGCCTCGAACTCAGAAATCCGCCTGCCTCTGCNTCCNNAGTGCTGNGATTAAAGGCGTGTGACACCACACTCAGCTCAGTCAGTGCTCTTAACCGCTGAGTCATCTCTCCAGCCCCACTTCTTTTCTTTTTTCTTTTCCTTTCTTTTCTTTTTAAGATTTTTTTAAATATTTATTTATTTATTTTATGTACATGAGTACACCATTGCTTGGGATAGACTCAAGATTATGGACTCAAAGAAGAGGCAGTCTGAGGGTGGCAACTTTAGTGTACGTGTGGGAGCTGGGGGTTTCTGGGTGAAGCGGTGAGAATCACTTGGCTAACATTAGGAATACTTAAGGTTTCTTGCTCTGCCCTTGTTCACTAGCAGTCACACACACCCCAAAGCACACCGAACAATCACACAGTACCAGTTACCTCATATCCAAAACCAAGATTTAAAAAAACAAAACAAAACAAAACAAAAAATAGTGTGGCATGCACCTGTTATGTATGGAGGCAGGAAGCAAGAGAATCAGGCGTTTAAGGCCAGCTTCAACTAGTCTACATTCTAGCCCACAGTAAAGACTGAACAATGCCAGTTCCCAAACCTCCTGTGCAATTTACGTTGAAGTATTCCTGACAGCTTACTACATCAGGCACCGTTGCTAATAGCACTCATTTCAGAGTTGAGGCTACAGAAGCCAGTTGGATTACTACATCCTGCCTCAGATGAATTAGCTGGCAAGAGGCCTGAAGATTCTGCCATCCCAAGCTGCTAGTGAAATACCAGACCTCCTTCTAAGAGGAATGTCTGTCAGTTAAGGAAGATTTGGCCGGATGCTAGCTTCTAAAGTTTCCAATATGATGTCAGTTTGTTAAACTGGACTGTCAGAAACACCCCAACCAGAGGTGGGGTGCTATGAAGATAAGTACCAAGAATCTCACACCAGTAGGTTGGTTTTAGAGGAGTCCTGACGTTCCCCTGTGAGCCTGCATGTCCTCACATCAAAGCTTAGAGAGGCTTAACAGCCACGACCTTATCCTGAGCAAAGATAAGCATATATCAAGTCCATGTTTGTTTGTTTGTTTGTTTAATGTGCATTGGTGTTTTGCCAGTATGTCTGTCTGTCTGCGTGAGGGTGTCAGATCCCCTGGCACTGTCTCTCCATGTGAGGGTATCAGATCCCCAGGAACTGGAGTTGTAGACAGTTGTGAGCTGTCATGTGGATGCTGTGAATTGAACCCATATCCTTTGGAAGAACTGCCCGTGCTCTTAACCGCTGAGCCATCTTTCCAGCGTCAATATATTAAGTCTCTTACCATCATAAAAGCTCTATAAGACAGGGATTGCTTTTTACCTACTGTTAGGGTCCACAAATTGCCAAAGAATGATATCCCACACTCAAATCTTATGCAAAAGCAAAGAGCATTTATTCAACAATCTCCTGGATTCAAGGGTCGCTCCATTGGGAATAGAGACCTAGTGGGCTTGCAGGCTCAGCTTTTATTTGCAGACTTCCAGGGGTGAATATGTGCTCTTTTACCATGATTGGTTAGCTCTATCTCTAGGTCTGACTTATTCTACAATTGGTTAAGACTCTGGAGACCGTCCTGGGGGGTTTGCTTATTCATTCTAGCTACCTAGACAAGGTGTCCTTGGGTTGCCTGCCCGAGGCTGTGGTTCCTGGATGCAAGTCATCATTTCTGAGAAACAGAAAGTTGTAGCCTAGTCTCCCAAACTGTCAGTTTGCAGTCTGTCATGGAGTCAGCCTGGCTCTGGCTAACGCAGTCCTCTCACTACTCTATGGTGAGGAACAAATACAAGCAGTTAGTGATCGGGTCAAGGTCACACATCTAAGGACGATCCCGGCACAATTCAGTCGAAGACTTGTTACCCGTCCCATAAGCCGAGACCACTGTACCATGATGGGGACCATCAACCTTCTGGGTCTGTCACTCATTACCCCCAAGGACTTGTCACATGAGTAAGTCACAAGAGCTGGAAGCCAAGGCTTGGCCTTGAGAAACTGACAAGTCTATTGTTCATGTATCCTTCCAATGAGTGCCTTCTGTGTTAGGCTTCCACACTGTTATCTCCAGGGAGAGCTCCAGCACATGCCACACATGCCACACATGCCACACATGCCAACCTTGGTTGAAGTCCTGTTCAGGTTCATTTACACTTTTAACAAGCTGCCAGGTTCCAAGCCTCCACAGCCCTAACACAGTCCCAGGTCTATGACCTCCCACAAAAGGTCTTAACTTGAGGATGCTTAGGGAAGGACCCAGGATGTATTCATCAATTTAGCCTTAAGTTCCTTCTTCCTCATCTGTAAATTGAGTGTGTGTTGGATTGAATGTGACCCCACTAAACCCATACATTGAGATCTTTGGGCAGCAATAAGGCGGTGTGGGAGGAGTTCTCATGAATAGGATTGGTGCCCTTATAAGAGGAGATACCAGGGAAGACTGCAGAGGAGGGAGCATCTGTAAACAAGGAAGAAGGCTGTCGGTATACCAAAAGTCTGTCTGTGCTGAGCCTGGGTTTTCAACACTCCAGGTCTGAATAAATGCTTTCTGTCACTAAAGACCCCCAGCCTATGGTACTTGTTAACACAACCTGAGTTAGCATGGGGGAAATCCTAAGATAAGATACTGCATAGTCATTCATTGCTTAGCGACACGGGGACACACTTTGAGAAATGCATTGCTAGGTGATTTTTATCATCTTGCAAACATTATAGAGTGAGTGTACTTACACAAACCTAGAAGAGAGAGCCTACACCATCCCTGGGCTACATGGTATATGCTATCATGTATGTTGTTCATTGTTATTGGAAACCTCATTATAGTGATTGTTCTCCTGTGATGATTAATTTTTTTTTTTGAGACAGGGTCACACTATATAACTCAGCTAGCCTCGAACTTATAGAAATCTGCCTGCCTCTACCCCTAAGTGCTGCAATTAAAGACTTGTATCGCCACATTTGGCTTGATGGTTACTTTTTTTAAAAAAAGGATTTATTGATTTATTTATTTATTATACAGTGTTCTGTCTGCAGGCCAGAAGAGGGCACCAGATCTCATTACAGATGGCTGTGAGCCACCATGTAGTTGCTGGGAATTGAACTCAGGACCTCTGGAAGAGCAGTCAGTGCTCTTAACCTCTGAGCAATCTCTCCAGCCCCTTGATGACTACTTTTACGTATTTATTTATTTATTTATTTATTTATTTATTTATTTATTTATTTGGTTTTTTTCGAGACAGGGTTTCTCTGTATAGCCCTGGCTGTCCTGGAACTCACTTTGTAGACCAGGTTATTTATTTTTTTTAAAGATTAATTTATTTATTATATGTAAGTACACTGTAGTTGTCTTCAGACACCTCAGAAGAGGGCATCAGATCTCATTATGGATGGTTGTGGGCCATCATGTGGTTGCTGGGATTTGAACTCACGACTCTTAACCACTGAGCCATCTCTCCAGCCCCAATGACTACATTTATTATTTATATATTTTATTGTGGTCTGTGGGATTAAAAACAAAACAGACCCTTACACATAATAAGCATACAGTACTGCTGAACTAAATTCTCTGTCCCTGTGGTGGGGAATTTTATGTATAATATGAACAGGTTGTAAGATGCCCAGACATTGACTGACAAACAATGTCAAACATTGTTCTGGGCATATTAGTGAGGATATTTTCTAGATGAGTTTAACATTTAAATTGACAGACTGTGTAAAACAGATTGTCCTCTGTAAGGAGGAGGGGTCTTGGCCAATCAGAGGGAGGTCTAACCCTCTATCTTCAAGCTGGAACATTGGATTTTGTTCTCTGCCTTTGGTCTCCAGTTGAAACGTTACTTCTTCCCTGAGCCTACCCATCAGACTGCAATGAAACCGTCACCTTTCTTGAGTCTCCAATTTGGTAGATGCAAACCTTGGGACTTGTCACAGAGTTGGGTACAAAGCTTAATTAATTCAGAACACTTACAAGGCCCTGGGCTGGATCCTCATCAGAGCATGGGGGGTGGAGTGGGGATTGTCAGTGTCCGTAGTCATGTGCACCACTTCCTTACAAAAATAATCTATCCATCCATCCACTCAGTTAGTTCTGTGTCACTAGAGAATGTTTGGTTTGGGGCTGAGGCACATTATTTTACCAATCAACACAGACCTGGCCTCCAGGTTCTCCCAGGATCCCTCAGTCCCTACCTGACATATCCGGTCCCCAACCTTGAGCTTTTTAGCCCAGGGGTTGGGCTGCTCTTCCCCAGAGCCTCCTCCATATATAATTCAGACATTTTGCTTGCTCTCTTTCTCTCAACTTCTTGACATCTCCTTCTCTTCTCTTTCTGTGCTCAGGCCCTTTCTCTCTTCCTCTCCCACCCACTTCTCTCCCCATGGCGACTCTCCTGGAGACCAGTGAACTTATCCGAGAGCAGCTTCCCAATAAACCTGTCTCTAATCTACTCTAAGCTGGCTTGAATTGACCCATCTCACCGGTGAAGAAATAACCTATCAGAGAACCCTGATGCAGGCTCACCACAAGAAGTAAAGTAAATTGATGTCTGCATAATTTAATTTAAAAATAAGACAGCGGAGCCGGGCATAGCGTCTTTAGCCCCAGTTCTAGGCAGGCACATGACTGTGAGTTCCAGGCCAGACAGGGTTACATGGTTAGTGTGGTTTGAAAGAGCTAGCCCCCAGCGTCTTGGGTCCTCTGCTGCTGGTGGTGCCATGTCCTGTTGGGGGGTTTTGGAGGTGTCGCCTTGATGAAGGAAGTATGTCACTGGGGGGTGGACTATGGGAGTTTAAAGACTCACACCACTTCTAGTTTAATCTCCCTTTCATGTTTGTGGCGCATGCAGTTCGGGTTGCCAGGCCCTCGGCTTACTGACTTGCTTTCTTGCCTGACAGACTCATGCACCTCTCAAACTATAAGCCCAAATAAACTCTTTCCTAAAGTTTCTTTGGTCACGGTACTTTACCACAACAACAGAAAATTAATTAGTACACGAGTAATAGGTCCTGAGCGTGGGTGGGCTATTGCTGGAGAGAACCCCCCCCCCTGTATTGTTTCTTGAAGGAATGGAAGACTTTGGAACATTGGACTAGAAAAGCAGGTGAGGGGGTTGGAGAGATGGCTCAGTGGTTAAGAACACTGACTGCTCTTCCGAAGGTCCTGAGTTCAAATCCCAGCAACCACATGCTGGCTCACAACCATCTGTAAGGAGATCTGACACCCTCCTTTGATGTGTCTGAAGACAGCTACAGTGTACTTACATATAATAATAAAAATAAAAAAACAAAAGAAAAGCAGTTGAATACTCTAAGCAAAGCTTAATGGGGTGGCATCATGAGAACCTGGAAGTTGAGTGCTCCGGAGATTTCAGAAGAGAATAATACTAGCTAGCCATGGGGCTGGGGGCCATTCCTGTGATATTAAGGCTGCTTTTTTTTTTTTTTTTTTTTTTTTTTTTTGCTTTTTTTGCTTTTTTTTGCCCTTGACCTGAGAATTTGCTTAAAAGGTGGTAGACTAATGCTTTGGGCAGAGACAATTTCAAGATGACTTAATATTCAATCAGTAGCATGTTTTGTTGAGACAGGGTCTCACTATGTAGAGAAGGCTACCCTTGATCTTTCTGACTCTTCCTCCCAGGCACCAGGATTGAAGGCTGGCAAGAGTCACTCTGCCTGGCACCAAGTTCTTGTTCACGACTGTTATACAGTTCCACAATGAAAAAGGTACAAGCTCAGCAGGAAAAAGTACAGCATAATACATTTTTAAAAGAAAAAGGGCACCACTAAATATATTGTTGCAGCCAAGGGCCGTCGGATCTGCTCCGTTAAGGAAAGGCATGCTGCCCTCGGGGGCACCTCACCCTCCGAAGCGTCCCAGTCTGTGGAAGGGAAAGACCTCAGGGGTTCTCTAGTCCTAGAAAGCAACTGCAAACAAAAGCTGCAAGTAATGTAGTTCAAGGGGTCTACATCCCAAGCTGATGGCAGATCTTGGCAATGTCATCCATTTGGTTCTGGCTTTGAACCCAGGAAGGATACAAGACTGAAGGTGTTAGAGATCTTCCTCTGAGGTTTCAGACTACCACTGAGCCCAAGAATGTGTGGATCTGAAGGTGCATGAAGGCTCTGAGAAGCAGGAAGACCTGAAAGGCCGTTGAATGAAGCTGTGGAAGTGAAGTTGGGGTGCACTGGAGCCCCCAAGATGTTGCAGATGCTAAAGACGTGACATAACTGTCAAGAAGAAAAGCACACAGCTGGGCATGGTGGCGCACACCTTTAATCCCAGCACTCGGGAGGCAGAGGCAGGTGGATTTCTGAGTTCGAGGCCAGCCTGGTCTACAAAGTGAGTTCCAGGACAACCAGGGCTACACAGAGAAACCCTGTCTCAAAAAACCAATAAAAAAAAGAAAAAGAAAAAAAGAAAAACACACCACACTGGAAACAGAACCAGCAGGGGGTGGGGGCTACTCAGAGAGTCAATTCTCCAGCCCTACTCCACACATTCTTAAAAAAATACTCTTTGAGGATAAGTTTTAAGCATTATGTCTCTTTATCTCTAATCACTTCAGCAGTTTTCTCCAAGAAGAAAAAAATATAGCGGAAAATATATGTCACCCCAATCTCTCATTCAACAATCAGACAGGCAAATGATTTCATATAGAGTATTTTCCCACACATCCAGCATTCACTGATTTTTTTCAGCATACAATGGTTGGGTGTCTGCCAAGGACTTTAGAAATACATGCCAGGAAGAGAGTAAAAAGACTGATCTTACTTTATTTCACACTATCACACATACTCCACAGTACAATTAAAAAAAAAAAAAAACTTAATATTGATACTAACATTTACTATACAGGCACATTTTGCTAATTATTTTAGTATTGTCCTTTATAGCAAATCTCTGTTGCCCAGTGAAAGATGAAACACAGGCCCAGGTATTTTACTTATTACACATGTCTTTTTCATATTTATTTGTTTAATTTTTAAGGTTGGGGATGAACCCAATACATACATTTGTCACTGAGCTACGCCCCAGACCAACCGTTTTCCATAGTTTGTGGTGAGTCTCTCTCTGGTTTGATTAATTTTTATCCATTTGAAAAATGGACAGCCATGCTGAGTCACCAGTGCACCATGCTGTGAGGCGTTCATAATGATGTTAATATGAACCAGTTGGTTAAGGTGATTTCCTGGAGGAGTTTGTCTCTGTTACAAAATGACTTTCTCCATTTTTAAAAATTATCTTGGGGTTTCCTTTCTATTTCAGGGGCATTAGATTTTGTTTTTACAGTCATTTCTTTTAGCAACTAGATCCCTGTCGATGCTGAAGAAATCCAGGGACGTGCCTTTCACCTTATCGCCTTTGTCAATAAAGTTGCATGAATGAGAGCGCTAACCTCTACGGAAGGGTGCGGCTACTTCGCAGCATGGTCTGCCGGGATTTGTAGTCTGCGGGCGCTCCTGTCCAATACCATCCCACAGAGTCCTCTAGAGAAAGAGCCAGAAGCCGAGAGGGCGGAGAAGAGGGTTGCGAAGTCCGAGTACGGTGCATTATGGGAAATGTAGTTCATCGCGTGCGTCTTGCCATGCCAGCGCCGGAGGACAGGACTTCCTTTCCCAGTAGGCCCCGCAAGCGGGCCCGGCAAAATCCCGCTCCGGCTTGAACAAATCAAATCGAAGGAAAGAAACTGCCGGCTTTCAAAAATCCTCCTCCGCCGCCATAATCGCTGGGGATCTGGAGCAGGTGGTGTGCACGAGCTAGACGAGGAGCCGCGGCAGCGAAGAGAGTCAAGCAGACTGGTCACTGGGCCCGGCTCTCACGCGGGCTCTCAAGCAGTGACCGACGCGCGCGTTCCGTCCCCCCACGCGGCGGTGCCGCTAGTTCGTGGTGAGTCGGGGCCCTCACGCTCTTCCTGTCACTTGCCTGGGCCACCGGGGTCTGGGTGGGGCGAAGCGATCGCCTCGTTCCTACCTTTTTCATCTCCCTGCGCCCGGCATTGGGGGATGGGGCACTGGGCAGCGCTGCCCCTTGTACGTTTGGGGAAACTGAGGCCTAGAGTGGCCACTACCCACAGCTGCCTCTCGGCGGTGGCGCCTCCCGTTGCCATCCATCTCACCTGGAGGCGGTGGGAAGCCGGATGGTGTGCCGGGTGGGCCCACGCAGTCCATCGCTGCCTACCGAGTCGGCCCACGTCCGCGCGAGAAGCCTGGCATGAGTCACTGCTGACGCTTGGCTGGGTCGATGGATGGCTGTGCACCTGAGGACGTCCCCCACGCGGCCGCCCAGGAGGAGAGGGCGTTTGTGTATTGACCGTTTGTGTCTGCTCCCTCGCAGGCCGTCTGCTGACCTTGGATAGCTCTGTACCATCCCTGGCTTGCTTTGGTTAGTCATTCTTTAAGGTGAATGGGGGAGGGCTTGGGTGTGTGTGTGTGTGTGTCTTTGTGTCCCGGTCCCACCGACTAGATTGCGCCTCCCTTCCACCTGGAGCCCTACCACCACCATGTTTTTAACCTCATTGTCCCATCGTGGAACTTTAAGAGGTGGATGAATTCCAGATAGATTTTTTACTCATCTTCGTGTTTGTTGGATTTCTGGCCCGTGACAGCTGGCTAAGGTGCCTATTTAACCTACCAAAGCGGGCATGGCCTCCAGGTTCTCCCAGCATCCCTCAGTCCCTACTTGAAGTTTCCAGTCCGGGGTCTGGGCTGCCTCTCTCCCCTGAAGCTCTTCACTATATTATCCAGACATTTTGGTCCTCTTACTTTCCCTTCTGTCCCTCTGTCTGTCTGCATTTCTCTCACTCTGCATATGTGAGCTCGTTTTTTCCTTCTCTTCTCCCCACCCCTCTGTCTTCCTGTTTGCAAGGAACCTTCCTTGGGACTGGTGAACCCACTAGAGAGCTGCCCCCAATAAGCCTGCTTTTATACTTTAATTTGGCTTGAATTGGCTTATTTGGTCTGAGGAGAATACCTCTCAGTGTTGTCATTCTTTGAGCCCTCAAATATCAGGCCTTATACTGGTGTACGCTTAGCTGCTAGACACCTTCCTGGTCACTCATACTGATACAGTCATTAGAATGTCCTTTGTGACTGGACTTTCTTGTTATCTTTTCTCCTCTGCTCTAACCATAGCCCCACTGGCCTTGCAGATCTCTTCCTCTTCTCCCATGAGCCTTTGCATATTCCATTCCCTTTGTAGGAATGCTCTTCCCTTGATTTTTGCTTGGCTCGGTCTGTGGTATCTTTAGTTTCTTTACATATAACACTTTTAGTCATTCTACCCTCTGCCCCCAAAAGAAAACTGGCAACCCCACCTTCTTCTTTGCCCCTTTCCTGGTGGTTCGTGTGGGTATTTTCAGATAGGGTCTCGTGTGGTCTAGGCTGACCTTAGTTGAACTCCTGATCCTTCTGACTCCCTTCCTGTGCCACAGCACCTGGCCTTTTTTTTACTATTTTATTTTTTGTGGTGCTAGAGATTGAAACCAACCCTTCACAAACACTGGACAAGAGTTCTGCCACTGAACTGCCCCTTCCTCAGTTCCACGTACTTTTTCAGTAACATGCAAAATATTTTGATTTTAGACTATAAGCTTCAAGGGATGTGTGATATTTACTGTAGTTCTCCTGGTATTTCAAACAGTACCCGGTACATGGTGCTCAATACAGTGTTTTGCTGAGTGCTTTGATCCTGAGTTGTAATTTATGCTTATTAATAAATCAGGGTGTTTGGGGGTAAAATAAGGAAAGATAATGGGCGGCTGACCAAGCCCAGAGAAAGACTCATATGGGCAGGCTGTCTGGAGGCCCAGGACATTGGAGGGGCATTGGTGGCATGCATGACACTGGAGCAGTGGCTGAGAGCTATAACTCAATCTAAACGCAGAGAGAGAATTCAAGTATATGAGCCCGTGGGACCATTCTGACTCAAACCACCACGCCCTGCTTACATTCTTTTTGGGATCATGGAGTCATCCATTCTTTCCTCTCTGCGGCAGTGCTGGGGCTTGAACCTACAGCCCCCTGTGCCTGATAGGTCCCTTCACTTAGCTGTATGCCAGCCCTACTTTCCCATTCTGCCAATTTGTTAAGCTCCCAGCTGTGGACCACTTTGCCTCTGGTGGTGACATTATGAAATATATATTTGGTTATAGTCCCACTTCCTGGCATAGAAAACACTTATTCTAATGCTGACTGCTGGGTAGTATTAGGGTAGGTGGAGGAAGTCATTAGAAAAACCTAAACAGAATTAGAGAGTGGTACTCTCAGATTTATCATCAACACCTGTGATTTAACCAATCCTGCTTATGTAACAAAGTCCAAAAACCTCCGAAAGGACAGGGCTCGGGAGGCTTCCAGATATCTGTACACAGGAGAGTCTTGGAGGATGCTGGGCTTTAAGAGTGTGTGGACGCTCTGGGCTCTTCTCAGACTTGCCTTGTGCATTCTTTATGTCTATCTGGCTGTTCATTTGTAGTCTTTAAATACCCTGTTTGCTGGCATGATGGTACACACCTTTAAGCCCAGTACTAGGAAGGCAGAAGCTGATGCGTCTCTGACTTTGAGGCCATCTTGATCTACATTCTGAATTCAAGCCAGCCAGAGAAACACATTGAGACCCTGTATATGAATGAATGGATGGATGGATGGATGGATGGATAGATGAATGAAGTTATTTGTTGGGGATTAAAGGTATATTTAAATGTCCCCAGTACATACCCACACATGCACCCATCCTTTAAAAAACAAAACAAAACAAAACAAAAACCTGTTTTCCCTGAGTTCTGTGAGTTCTGGCAAATTAATTGACCCCATGGGGAGAGTCATGGCAGTCCTAGTTCCTAACCAGTAGATCAGAGCACAGGTACACACACTGGGGTTCATGGATCATCACATGTCGGGTAGCGTTGTAGACTGGGCTCTCAGCTCCTGGGATCTGAGTGTCCAAACTGAATTGGGGACAGCGTGCAGTGCCCTGCAGTAGTTAGTTGCTTGCTTGATGTGGTCGCTGTTAGGAGTATGCCCTGAAACACGATGGAGAAGCTGGGATGTTTTCCACACACTGATCTATTGTGATGGCAGCTCTTGTGATGTAGATACTTCTGGTCTCCTAGGAATCTGTTGAGGGGCCACTGTGACAATTGCAGTCTCTGGCCAGGGTTGAAACCAGACATGCAGTGGCCTTAGCCTTGTGTGCCTCCCCTAGGCATGCCAGCATGGGCAGTGGGGTATTCTTTGGGATGGATGACCTGGATCCCATAGCCATCTGTGCCCTGTTTGGGGAGTGGGGCCCTCAGACAGAATGCTGCCAAGATGATCCGGCAGGTGCGTGACTCTCGGGGCAGCCGCCGCTTGGGGCTTGACTGCCCTGCACTGGGTGTCCCAGCTGGGGCAGTTTGGAGAGGGACTTGCAGGACTTGAGCTCTCTGCCACCTTTCCAGACTGTTAGTTTTCTAATGACATATTCATTATGTCATTATGGTGGGTTCTCCATGGCAGGAAGGGGGCGAATCCATAACCCTGACTAGAGAACTCAGGGGACACTCCACACACACTGAGGTTATCCTTGGGGATATCAAAACCAGGGCCTTAAATTTCAAGAAGAATCCTTTTTACAAAGTTTTTTTTACAACAGTTTGTTTATTTGAGACAAGGTTTCACTTTGTAGATTAGACTGGACTTGAACTCACAGAAATCAACATGCCTTGGCCTCCCATGTGCTGAGATGAAAGGCATGAAACACTATTTTTTAATAATTTTTAAAATTTCGTGTACATTAGTGTTTTGACTACATGTGTGAGGGACTTGCATACCCTGGGACAGGAATTAGATAGTTGTGAGTGCCATGTGGTTGCTGGGAATTGAATGCCAGTGCTCTTAACCACTGAGCCATCTCTCTAGCCGAATCACTATTTTTTTAAATGTGTTGAGTACGTTGCCTTGCATATATGTCTGCACCGTTTGTCTGTGGTGCCCACAGAGGCCCTAGCCTACATAAGGATGCTAGGAATCAAACTCTAGCTCTTGGCAAGAGCAGCCTCTTAACCATTGAGCCTTCTTCCTAACCCCATAACTGTGCATGATGCATGTGTGAGCAATGGTGTGTGTGTGTGTGTGTGTGTGTGTGTGTGTGTGTGTGATTTCCAAGAATTTTTTTTCTGGTTTTTCGAGACAGGGTTTCTCTGTATAGCTCTGGCTGTCCTGGAACTCACTTTGTAGACCAGGCTG
>NC_034606.1:46927841-46961928 GCF_900095145.1 Mus pahari | reverse complement strand
GGATGGTTATGAGCCACCATGTGGTTGCTGGGATTTGAACTCCGGACCTTCGGAAGAAACAGTCGGGTGTTCTTACCCACTGAGCCATCTCACCAGCCCCAGCCTTGAACTCTTAATCCTCCTGCTTCTACAACCCTCAAGTGCTGGGTCTGTATTATCATCTCTGTGGGAAGTGGGTAGAAACACTGCTGTTCTATAAATGAGACTAACTCATTCAAGGTCACAGATTTCACAAATTGCAAGGTTAATGAGGTCCAGCTCAATGCCCTGCTCCCATGCTTCTGAACAGACACTGAACTTCATTAATAAATACAGATTTGCTAAGGGCAGTTTCTGGTTTGCCTGATGATCCGAGTTCAATCGCAGGATCATATAATATTAATATATCTATCTATCTATCTATCTATCTATATATATATATTGTTTGTTTCTTTTCCAAGGCTTTATTCCCATTTTGCAGATTTGAAAACTGACTGAGGACATGATATAACTCCCTACGGGCACAGTCACCAGTGCTGGAGATTTAATGCTTGTGTTGTACAAACCATGGATTTGATGATTTGATGCCCAGCACTGCAGAAAGCAGACAAAGGCCCTGAGTTTGGCTTTGAAATTGCAGTGGCTAATTTTCCCGTCTCACTAGCATTGTATTAGATTACTAGGAATGCCTAGCTTACCCTAGCCTTTCAGGAACTTCTAATGTTAAAGGGAAACGAGGTATTTGGGAGGCAGAATGTGATCATCTTTGAGAGATTTGAACAAAGGACCCAAGAATTTATTTGGTAAGACAGGGTCTGGTCTCTCTTTGTAATGCTGGTTGTCCTGGGACTCGCTGTGTAGACCATGCTGGCCTTGAAGTCACAGAGATACTCTCAATGCTGCCTCTGGTGTACTGGGATTAAAGGCCTGGCCCTGCCCTGCTTGCGTTTAAGACTTATGTTTCCTTGCATAGCCTCTGGGGAATCCAGTCTCCTGACATTAGAGGTGTCTACCTTTTGGAGCAAGATTTGCAAAAGGCCAAGAGATCAGTCCCAGCCATTGTCCTCTCAGGTCCCCTGGAGAGGAGAGCTGAGCCATATGACACCAAGAAAAATCAGAATTTCAAGGTTATTCTTGACTGTATAGAAAACTTCAAAGCCTGACTGTGCTATATCCTTCCTGTCTTTAAAAATCACAAAAGCAGAAACAAAAGCCCTGATTCATAATGTCACTAGTGTTAACTGATTAACACCACAGTGGATAGGCCTGTGCTTGCTTGAACACAGAGGAATAGTCTGCATAGCTGTGAGCCTGTCCAGTTCTTTCTCCAGAGCCACATGGTTCACAGTCCTTGGAGTAAGAGTAAATGCTGCTTGAGTCGTCCTGCTGGGTTTGTGGCCGATTAAGCCTGAGGTGTCTTTTGTTTACATAGCTAAAGAAGTGATTAAGGAGATAGAAGAGTTTGACGGCCTCGAAGCTCTACGATTGGAGGGCAACACGGTGGGCGTGGAGGCGGCCAGAGTCATTGCCAAGGCCTTAGAGAAGAAGTCCGAGCTGAAGGTGAGGATACAGCAGAGGAGGCTTGTACTAGATAAGATCCCCTCACGTTACCACAACTGCCACTTAGATCTCGAACTTGCCAGTTGTCCTGGAGGCTGAGACCACACGGTCCTCTCCCTTTGACTACTTGAGAACACTCTCGAGTTTTACCCCTTTTTCTGAAGTACGGCAATCTCCAGGTAGCATTAGGAGTACAGGGATCTTAATTGGAGGTAGTACCCATGAAAGGCAAACTCGGAGAGTCTTGTCACAGTGCTGTCCTGGTTTCCCAAGGAGCATGAACATGAGCCAGCACGTTCTTCTGATGGGCCACTTTACAAACCTTCCTGGTACAACCAGAGGTGGAGATACGGCGTCTGCAACCAAGTTCTAATGACTCCTGCCTTTGTGGCATTTATCTGATAATTTTTACTGAACTAGCTTTTATGTATTTTAGGAAAAAAATATGTGTATGGGTATTTTGCTTGCATGTATGTGTGTACTACACATGTACCTGGTACCTGGCAGAGGACAGAAGAGGACATAGGATCTCCTGGAGCTGAAGCTTTAGGAAGTTGTGTGCTGAGAACCGAACCAGGGTCCTCTAGAAGAGTATCCAGGGCTCCTAAATGCTGAGCTGTCTCTCCAGCCCCTAAACTAACTCGCCTTTCAAGTAATGAAATGAAAGGCGAGCGCCATTTCTCGAAAAAGAAAAGTCACCAGACAGAATACACAAGAAAATAAAACAGAATAGTCTGGACGGAAGCTTGTCGTTCTTGCCACCCAACAGCTCCATGTCATCTTCTCCATTTGTTAAAAAGCAAGTTATTTGGTGGGCACTGGGGTGCAAATCTGAACTCCCGGTAATTGGGAGGTTGGGAAAGGATTAGGGGTTCAAGGCCAACTTCACTTATATAGCTTGAGGCTAGCTTGGGCTACGTGACACTCTTGTATGGAGAACAACAGAAGGGTAGACAGTGGAAGTGGGGAGGGCCCAGCCCCAGGTGGACATCAGGAGAGCTGAAAAGAGGTGCTTCTCCATGGTAACGCCTCTGTTTACTTCTGGGGTGTTCTGTCACCCGGAATCTTCACGGTCCATCAAAGGGTGGCCAGATCAGAGAGAATACTCTTTGCTTCTGGGTCCCTCTGGCTGTGGCCAAAATTGATCTAATTCTCTGCTGAGAAAACCGAAACTAGGAAATCTAGTTTCTCTTGGGTGCCCAAGCTCGCAAGGAGGCATTGCTGGTGTGAGACTTCACTTGAGGCTGCTCCTGGGTTCTGTAGCTAACACTTGACTTCTTCCTGCACAGAGATGCCACTGGAGTGACATGTTCACCGGAAGGCTTCGGTCTGAGATCCCGCCGGCTCTGGTAAGGACCAGGTTGTGCTTTCCTGCGGGCACAGACCCCCCTCACACCTGTTTCCTCTGGAGAATCAGTTCAGCCTCAGGTGAAAACAAGGCTGGCCCAGCTCCCGCCCTGTGTCCCAGCAGGTGATGGGAGCAGGTGAGGATGTGAAGGAGCCCACAGGGCCATGCCTCCGGTGAGAGGAGGTACTGCTCAGAGCAGGCATTCCTGAAGTCCTGGTGCCCAAGGGGCCGGTTTCCTTAGCATCCCGTCTCTACAGCATCTTGTGACTGCTCCACCTTTCTTTGTGACTGAGTTCCTTTCTTTGCTTGCTGTGATACTCATGTGGCTGCAGTTCCAGATTGTCTGGGGCCAAGTTCCCGTTCCCAGCATTTGAGCTGTAGAGAGAGGGAGAGGAGGGAGAACCAGCCTGGGTCTCAGCACAGACTGTCAGCGGGCTGCTCTAGGTCTCTCTGCCTAGCACAGGGCCTCAAGACAAAGGAATCTGTGGTGGTGACTCTCCTGTCTCGTCCTCAGACCTTCGGTACAGCACAGTGGGGTTTCAGAAAAGCCTTCTTACCATCCTGCCTCCTTAAGCGCCATAGTGAGGGATTCTGATCTACTGTGTGGGGCAGGCTCCTGAGAGGTGGAGTTAGTGCTCATCCTGGAAGGGTACGCAGGATTCAGAACTCAGGCTGAGTCAACAGAGAGTCAGCGGTTTCTCGTGGCCTCTCATAATCATTCAGTTCCAGCATTGAAGATGTGTGTCTCCACATTCCCAGTCCTGAGAATGCATCTCTAGGCATGTGAGTGAGAGAAAGTAAGCCAGCCTTGGGGCATGTGACAGTACTGGTCCAGGGAGAAGTAGATTTGGGGCACAGCTGGGGCCAGACCTTCAGATGGCAATGCAGCCATTGTCTTACGATAATAGGATAATTTTGTGGGTGGTATGGGCAAAGGCAAGGTGTCCCCTCTTGAAGTCCTGCCATTGTGAGCTACTTGCCCACTCTTATGTCTGTCCCTTTCCCCCATCCCTTTTCTGGCAGAGCCACGTCTGGTCATTTTTCCTGGCACGGCTGGGGTTGTCTTCTGTTTATAACATCTTCCTGCTCACTCAGCCCTGAGGCCTGAGGTGTTTATGAGGCCTTCCTTCAAGTCCAAGGGCCCAGCTTAGGAGGCTGCTCTGGTTTCTGTTGCTGTCTGGAATCTCATCTTCAGTGAGCTCAGTAGCACCTCCTACAGACAGCCTTCTCATATTTTCCTACTCCCAGGTTCCCCTCGCTCCCATTACAGTGTAGGAACAGAGTAAGGAAAATCTGCTGTACAAGCCAGTGTCTGGGCCAGCAGGGTGACTCAGAGGGTAGGGGCGCTTGTGTTTGAGTGTGAACTGTGCACACCTCAGTGCAATTCAGGCAATAAATGCCCTGGTGATGGGGGAGAACCAGCTCCCAGAAGTTCTTGCATTTAAGCACACATGTGCCTGCACTCACACACACAATATTAATAATAGTGACAGTAATGTATAATTTTTAAGGCAGTTACTGTGCTACATTCCCACCGACTTGGGTGTGACCTGTGGACATGGCTTGGGGCTGGCAAAGCTGTGGCATCTGGTGCATGTCTGGGAGCCTGAGTGAGTTCTCTCTCTGTCCAGATCTCACTAGGGGAGGGACTCGTCACTGCAGGAGCACAGCTGGTGGAACTGGACCTCAGTGACAACGCGTTTGGACCCGATGGAGTGCGAGGCTTCGAGGCCCTCCTCAAGAGCCCAGCCTGCTTCACCCTACAGGAACTCAAGCTTAACAACTGTGGCATGGGCATCGGGGGTGGCAAGGTGGGTGGCAGCCCTGGGCACTCCCTTCCTTCATCCACACAGCAGTGTGTGTTCGGACCCTTCAGACCTCCTTTGGGGACAGGGGCTGTTGTCTGGAAAGAAGCAAAGCCCCAAAGACAGCAGCCTGCAGCCAGTGAGGAAAGGAGGCCAGAAGGTTAGGTTGCTAAGCAACCATTCCAAGTTCTTGAGTTGCCTTGACAACACAGAGGCAGCGCTGCTGCATAACCTGCTCTGACCTGCTTGCTGTGCAGAATTCAGGGTTGGAATATCCCTGTACCAAACCTCTTGTTACTCAGAACAGCAGGCACAGCCCCAGTTACAATTGGCTCATGTCTGGGCAGGGCTGTGCCTTAAGTTCACCCTGTGACTACCAGCCATGCAGTGATGGAGACTGCCCTCCTCTTTCCCTTTTTTTGAGGTTCCATTGGGCCCAGAGCTGAGACACAGCTAAGAGGGGTGGGGTGTATTTATGAAGATGGCTTTGTGTACATTGCTGGTACCACCTCCATTTTCCTGTATGTGTAAACAAAGGTGTGGGGGGGGATGGGGCGGGTAGAGAGCGTGAGCCTTCACTGGGTTCTGTTCTTTTTTTCCGGCCTCCTATTGTGACAGTGAGGATTGAACCTAGGGCTCTACCACTGAGCAAAACCTCACAGGCTCCAGTCAGATCAGAAAACCTAGAATGGGCCTTGAATTGTCCCAGCTAAGGAGCCAGTGACCACCTCTGTAGAGGTTGTCCTGTGTTGTGAAGGGAGAGTGGTGGCAGGGTTCCAGTCCTTCCTTGTCTGACACCTGTCACTTAAAGGAAGTTTCTTATATATTTGTGTTTTGTTTTTGGTTTTTCAAGATAGGATTTCTCTGTGTAGACCAGGCTGACCTAGAACTCACAGAAAGCTATTTGCCTCTGCCTCCCTCAAGCTGGGATTAAAGGCATGTGCCTTTAATTTTTTTTTTTATTTTTATTTAATTTTATTTATATAAGCCCACTGTAGCTGTAGAGGGCAACCGATCTCATTACAGATGGTTGTAAACCACCATGTGGTTGCTGGGAATTGAACTCAGAACCTCTGAAAGAGCAGTCAGTGCTCTTAACCTCTGAGCCATCTCTCTGACCCTGTGTTTTGTTTTTGAGACAGTTTCTTGTATCCCAGCCTTACCTCAGCCTCAGCATGTAGCTGAACTTCAGTCCTCTGTCTCTTCCTCCTGAGTGCTGGGACAGCAGGCATTGCTGCATGATGCCCTCTTTCCCTATTGTCAGGGATCAAACACAGGGCTTTGTGCCTGTAAGCACTGTACCAGCCAAGCTACATCCTTAACCAGAAAGTAGTTCACCTCTTCTGTTTGGCATATTGAAGTGGCTTACATCATCCATTTTGTACTTGGGGCTCTTCATAAGTAAAATAAAGGTGGCTTAGGCACAAGTACTGTCAGATGTCAGATGTGCAGGTGGCCATGATCTGCCAAGAACTCCCTCAGAGTACAGGAGAGACAATAGACTCCATTCTGATTCATAGTCTGCTGGTGTGTGACCATGAGAAAGTTTCTAGGCTGGTTGCTGTGGTCCACGGTGGTGGTTATTTATTTTGGAGGGTGGGGCAGGAAGATCACCACCCTGGACAACATAGCAAGACAGGAGGCACTTAGATGACGGAGTTACAGAGTGTGAGTTCAAGACCAGCCTCAGATACATGAGACCCTATCTCAGTGCAAGAGTCTGGTCTCTTATAGTCTAATTCCTTCATCTGGAAGGTTGAAATCATGGCAGTTTGAACCTAGCAGAACTCTGAGTTAACTGGGAATCCACACCCCAGTTAGGTTAAAATCTAGCTGGTCTGTCTGCCTCTACATGCCAGATCCCTGCAGCTAACCCCAACAAGTAGGAAAACACCACAAAGTATAAAAGTTCTATGGACATGGTGAAGTTCTGTGACCATTGCGTTGTGCTTTAGCAGTATCCCCTGATCTACCCCTGGAGGAGGTGTGGCTCACTGGGGAACAGTGGAGAGGCAGGTGGGATCAGGACCTGGCCGAGATAAGCATGCACACAGCCACACCACTGTGCCTTTCCCCACAGATTCTGGCGGCAGCTCTGACTGAGTGTCACCGCAAGTCCAGTGCCCAAGGCAAGCCCCTGGCCCTGAAGGTGTTTGTGGCCGGCAGAAATCGCCTGGAGAATGACGGAGCCACGGCACTGGCAGAAGCTTTTGGGGTGAGTCCTTTCTTTTGCCCTGCTGTGTCAGACAGAAGGGGTCAGTCATAACAGGTTGACAGCCTCGGTTTGTTAGTTGTGATGGGTCTCTAGTCCTGGCTGGCCTGGAACTCTAGGCTGGCTTCAAACTCACAGACATACTTGCCTCTATCTCCTGAGTGCTGGGATTAAAGTTATCTGTCACCATTCCTAGTTCCTTTTTTTTGATTTTTCAAGACAGGTTTTTTTACATAGCCCTGGCTGTCCTGGAACTCCTTCTGTAGACCAGGCTGGCCTTGAACTCAAAGCCTGTCTCTGCTTCCCAGGTGCTAGGATTAAAGGTGTGCGCCACCACCGTCTGGCTATTTGTCAAAACTGTTTATTGTAGGCGTGTGTGGGTGCCGTGCCACAGCAGACACGGGGAGGTCAGAGGACAGCTTGGCGGGGTGGTGCCCTCCCTCTTCTTTGTGACTTCCAGGGACTGAGTGTCTGGTTGTCAGACCATCTTCACCACTGTACCATCTCACTGGCCCCTGCAGCATCTTTGCCAACTCCACCCCGGTCCCCTTCTCTCCTGCCCCGGTGTTCTAGGACACTATACACCTGCGTGGTGCTCCAGCTGTGAGGAAGGGTTCTGCCCTCACTAGGAGTAGAAACTTGTGTCACATTCCCTTCTATTCCCGGCAAACAAAGTTTCACCAGCACTAAAGCGAACAGCAGCAGCCCCGTTGGCCCTCAGAGCGGGCCGGCCCAGGCGCTGCCGTGTGAGGACCCCTCATGCTCCCTTGCAGACCACTCTCTAGGCTGGAGGGAACAACTCGCCGTCCTCAGATAGGCCCTTCCTGGGGCTACAGCCCTCAGTCTTGCTCCATCCACAGTATCCCACCCACCCTGAGTCTGTGGTGGTCAGTATAGATGGAAGGCTGTTATGTCTAAGGTAGCTGAACAGTGTCATTTGTACTCGGGTTTAGGGGTCGTTGCCATGGGCAATTGTTAATTTCTCTTTGTTGTTGTTGTTTGTTTTTTCGAGACAGGGTTTCTCTGTGGAGCCCTGGTGTTCTGGAACTCACTCTGTAGACCAGGCTGGACTCGAACTCAGAAATCCACCTGTCTCTGCCTCCCATGTGCTGGGATTAAAGGCCTGTGCCACCACTGCCTGGCTTTTCTTTTTTCTTTCTTTCTTTTTTTTTTTTTTTTTTAAATATTATTTATTTATTATTATTTATCTGAGTACAGTGCAGCTGTCTTCAGACACACCAGAAGAGTGCATCAGATCCCATTACAGATGATTGTGAGCCACTGTGTGGTTGCTGGGAATTGAACTCGGGACCTTTCAGGAGAGCAGCCAGTGCTTTTAACCTCGGAGCCATCACCCTTTCCGTTTGTTTCATTTTCCTTCCTTTGGGGGGGGTGTGTGTCAGAAAACAAACTCAGGTGTTATTGTCAGCTATGCAGTCCACCTCATTTTGGCTGGAGCTTGGGATCTGGGATGGAGTGGCTGAGCAGTGAGTGGGCCCCTGAGGTCTGTGCTTCTGGCGCTAGGATTGCAGGTGCTTCCTACCTTGCCCTGGCATCTTCGTGTGGATCCTGCAAGTTAAACTCAGGTCCTCATATTTGCAAGGCAAGCGCTTGCTGACTGAGCCTGTGGTTTGGGCTTTGTGGGTGCTGGGTCTTAAACCCAGGCTCCTTACATTTTGTAAGTGCTGAGGGTGTCTTTGTGTGAGGTGCTCTACCCTGCCTAAACATGGGACCTCTCCTTGAGAATTTGAGGGTGAAGGTGCAGCCCTCATGCATCTAGGAGGACCCAGAAAGTCTTCCCAGGTGTACAGGCTAGTTTTTGTCAGATTTATACAACCTAGAAGAACTACAGGGTTTCTACAAGAGCAGTGTGTGCTCTTAGCCACGGAGCCATTTCTCCAGTGTGTGTTTCTTTTGAGTTCGTAGGTTTCACCTGTGTGTGCACAGTGAGGCCGGGGTGTGGGTGCTGGGAGTGAGACCTGGGCTGGTCTTTAGCCTCAGGGAACAGAGTCTTAATGAGGAGCTAGTCTAGATCGGGTGGACTTGTCTGTGTTGTGTGAGTGTGTTGGGGTCTTTATTGTTATTTGAAGTGGAAAGTCCCACCCTGAATGTGGGCAGAACCATTTATTGGTTGTTTGTTAATTGTCTTAGTGAAGAAAAGTAGCTGAGCCAAACACACGTGAGTAGGGTTTTCTTTCTCTTCCCCTGACGGGGAGATGACATAGCTGGCAGGTTCTTCAGCTGTTGCCTTCAACTTCCTGAAATACCGACTTTGACTTGGAGTCGTAAACAAAGATAGAATTAAAACCTCCTTTTCCCTGCACTTGAATCTCTCCCATTCCTGCGGCTTGCTGGTCTGGGGACAGACATGCTGGCTGTACCCTGAGCCAGGTAGGTGGTTTTCTGTTCCCTGCGTCTCCTGCAGCTCTGAGGAAGAGGGGACATTTGTACCTGATGTAGCTTGTACTGGAGTGAAGAACAAAGGAGGTTGAATACATTTAACAGAACTCAGAAAAGGTCTGTGGCTCTGTACCTTCATTTAAAAAACAAACAAACAAACAAAAAAACAGTTGGGTGTGGTGGCACACACCTTTCATCCCAGCATTCCTAAGGCAGAGGCAGGCAGAACTCTTGAGTTCGAGGCCAGCCTGGTCTACAAAGGGAATTTCAGGACAGCCAGTATTATGTAGAGTAAAACAAACAACACAAAAACTTTTCTTTTAAAAAAAAGTTAGGTATCTCCATGGCTGTATGTGTACTGTATGTATGCTGTATATGTACTGTATGTGTACTGTATATGTACTGTATGTGTGCTGTATGTGTGCCTCAGGCTTGAGGGGGTCAGAGGAGAACACTTCTTCTCAAACTGGAGTTTCAGATAGTTGTGAGCCATCATGTGGGTGCAGGGAATTGAACCTAAGATGGTCTGGGAAAACAGCAACTGTTCTTAAACTCTGAGCCATTTCTCCAGCCTCTCTTCCTGTCTACTCCCCACAAGTCCTAGACAGGCTTTCTCTGTAGACCTCACTATCCTGGCACTTGCTCTGTAGACCAGGCTGGCCTCAAACTTTCGGAGACCTGCCTGCCTCTGCCTCCTGAGTGCCAGTCTCTCCAGCCTTTTTTTTTTTTTTTTTTTNTTTTTGAGACAGTGTCTCATTGTGTAGGGCTGGCCTCAAACTCACAGGGATTTGCTTCCCAAGGGCTAGCAGTAAAGGCGCATGTCACCATGCCTGCCCCCCTTTCCTAAGTTGCTTTTGGTCAAAGCATTTTATGACAGCAACAGAATCAAACCCAGGGCTCGTCGGAGCTGGAGTTCTAAGGGAGAACTATGGGGTCAAGAAGATGCCGGGGGGTGGACAGGTAGGTTAGCAGAGGGCAGTGCTGTACTTGCTGGGGACCTGAGTTTGGCTCTCAGTGTCTGTCTCATACAACTCACACTGCCTGTGAGTCCACCAAGGGAACCCCTTCTGGTGTCTTGGTTCCCACCCTCACAGGCACAGACACCATTTATTTGTTTTAAAGAAAATGCTGGTGGAAGTGTAGCCCAACAAATGGGGAAATGGTGATACTCAAAAGCAGGGAGGATAAGGTGTCAAAGGCCTAGAAAGGATGTGTCCTCGGTGAGGCTGTAGCTGGGAAGGAGGTCCTCTGCAAGATGAGTGGCCCTGCACATCAGAGACGAGCCCCTGCCAAAGCCTCCACCCCACAGCAAGGAGACCAATGAGAAACCTCCATTCTGGCTGTGAGCCTGGACAGTCCTTGGCATCCCTGACTCCTTGTCTTCTCCCTGGATCTGATGTCGCCGTGTTCAAAAGCTTGCTTGGAGATCTGTGCCTGGACACTGGCAGCACCTCCCACTGTGTGTCAGTGGAGCGCCAGGCCACACTTCTCAACTCTCTTTTGCCCCACAGATCATCGGGACTCTGGAAGAGGTCCACATGCCACAGAACGGAATTAACCATCCTGGTGTCACGGCCCTGGCCCAGGCTTTTGCCATCAACCCCCTGTTGCGAGTCATCAACCTAAATGACAACACCTTCACTGAGAAGGGTGGGGTGGCTATGGCTGAGGTGAGGTGGATGTTTCAGGCTGCATGGACCTCTGGGGGCTTGTTGGCAAGCATGGCTCTGCCCCTTCCTTTCCATCCTTCCATGTTGAGTACCCCAAAGCCCCTCTCATTTGCACAGAATAGAGTTTCATGTTACAAGGTCCCTGCAACCTAATGTTGAGTGTCCTCTGGGTGGGAAGGGCTCATGAAAGTTATAAATGTCACAAACGCAGGTCTTAGCACCCCGGGGTAGAGGCATTGGATTTCAGCCTTAAGCTTGCTTGTTTTGACTAAGGATAAAAGACTGGTTGATTCTGACAAATGGTAGGGATGGGTGGTTCAGGCACTGTGTTCAGTGGAATGGGAGAAGTCTACAGACTAACGAGGAGCCTTCCTAAGTTGGTCCTTATTTGAAATGACTGGGGTTCAGGGGTATTGGAAAAATGAAGGGAAAAGGAATTTGAGACCTTGTAGTATTGCCCAGGCTGAAACCAATAGGGAGGCCTGGAGGGTTCCGAGCCCTGATGCGATGGGATGCTTTGGGGAGACCTCTAACATGGGAGCCGAGAGGTTGAGGGTTAGCCAGGGCTTCAGAGGGCAGTGTGGCGATGCTCAGGTCAGACCATTGTGTGTAAGAATGATCGCATCACCTAGACCCTCCCTACCCCCTCTCAGACTCTGAAGACTCTGCGACAAGTGGAAGTGATCAATTTTGGAGACTGCCTGGTGCGCTCTAAGGGTGCCGTTGCCATCGCGGATGCTGTCCGTGGGGGCCTGCCCAAGCTCAAGGTGCTAGCTCTTCCCCTCATCTCGGGGTAGGGGAAAGTATGAGCTCCTAAGGGGTCGCTGTGAAGGCGGGTGGGCCAGGTCCCAGCCTTCTCACTCTGGTATAACCATGTCAAGTGCTTTGCACTGGGTCAGGGTATTGTGTTTTTCTTCAATCCCCAATGCCAAAGGTGAGAGACCAAGCCTGCTTTCACTGCTCAAGCAGTTGATGAGAGCAGGGCTGGTGCCGTGGCTCAGGTTTGACATGCCTCTCTACTGTTCTGCTGCTTTTAGGAGCTAAACCTGTCGTTCTGTGAAATTAAGAGAGATGCTGCCCTGGTTGTTGCTGAGGCTGTGGCTGACAAGGCTGAGCTGGAGAAGCTGGACCTCAATGGTAGGCTGTGGGGTGGGCTCGGCCTCAGCTCAACTCTGGGCTGCTGGCCCCAGCACTGTCCTCTCTGACCTTCCTTTCCTTCCTGGATCAGGCAATGCCCTAGGAGAAGAGGGCTGTGAGCAACTCCAGGAGGTGCTGGACAGCTTCAATATGGCCAAGGTGCTGGCATCCCTCAGGTAGGGAGCTCTGGGAAGGTGGCTCCAGAGACCAAAGGTCAGGCCTGCTCTTGTTTTGTGTTTGGTTTGGTTTGGTTTGGTTTTTGGTTTTTCCGAGACAGGGTTTCTCTGTATAGCCCTGGCTGTCCTGGAACTCACTTTGTAGACCAGGCTGGCCTCAAACTCAGAAATCCGCCTGCCTCTGCCTCCCAAGTACTGGGATTAAAGGTGTGAGCCACCACTGCCTGGCATAGGCCTGCTCTCCACTTAATTTCTCTTTGGCTTGTCTCCTGCTATCTGCCAGCCTAGTCGCTGGCACCTTGCACTAGGTGTTGGAGAAAGGGATGGAGGCAAGTTTTTGTGTGCTCAGTAAAGGACCGGCCTGTGGGGAGGCCCTGAAGGGCCACTGTTCTCCCCGAACACCCCATTTTTTTCTTTTTTGAAGCAGAGTTTTAGCATAATGACCCTAGCTGGACTGGAAGTACTAGAGATCATCGTCTCTGCCTTCCCTCCCTCCCTGCAGGTCTTTGGCAGAAACAGCAACTGGAGGAAGCTGTGGGAGGTGCAGGCACCTAGAGGGGATGGACTCAATTCCCGGTGGCCAATAGGAAGCAATGGAAGAGGCTGAGGCGGGCAGCATCTGCCCTACCTCAGTGATCCCTAGGGAGGCTTCATTCTCATGTTGACACTGTGTATGTGTTCTCAGGGCTGGGCCTGGGGACTCCAGTGTAAGGCAGAGCTTCAGGGGAACGAGAAGGACATCATTTTTCCACACGCATAGCCTTCTGTGGCCATATGAGATCCAGATGGTGCCACCCCAGACTTCTTTACCTGTTTCCCTGTGGGACTTGAGGCTCTTTGGGGCAGTGACCATTTCTGTGTCCGTAGCATAGGACCCATCCTTAGTGAAATGAAGACTCTGATGGCCCTGCTTGCCATCCTGTGTGCAGTGCTGCTTGGCCTAGCCAGAGTTCATACCTCAGACCTCTGAGTCAACATGGGCTGCTGGACTTTAGCTGGCTTCTCTCTGCAGTGATGATGAGGGAGAGGATGAAGATGAGGAGGAGGAAGAAGGAGAAGAGGACGAGGAGGAGGATGAAGATGAAGAGGATGAGGAAGAAGAGGAGGAGGAGGAGGAGGATGAGGAGCAGGAAGAAGAGGAAGAGGCACAGCAGCGAGGGTCAGGAGAGGAGCCAGCTACACCGTCAAGGAAGATCCTGGACCCTAACAGTGGGGTGAGTTTGTTATTTGCTGGGAACAGAGTCCTGGGGCCTAGCTAACATCTGTTTAAGTCCAGTGATACAAAGGCCAGCTGGTTTTCAGAAAGTCATTCCAGGAGGGACTTTGTTTATTTTGTCAGAATGTAAGTGTACTTATATGCTTATGTTTATTCCATGTAGAAATAAATTATAACACCAAAAATTATGCAGAACTGAACATGACTCATGCCTGTCTCCCCAGCCTTAGAAGAGTGATGCAGGAGGATTGTCAAAAAGTTTTGGGACTAGCCTGGGCTACATAGTTAATCTTTTCTCCTCCCTGCTGTGGGTTACTGGTGGCTCCTGAGTCAGTCCAGAACTGCGGCTGGGGTTGACACTGACTTGGGTTAGTGGGTTGAGCCCACTGGCCGTTTGTTCGTGTGTGTCTCTGGTTCTGAACTACAGCTAGAGCCCACACTCTTGTGGCGAAGCTGACTGACAAAGTGCCTCTCAGGGTTAGGTTTCCCTGGCAAGCACTGACCCAGGCACCTGTCTTGTTTGCATGGCAAAGCTCCACTCTGAGTGCTAAAGCTATCCTGCCTCTAACGCAAACCTCAGGACACCTGGGGTGAGCCCCCATAGAACCCATACACTTGACCTGTGACTGAGACCTAGTTCTGGACCTAGGCTCTAGAGCTGGCTGGAGTAAGGATGTTATTGGCATGGGAACTGGGCACAGCCAGGTCGAGGAGTCTGGGGTTTGGAATCTACAGAGCCCCTATGTCACCTGTTTCTCAGGAGCCAGCTCCCGTGCTGTCCTCCCCGACTCCCACAGACCTCTCCACCTTCCTGTCATTCCCCTCCCCAGAGAAGCTGCTGCGTCTGGGTCCCAAGGTCTCGGTGCTGATAGTCCAGCAGGTAAGAGCTCCCAGCCTCCCACCGCTTTTTTAAAAATTAGTTTGGTCAGTGAGCCGCGTCCTAGCAAAAGCTCAAGTTGGAGAACTTGAGGTTTTGCCAGAGTCACTTGTGCATGCCCACAGCGTGTGTGCCATGAGCCTCTGCTGCCTCCCTGCTTCCAGAGCAACACCCCGTCCGGGTCATCTGTGCAGCTCAGGTGCCATCCAGCCTCACGTGATGTCATTCAGGGAGGAGCAGTCTTTAACACTGTACTGAAGCATGGTTTCTGTTACCCTGGCAACCTGAAATGGAGATCACATGTCCTTAGTTGTTTAAAAAAAAAAAAAAGCACTACATTTTGCTAGGCACACACCATTATGAGGAGGCAGAGGCAGGTAGACTTCTGTGAGTTTGAAGACAGCTTGGCCTACATAAAGATTTCCAGGCCAGTAGGAGATAGAGTGAGACACTGGTCAGTAAATTAAAAAAAAAAAATCCTGCCGGGCGTGATGGCACACTCCTTTAATCCCATCACTCGGGAGGCAGAGACAGGCAGATTTCTGAGTTTGAGGCCAGCCTGGTCTACAAAGTGAATTTCAGGACAGCCAGGGCTATACAGAGAAACCCTGTCTCGGAAAAACCAAAAAAAAAAATCCTTTTTATTTTTATGTCTGTGAAGATTAGAGGACAACTTGTAACCTCAGGTCTTTAGGCTTGGTGTGTAGTAGTGCCAGATTTTAAGATGGCAGCCAGCCATTCCCTTGGGCTGATTGGTAGTTTTAGAGGGATGGCCCACCCATTCCCAGGAAAGACACAGAGCCATCAGAGCTCAGGCTCTTTCCCAACTAGCTCCTGAAACCTAATCAACTCAGTCTGTATTGGTCCTCACTCTGAAAAGGCTGGGGCATGGCTTCAGCCTGCAGGCCCAGAATATCTGACAGACCTTCCTGTGAAGCAGGAAATGGGAAGGACTGTCCTGCCCTGTCTGCCCTCGGCATGCCCTCGGCAGTCGAGGCAAGGGCAGTTTGTGCCTGTGGCAAGCTTTGTCACATTTGAAGCTAATGATTCTTCAAATTAGTATTGGGGTACTGCTGACGTGTCTCACTGTCATGAAAAGCATCAGCCTCACTCTGAAAAGGCATCTCTCAATAAATGTAGTTACAATGAACCTTTTCAGAACTCAAGGCAGCCCTTTGAAATTTTGAATAGGAATCAATTGTCTAACATATTAACACATGTACGTGCTTTAATTTAGAAAATGAAAGATCAGTTATTGTATGACATTGCCCAACATGCTGCCATCCAACAGAACCTGTATTGATTCAATGTAAGGCACCTCTGGTCGGGCATCAGTGTAAGGCATCTGGTCTCTGCTTCCTCCTTCAAGGTGGCCTGAGAGGCTTTAGCTTGGATTCCGCCGAAGATTTATTCTGGTTTAAAGGACTGTCTAATTTTTATTTTGTTGTTTGTAATGCAACATGAATTTCTTTAGCCCTTTTTTCTTTTAAGATTTTGTGTGTACTGTTTCCATGCACACCAGAAGAGGGCATCAGACCCCTTTACAGATGGCTGTGAGCCCCCACGTGGTTGTTGGGATTTGAACTCAGGACCTCTGGAAGAGCAGTCAGTGCTCTTCACTGCTGAGCCATCTCTCCAGCCTCCTCATCTCTTATCTAAGTCTGCTTTAAACTGATCTTTCTTAAAAGAGGGGAAAAAAAAAAAAAATATATATATATATATATATATATATATATATATATTGCAATCATTACTGGAACTATATCTGCATGCTGATAATCGAAACAAAATTATATGGAGTCCAAGTGCCCTCTGACATTCTAGTCTTTTTTTTTTTTTTTTTTAAGATTTATTTATTTGTTTATTTTATTTATTATATGTGTGTACACTGTAGCTGTCTTCAGACACTCCAGGAGAGAGCATCAGATTTTTGTTATAGATGGTTGTGAGCCACCATGTGGTTGCTGGGATTTGAACTCAGGACCTTCGGAAGAGCAGCTGGTGCTCTTAACCGCTGAGCCATCTCACCAGCCCCTCTAGTCTATTTTTAACACAGGAATTTTTTTTTTATTCTTTCTCCTCCCTTCAGAGACTTTAATTTTGAACAATTTCTTTCTATACTTTTTTTTTCTATTTATTTCATGTATGTGAGTACACTGTAGCTGTCTTCAGACACCGCAGAAGGCAGCATTAGATCCCATTACGGATGGCTTTGAACCACCATGTGGGGATTGAACTCAGGACCTTGAAGATAACTGCTGAGCCATCTCTCCAGCCCTCTATAGTTTCTTATACCCAGTTTTCTGGTTTTATTTTTTTCTATAACTGTTTTCAAACTTATCCCCAGTTCAGAAGTTTGGGGCTTCTCGGTCACGCTGCAGCTCCTGGAAGACCTTGCTTCTGCCCTGTGCAGCTGCAGGCTCCTCGGGCCAGCGTGGCTGTGGCCCCTTGACTGAGCAATTGCTCAGCCTGTGTTCAAGCAGACGCTCCTCAGGCTGTTATGTGTACCTGCTACCTTCCCCATAGCCTGGGAAGTGCATTGCACTGGCTTCCTCCGTTGCTAAGAAACCCTCTTCCTGGGGGCTGGAGAGATGGCTCAGAGGTTAAGAGCACTGACTGCTCTTCCGAAGGTCTTGAGTTCAAATCCCAGCAACCACATGGTGGCTCATAACCATCCGTAACAAGATCTGGCGCCCTCTTGGAGTGTCTGAGGATAGCTGCAGTGTACTCACATATAATAAATACATAAACAAACCGTCTTCCCAGCTGCTTAGGTGGCTTTGCTGCTGCCCTTGGTCTCATCCCTGAAGCTGCCTGTGTTTGTTAGATTTCTAGCTCCCGTGCTGCAGGTCAGATACCGTCAGACTACTTAACCCACCAGCTCCCAGTAAATACAGAGATTTATTGTTACTCAGGCCTTAGCTTCTGCTGTCTCCTACCTAGATCATATAATTAACCCTAACTATATTAGTTCCCAGAGTTCATCTCTCTGCCTCAGCCGTCATCAGCTCTTTGGGAGAATGCCTTAGGCGGGTGAGGCAGGAGCCAGACACACCTTCACAGTGTCCAGGGACAGTGGGGGGTTATTGGTATCAACGCGCTTGCTGCTCAGACCTGTTGCAGCTAGGTATTCACCAGGCTCTAGGGAATCCTCTGGGGAAGTAGCTACCTGTCCCTGCTGCCCGCCACACCACTCCCCTATATTGCCCGGGCCTTCTGCAGCCATCTTGTATGCTGTCAGAGCCTCAGGCAGGGCTCTGGTGTCTAACCAGCCGTTACGTCTTGTCCTCAGACTGATACCTCCGACCCTGAGAAGGTGGTTTCGGCCTTCCTGAAGGTGGCATCTGTGTTCAGGGACGAAGCCTCAGTAAAGACAGCAGTGCTGGATGCCATAGGTAAGGGGAGGCGGGCAGGGCTGGCAGACTCAGATGCTCTGCTCAGTTCTGCACTGGGAAACATTGCAAAGCATACAGTTGTACGTAGTTAGAACTTAGGGCAGGTCACTGCCTCTCTTAAAAAGCCAGATAGGCAAATCTGTAAGACTCAGTGAGTTCTCCTGTCACGGAGACCCTGCACACGTGGTCACAAAATCATAACATTTCCTGGAATCTTTGTGACATCTCCAAGCCCTACCTGTCTCCGAGTCACTGTTTCCAATCCAATTCTTGTCACCTTATACCTGTCACATCTGTTAGAGCCTCCAGGTATGTCAGGTTTGGCCCGGTAGAGAAGAGAGGAAGGCCCGGGGAAGGATTGGGTCATGGCGAGAGAAAAGGAGCAGAGACACACGCCTCTTCTAGGCTGTTCTCTGGGGAACTGGGGACATTTACAGATAAAGACTTAAGTTCTTTTCTCCACTAATATCCAAAGCCTCCCCTTGTGGTTTCCACCACCCTGGCCCCATGTGCAGGCAGTACAGAGTGGTACTGTCACACCATTTTATAGGAAGCTGGGGGGGGAAGGCGTTCCCGCTGGTAAACCGAGTCTTCCTTTGGTTCCCGTATTCTGACCCAAGTCAGCTGTACCTGCACCCCTTCAGTTTCTACCTCTTGTCAGGGGCTCCCTCCGGCCACCCGTACATCTAACCCTCTCCTGCCTGCTTCCTACCACGCTCCTTTTCTGCCCCTGTAGATGCCCTCATGAAGAAGGCCTTCAGCTCCTCCTCTTTCAACTCCAACACCTTCCTTACCAGGCTTCTCGTCCACATGGGTCTGCTCAAGGTGAGGCTTCCTGCCAGACTCTGAGGTCACTGAGGGAAGCAGCAGGGCTCCCAGGTGACCTTGGAGCTTATCCCTCCCTTTATTTGCAGAGTGAAGACAAGATCAAGGCAATCCCCAGCCTGCATGGCCCCCTGATGGTGTTGAACCACGTGGTGAAGCAGGACTATTTCCCCAAGGCCCTTGCACCCCTGCTGTTGGCGTTTGTGACAAAGTGAGTGGCAAGGCCTGAGCTAAGGCTCGTGGGTGGGGTCAGTCCCCCTGCAAAAGCCAGAGGTCCTAACTTCCCAGTGGAGCACACCCCAGCCCTACCAGGAAGCTGACCTTTCTGACACCGGAGCTCTTGGGGGCCCAAGATGTCCGCGCCACTCACTTAGCCGTCTTCTCCACAGGCCCAATGGTGCGCTGGAAACCTGCTCCTTTGCCCGCCACAATCTGCTGCAGACGCTATACAACATCTAGATTTAAAGGCAACTGCTTCTTGTCCCTCGCCCTGCCCCAGTGACTGGGGGTCTTGGATGGACTGAGCTCAGCCAGCATCTCCATTGGATATTTTGACCAGAGGCAGGGGAGGGTCTAGGCTCCCATGTCATATTGGTCCTTTGATACTGTGTTGGTTTGGTGTGTGTGTGGGTATGTACTTCCTGTCTGGATTGCAGATCTTCATCTCCCTGCTGGACTAACCCAGGTCCACTGTGGGGAATTGATGCCCAGGGGAAAGGTAGAAAGCTGCTTTGTTATTAAACTTAGGCCAACTTAGCCATAGGCCCGTTGGCTGTCCTGCCTGCCCTGCCTTCCTGTCCCACCAAAGCCTGGGGAATTTCTGTGTGCTGTGTCCTGCTGTGTCCACCGTGCCTAAGGAACAAAGGCTGTCGGAGATGGGCTGTCATTAGAAACTCTGGCCTTAACCCTGTGGCTTGGAGGAGCAGCCAGGGGAGTGGGAGCTGTCTGGGGTACCCTGGTTCTTGGACCCAGTAGAAAAAGCACCTTGGCTGGCCCAGCACTGTTCTTCATCCTGGGGAGTGAAGGGCAGGTCCCCTAATGCCTGAACCACATGTCGGGCCTACTCTTTGAGGGTTTTCTAAGACAGGAGTGTGTAATACAGATGGAGCCAGGTAAGAATGCTCTGTGACTTCCCGAAGTGGCTGCTTGGCCACCTCCTACTTCCCGTTGTGTTGTATGTCTGGGCTGTGCCTGGGAGCTTCACAAATAAAAGTCATCTGTGGGAGTTGTACAGACCCAGAACCTTCTTTCATCAAAAGTGGGGATGGGGAGCTGGTGAGATGGCTCAGCGGGTAAGAGCACCTGACTGCTCTTCCAAAGGTGCAGAGTTCAAATCCCAGCAACCACATGGTGGCTCAAAACCATCCTTACGAAGATCTGACTCCCTCTTCCGGAGTGTCTGAAGACAGCTACAGTGTACTTACATATAATAAATCTTTAAAAAAAAAAAAAGTGGGGATGGCTCAGGACTCAGTGGTTTGGAGGGTCCAAGCTCACATCTCATGAGCCATGTGCAGAGTAGAAGGACCATGTGTGCCCACCAAGTGTGTCATAGGGATGGAGGCTTTAGGGCAGGGTCCCGCCTCAGTCAGAGGGGCAGCTGATATCTCCACCTGGGCCCTCAGTGCTTCCTCTGCCCTGGCTGGTGTGGGGCAGGCATCTCCCTGTGAGCTGCAGTGCTAAGCTGGTTCCAGTTCTATAAACCTGCACTTGAACTCCCAGTCTAGCCTGGAGACTTCACAGTAGTGTCCCAGTGTGTGGACAACGGACAGTGCGGAGGGAAACCTTCAAGTACTGAAAACTCTAAAGCGTCTTGAGGTTCAGATGAGGGCAGCAGGATGGCATGTGACCGAGAAGATGGGGTGAGAGGCCTGCTTACCTTCCAGTAGGTGACATGAGGCTGATGGTCCTCCCATGTCATTTATAATGGTTGAGCACACTTGCTGCTCTGGAATATCCACAGTTGAGTTCCCAACACTCACATGGTGGCTTACTTATTAACTATAACTCCAGTTCCAGAGAGTTGAAGCCCCTGAAGCTAGACTATAGGCTATTGTGAGTAGCCATGTGGGTCCTGGGAACTGAACTTGCAAGGGCAATAAATTTTGTCCTGTGCATTGGTATCTTGGCTACATGTGTAACCCGGGTCCTCTGGAAAAGCTATCATGCTCTTAACCACTAAGCCATCTCTCCAGTCACAAGGCTTCTAAGTTTTGTTTCTCAGGATAGGGTTTTTTTTTTTTTTTTTTTTTTTTTTTTTTTTTTTTATAGCCTTGGCTCTACTGGAAGTCCATAGACCAGGCTGCCCTCTAATTCAGACATCCAACTGCCAAGATTAAAGGCATGCACCACCACCACATGAAGTATGAAAAAATATTTTAGCAGTGTATACACACATAAAATGAAGGGGCTGGGGAGAGGGCTCAGCGGGTAAGGTCACTTATCTCTTAAACCCAGCAACCAGAATTCAATCCCTGAGGCCCTTGAAGTGGAAGGAGAGGCACTTCCTGCATTGTATGTTCTAATCGCCACAAATACACTGTGGCTGTGCACACTCCTATACATATACCCATTAAACCTTTCAAATGACAAGATGAGCCAGGAGGTAGTGATGCAGAGGCAGGCAGTTTTGGCCAGCCTGGTCTAAAGATCAAGTTCCAGGACAGTCTAGGCTGACATAGGGGGAAAAAAAAAACAAGACAAAAGCCCAAAAGAGAACAGAGATGTCATTCAGTCAGAGTGCTTGCCTGACGTGCATGAAGCCTGGGCATAAACACATTGCACACAAGTGGAGGCAGGAGGATCAGAATTTAAAAGCTTCTCTCAGTTGCCTATTGAGTTCAGGGCAAGCCTGGGCTACACGAGGCCCAATCTCAAAAATAAAAGCTGGAAGGATCATAGAGTATGACCAAGATAAGGTTTTTTCACTGAGATGCAGGATAGTTCACAGCATTCTAATTACAAAGCTGGAGCAGAAACAGCGGAGGTTTGAAGCCAGGGCTGCAGTACTGGCTCAGTGGTTCAGAGTGTTTGCTGTTCTTGCAAAGGATCTGGTCTGTTTCTGCATGGCAGTTCACAATTCTAGTCCTAGGGGATCTGAATCCCTTTGACCTTTGCAGGGACCAGGCTTACACATGTTGCCAGGTACACATGCATGCAAAACATTCATACACTTAACAATTAAAACTACATAAATCTAAAGAAGGGAAACTGGTACAAGCCACATAGTGATATTTTGTCTCAAAAGCACATGTGGAAGCCGGGCGTGGTGGCGCACGCCTTTAATCCCAGCACTCGGGAGGCAGAGGCAGGCGGATTTCTGAGTTCGAGGCCAACCTGGTCTACAAAGTGAGTTCCAGGACAGCCAGGGCTATACAGAGAAACCCTGTCTCAGAAAAACCAAAAAATAAAAATTAAAAAAAAAAAAGAATATGGGAGGGGGGCTGGAGAAATGGCTCAGTGGTTAAGAGCACCACCGACTGCTCTTCCGAAGATCCTGAGTTCAAATCCCGGCAACCACATGGTTGCTGTAATGGGATCTGATGCCCTCTTCTGGTGTGTCTGAGAAGACAGCTACAGTGTATTCATCCATAAAAATAAATACTTTTAAAAGAAAAAGAAAAAAAGGGGGGCTGGAGAGATGGCTCAGCAGCTAAGAGCACTGACTGTTCTTCTGAAAGTCCCTAGTTCAAATCCCAGCAACCCCATGGTGGCTCACAACCATCTGTAACAAGATCTGACATTCCTATTCTAGAGTGTCTGAAGACAGCGACAGTGTACTTACATATAATAAATAAATCTTTAAAAAAAGAAAAAGAAAAAAAATATGGGAGGGCTAGAGAGATGGCTCAGTGATTAAGTGCACCAACTATTCTTCCAGAGGTTCTGAGCAACCACATGATGGCTCACAACCATCTGTAATTGAATCTAGTGCCTTCTGGTGTATCTGAACCCAACAGTGGTGTACTCATATACATAAAATAAATAAATCTTAAAAAAAAAAAAGAATATGGGAGCTTAGCTATGTTAGCTCACACCTTTAATCCTAGCACTCAGGATACAGAAACAGGTGGATCTCAAGTTGCAGGGCAGCCTGGTCTACAGAAAGGGTTCCAGGACATCCAGGGCTACACAGAGAAACCAGGTCTTGAAAACCATTTTTTTTTTTATGGCTACTTTTCTTTTTTTTACTTTGAACATTAGCATGAAGTTGGTTACCGTACACATCCAAAGGCCCAGCATGTTGGGAAAAAAAAATCATTAAATGGCACACCGTGTACCAGAGTCTCAATAAGAATAAAATATACAATGCTACATTGAGTGGTTAAAAATACACAAAAAAGTAGTTTTAACAATCTATAAATTTTTATACTTAAAATCATGATTGAGTTGAAATAAAAAAAAGTGCATTTCCATTACTAAAAAAATAATATTGGTATAGTTAACACAGGGAAGAAAATCATCACGCCGGGGGTCTGACAGGATGCTAGGGAAAAGATGACTAAGGGAAGCCAGGCATCTGGACCAGTTCAGAGCCCGCCTGGCTCCNCCCATCATGCAGCTAGCTCCCTGGGCCAAGCAGCCCTCCTCTCCCTCCTTCCCGTCCNAACAGACTCTCTTCTACCCACCACTCACCCCTACCCCCAACTGAAGGCCCAATAACCTTCTTTACAGCATGACAGGTGCCTTCCCTCACCAAGTCCCAACTTGACCTTCAACGCCCTCTACAGAGGTAAGGAAGAGACACTGTCCCATTCGAGATTAGACGTAGTCTTAAATCTTCTTGCCCTTGCAGGCAGGACTGGAACCAAGCAGCTCCTGCTTTCTTACACTCCTCTGGACGAACACTCAACAGCAAGCTTTGTAAACCTAAGGCTAAAGATTCCTGGCAAGACAACTGGACTTCCTTTAAGAAATGAGAAAGTGCAAGTGACCTCAGGACTGTGGGGACACCAGGCCACCTGCCACCTACCCTGGTCACAGTTTCCCTTCCACTTCTGTCTGGGTTGGAATTACAAGGATTCCCCCATCTGGCATTGCACAGGCCCTTGCTGCATTTTTTTTTTTTAAGAAGAAAAAGAAAGAAAAGAAAGAAAAAAGAAAGAAAAAAGAAAGAAAAGAAAGAAAAGAAAGAAAAGAAAAGAAAAGAAAAGAAAGCACTTTTGAAGAGATGGCTAAATGATTAGTTAATAGCAATACTGGTTATCTTTAGAGAGAAGCCAAGTTCAGTGACCATTCTGCAGAGGAACAATCTGTAGGAGGCAAGAAGGCAGTTTGCTTCAACACAACTAAGTAGCCATTGATTCATACTTTGGGGTCTGACCCTGGGCAGTTTATTTTAGGCACACTTAATGACAACACAGTTTGGTGAAGACGTCCCTGGTAACTAACGATCGTGTACAATAAAACATATACAAATCTTAAGGAACAAAGTAATCTAGATAAAGATGATACTATATGGAAACAATCTGTAAAGTACATGTGACACGATCGTTCAGAAGATGGGTTCTAGAGGCTGAGAAAAACAAGCTCGCAACGGTCTGGGGGAGGATCACACGTGATCTTGGCCACACAGATAAGTGTAAAGGTCACTGGGCTATTAACCAGCTTTCTGGGTGGATAAAAGGTTATGCATCCTTTCCTCGGAAGGAACAACCCAAGAGTGTTTAATATTCTAGGTTCTAATGCTGATTTGTGGAACTTCTGTGCCTCCTACAGCTCAAAACCTTAAAACAAAACAAAGACATGATTTGGGGCTAGTGAGATGGCTCAGAAGTTAAGTATAGATGCTGTTCTTGCAGAGGGCATAGGTTCAGAACCCAACGAGGGGCTCACAATAGCCTTTAAGTCAAATTTCAGAGGGTTCAACTCACTCTTCTGACCTCCATGGGCTCGTGAATGCACTTGATCTGCATATAGTCAAGCTAGGAAATGAATAAAAATTACCTTATTGTTGGAAAAGCCAGAGAAGGCCCACAGCTCACACCCTAATGGAGAAAACCAGGAACTGGTTGTGGTGTGGTGATCCGCATGGTTGGGGGGTGAGGCAGAAAGACTGCTGTGAGTTTGAGAACAGACTAGATTGCAGCGTTCAGAGTGAGGTTTCATCTGCGGGGGGGGGGGAGGCAAAACTACAAAACAAAGATGTCCACTTACAAGTGGTGAGTTCCTTTAATCCCTGCACTTTGGGAGGCAGATATCCAGGAGTTCGAGGCCAGCCTGGTCTACAAATTGAATCCAGGACATCCAGGACTACACAAAGAAGAAACCCTTTCTCAAACAGAAAATAAAAGCACATACTGTTCTAACAAGGACCTGGGTCCCATTCCTTGCACCCACGACAGGTGACTCACAACTTCCTGTAACCCTAGCCCCAGAGAATCCAATGCCCTCCAGAACTCCTTGGGTACCTCCACTCATGCACATACCACACACGTAATTTTGGGGTTTTGTTGTTGTTTTGTTTTTTTGGTTTTTCAAGACAGAGTTTCTCTGTGTAGCCCTCCCTGGCTGTCCTGGAACTCACTTTGTAGACCAGGCTGGCCTCGAACTCAGAGACCCTCCTGCCTCTGCCTCCTGAGTAGTGCGTAAAGGTGTGGGCCATCACTCCTTGGTTTGAGCTCTGGAATTTAAAGCCAGCTTGTGCAATAGAGATGCCATCTGAAAAGAAAGGGAGAGGAGGAGGAGGAGGAGGAGAGTGGAATGGCACTCACTGTTTGGACCAGAGAGCACACATAATTTTCAAGAGGAATGATTTTTTTTTGGGGGGGGGGGCGTTTCGAGATGGGGTTTCTCTGTATAGCCTTGGCTATCCTGGAACTCACTTTGTAGACCAGACTGGCCTTGAACTCAGAAATCTGCCTGCCTCTGCCTGCCGAGCTTGGGATTAAAGGCATGCGCCACCACTGCCCAGCATGCTTGGTTGTATTTTAAGAATGTCTCACATACATACATACATACATACATACATACATACATACATACATATATAAAAGCTTAAGCTGGCTAAACTCAGCAGTGACAGCACACACCTGTTGTCCCAGTGCTTCAAAGCTGGAGCCAGAGACAAGAGCTGTCTCAGATGCACAGCAACTTTGAATCCAGCCAGGATTTCACAACACCTTCTAAAGGCCAAGCACACTGAAAACTGAAAGCTGCCACACACCAGAAACATGGATCTAAAAATGTATGTGAGTGTTTGCTGGGACCCAGCTGTGCTGTCTCTTGATGCAGAGTGTTTGTGGGTTTGTTTTTTAGACAGTGTCACACTATGAAGTCGTGTCTGGCTGTTAGTTCCTGGAACTAAAGGTGTGCACTACCATATCCAGCCTTGGAAGTTTTGAGATGTATATATAGCCTCCAGAGATACATGCTTAAATGAGCCTTTTATTTTCAAGACAAGGAAGGTTTCAGTGAGATCTCTGGCTGGCCTTTAACTTTCTATGTACCCACTAACAGAAAAAAGGGGGAGGGTGGTAGAGGATCAGTAAAAATATCTACGATAGGACTAGACAGGTGGCTCATTGGATGAGAACACTGGCTGCTCTTGTAGAGGACCTGGGTTCAAATCCCCACATGGAGGCTCTGGCGCCCTCTTCTGGTCTCTATGGGTACCAGCCGTGCTTCAATGCACTGTACACATGTAGACCACTCACATATAAAGTTTAAAAAAAAAAAAAAACTAAACTAAAAAAATTTAAAATATCTTAGATGGACCGGTAAGTCTGGTATATTTTTAAATCCTTCTGGTTCCATCTCCCGAGGTGTACACAACCACCTGGTTTATGCCTTAGGTCTGTTTATAGAATGAAACACCATATAACCCATTCGTTTTTTTGTTTGTTTTTCCGAGACAGGGTTTCTCTGTGTTCTCTGTGTAGCCTTGGCTGTCCTGGAACTCACTCTGTAGACCAGGCTGGCCTCGAACTCAAGAAATCCGCCTGCCTCTGCCTCCCAGTGCTGGGATTAAAGGCGTGCACCACCACTCCCGGCCATATAATCCATTAGAAAGTAGATATGACTCTAGGCATCAATTTGGATGTCCTCAATAATACGTTCAAGTGAGAAGGAAAATGGTTGCAGGATGCAGATATACGTGTGTGTAGTAGCGTCAGTGTGTGTGAGTGCAGAAGCTCACGGAAAGGAAGGAGTTAAGGGTTCCCAAGCACCTGGGTACCATGCTCCTACCTTAAAGCCTGCAGCAACCTCCTGAGCTAGCTTTTAACTTTCAGTCTCTGAATAGCTCTTCTTAGGGTCCCGCAGAGACCGCAGGAGCCCAGTGATGCTGACCCACCGGAAGGCTCCTCCAGATACCCCCATCTCCATCACCACCCATGCCCACCGGTCAGTCCAAGGACTCAGGCCTGGGCCATGTTGTTTAGCCTGTGCTGCACAGGCAGCTTGTAACTCCAGCCTCTGCTCCCACCCCTGCCCACAGCCCGGGGAAGCCCCAGCTCGGCTGGGCTGCTTACAATGCTTCCCATTCAGCTCTGTCCCGACTGCCAAGCCCATGGGCAAAGGGGGGTGGGTACTGCCGGTGGCCAGGCAAGGACTTTCCCCGGTCTTTCCCTTGTGCGGGGCCTCCAGACAGGGCTGGCAGTTCCAGTCGGCATGGAGAGGTAAGTTTTGGGGCCCAGGGAGTTAGACCCAGATGGTTGGAGATGATCACTTATCTGCTCGGTGCCTCTGAGAGGCCAGCTGCAGAGCCACGGGATCCTCCTGTACCTGAGGTTCCCCAGAGGTGGCCCCTAGAACAGCTGCAGAGGTAGCTGTGCCTGTGCACTCCGTGGGGTGGTCCTCTGAAGCCTAGTGAAGCGGGATCCATGGCAACCGTCTAGACCCTGGCCCTTTTTCCTCTTCAGTTATCAGCCTAATGGGCCCCCTTCCTACCCCGACTCTCAAGCCAGAGTCTGGAGGCAGCCGTCAGCACTGAGAAAAGGGTGACTTCTGGGGCTAAAGGGAGACAAAGCCAGACAGTAACAATCCTGGGAGCAACGACGGGGAGGTCCGTGGGATGGCATTCCAGCCCATCAGGGAAGGCAGCTCAGAACTTACCTGCGACCCAAGCACATTACAGGGGGAGCTGAGTGAATTCGCTGCTGCTCAGGCTGGACAGTGGTATCCCTCAAGGTGTGTGATGGAGAATCTAGACATTCTTCTTGAGGCACAGGAATTGGGACTTTTCACTCACGGGGACAGCGAGACACTAGGGAGGTTTCTGTTGGGAGCATCAGGATCCTATCTGTATTCTGGAAAATTCCCTCTGGCTGTTGGGTGGAGCAGGGGGGGAGGCCAGGAGAGCCATGGCGGCAACCATCATCCCTAAGAAGAGATGCGCAAGTGGCTGGAGTTGTGAGGTAGAGGGACGGACAGATGGGTGGGTGCATCAATAAATAGACAAGTGAGATCTATCTTGCCCCCCCTGTAGTACATAACCCGGGCCCTCAGTTCCCCTGTCACTGGCCAGTCAGCTGTGTGGATTCAGGTAACACAAGGACAAAGGGGAAGCAGGCATATTACTGTGACGGCATCTCTCAGGCCCTTCATCATCTGGACCTCCCAGTCCCCTAAAACTTGGGCTTGGTCTGGGCCTTCCCTCCTGCTGCCAAGCCAGAGCTGATAAGAGAAGCCCCTTCCCCTCCCCCCAAATGAAGTGAAGGAAGCAAGCCATAATCGCACTTTCCTGTGCCCAGAGAATGAAGGAATGAAGGCCTGGAAGAGTTCTGAGGCAGGAGTTGGCTGTCCTGTGTCAGGGGTTCAGTGCCCACTAGCATTGATGTCCCCCCATAGACAGCAGCACCACCTCTCTCTCTCTCTCTCTCTCTCTCTCTCTCTCTCTCTCTCTCCCTCCCTCCCTCCCTCCCTCCCTCCCTCCCTCCCTCCTTCCTCTTCCAGGCCCCAGAGCTCCACCTGGGTCTTCCCATTGTTGCTGCTTATGGTGTTGCTCCCGAGCCCAGCCTGGCACGTAGCCGCCCAGCAATGCCCACAGTCCTGTGTCTGCGACAACTCTAGACGGCATGTTACCTGCCGGCACCAGAACCTCACCGAGGTGCCAAACACCATCCCTGAGGTCAGGAGAGGGAAAGTCCTGGCATGGGTTGGCTGTGTGGCAAGAAGGAAGAGTGGCAGGAGCCAGGGCTATACCAGTGGCTCTACCACTGGCTGGCTGACTCCTGCTCCTGGAGCCTGGGTATCTAGGTCTGAATGGGAAGAAAAATAACCACCGAGGGCCAAATCCAATGACACACACATGCCTTTAACCCCAGGATTCAGGAGGCAGAGGCAGGCAGATATCTGAGTTCAAGACCAGCCTGGTCTACAGAGTGAGGTCCAAGCTAGCCAGACCCAGGTTTACAACAAATAGCAACAACAAAAATAAACTAAACAAGCCAATAGCAGTATAATTTATTTAAAATCCGTCTCGTGTGGCTGAGATACCTACGTGACCTGCAAATAATAATGTATTTGTGGCAGGTCCTGGAGTGAACTGGGAGTGGGGTGGGGTGTCTGGATAAGAAACTCTTTTTTGCCCCGTGGTGTTATGAATTCATGGGGAAGTAAGCCAAGAGCAGTGATAAGAAGGAACCGGTCACAGTAAGGGCTGCTCGGTGGCTAAAGAGAGGTGATGGGGAGAGGCCAAGGCTCGGGCCCCCGTGTGGCTCATTCAACCTTCCCCTCTCCTGTCCCCAGCTGACCCAGAGGCTGGACCTCCAGGGCAATATGCTGAAGGTCCTCCCTGCAGCGGCTTTCCGGGACCTGCCCCACCTCACACATCTGGACCTGCGGCACTGTCAGGTGGAGCTGGTGGCCGAGGGTGCCTTCCGTGGCCTGGGTCGCCTGCTCCTCCTCAACCTGGCTTCCAACCGTCTGAGCGCACTGCCCCAGGAGGCGCTGGACGGGCTGGGCTCGCTCAGGCGCCTGGAGCTGGAGGGGAACATGCTGGAGGAACTGCGGCCGGGGACCTTCAGCGCCCTGGGCTCGCTGGCCATTCTCAACTTGGCCCACAACGCCCTGGTCTACCTGCCCGCCATGGCCTTCCAGGGGCTGCTGCGCGCCCGCTGGCTGCAACTGTCGCACAACGCGCTCAGCGTCCTGGCCCCCGAGGCTCTGGCCGGCCTGCCGGCGCTGCGCCGTCTCAGCCTGCACCACAACGAGCTGCAGGCCCTGCCCGGGGCCGCCCTGTCCCAGGCCCGCAGCCTGGCGCGGCTGGAGCTGGGTCACAACCCGCTCACCTACACGGGAGAGGAGGACGGCCTGGCGCTGCCCGGCCTGCGGGAGCTCTCCCTGGATCACGGCTCCCTGCAGGCCCTGGGACCCCGGGCCTTCGCCCACTGCCCTCGCCTGCACACCCTCGACCTCCGCGGGAACCAGCTCACCGCCCTGCCCCCGCTGCAGGTCCCCGGGCAGCTGCGTCGCCTGCGGCTGCAGGGCAACCCGCTGTGGTGCGCCTGCCACGCGCGGCCCCTGCTCGAGTGGCTGGTGCGCGCTCGGGTGCGCTCCGATGGCGCGTGCCGGGGCCCGCGGCGCCTGCGAGGCGAGGCCCTCGATACGCTGCGGCCCTCGGACCTGCGCTGCCCGGGCGACGCGGCGGCGGAGGACGGGGACGAGGACGAGGACCGGCCGGCCGATCCCCGCGCCCCTTCTCCTCCTCGCTCCCCGCACGGAGAGGCCGCGTGGGCCACGCCCTGCCCTCCGGCCTGCGCGTGCGTCGCCGAGACCCGGCACAGCGCCTGCGACGGCCGCGGCTTGCAGGCCGTGCCCCGCGGCTTCCCGAACGACACCCAGCTCCTGGACCTGAGGCGCAACCACTTCCCCTCGGTGCCCCGCGCGGCCTTCCCGGGCCTGCGCCACTTGGTGTCGTTGCACCTGCAGCACTGCGGCGTCGCGGAGCTGGAGCCCGGCGCCTTGGCGGGCCTGGAGCGCCTGCTCTATCTCTACCTCTCCGACAACCAGCTCTCGGGTCTGAGCGCCGCCGCCCTCGAAGGGGCCCCCAACCTGGGCTACCTGTACCTGGAGCACAACCGCTTCCTGCGGATCCCGGGGGCCGCTCTGCGGGCCCTACCCGCCCTCGTCTCGCTACACCTCCAGGACAACGCGGTGGACCGCCTGGCGCCCGGGGATCTGGCTGGAGCGCGGGCTTTGCGCTGCCTTTACCTGAGTGGCAATCACATCACCCAGGTGTCACCCGGGGCGCTCGGTCCAGCGCGGGAGATGGAGAAACTGCACCTCGACGGGAACCGGCTGCGAGAGGTGCCGACCGGAGCCTTGGAGGGACTGCCGGCGCTCAAGGAGTTGCAGCTCTCGGGGAACCCGCTCCGGGCTCTGCCCGACGGCGCCTTTCAGCCCGTGGGGCGGTCGCTGCAGCAGCTCTTCCTGAACAGCAGTGACCTGGAGAAGGTGGGTGCTGGCGGATGTGCAGGTGGCAAGCACGCGTCCCTAGGAGGCATTCTTTCGGCCAGCATTTTAGGCAGGGCATGAGAACGAACGCCAAGATAATCCAAACGTCCCCCTCAGCCTTTAAGGAGCTCAGGTGCAGCTAGAGTCATGGAAGAACTTAAATCTGAGCAGTTACCTGCTGTTGAGAGTCTTGGCCATAATAAGGGTGGGGTTCGGCCTAATTGAAAGAACCTGGGCATTGTGTGAATTGGAATAAGATCAACCTGGGTTCTAACCTCCGGCCTGCCCCTCCACCGTAGACCACCTTGGGTCTTCCATCTCTCTCCTAGGAGGGACGATGGAGCTCCCTGCAGACCTGGCACAGCCCACCCGGCGGTGGAGGCTCACAACAGGACTGGGTTCTTTCTTGCAGATTTCTCCCAGGGCCTTCTCAGGCCTGGGAAAAGGGCTCCGGAGCTTGTACCTGCAGAAGAACCAACTTCAGTCCCTGCCTGCCCCGCTGGGGTTCAGTGGGCTGGAGCTCGTTGACCTCAGCGGTAATCCTTTCCACTGTGACTGCCAGCTACTCCCGCTGCACAGGTACACCCCCTGTCAGGACTCCCACCAGAGGTGGACCAGCTGCTGCTGGTCAAGCCCAGCTGTCTCCTTGGGGGGGGGGGGACTGTGGCTGTGCACCACGAGACTTGGGATGGTGTTTAGCTTACAGGTTACTTATAGTTCAGCAAGGAAAGCCAGGATGGGGGCTCCAGGCAGGAACTTCCCCAAGGCAGAGGGAGGAACAGGTGTGCTCAGCTTGCTTTCCATATAACCCAGGACCACCTACCTGGGCTGGCACTGCCTGCAATGAACTGGACCCTCCCACATCCATTATTAATCAAGATAGTGTCCCATAGATATGCCTGGCACAGGTACAAAACTAAGGTTTAATTCCTTCATAAATCAGGATGATGTCCTTGCTTGGAGTGCTGGGGCCTGAGAGACACATGCACATCTGGCAGTTACATAAACATGCAATGAGAAGCTGGACGTGGTTGCCATGCCTGTAATCCCATCCAGCACTTGGGAAGTAGAGATAGGACGCAGGAGTATGATGTCAGCCTGGACAATGTGAGACCCACCTCAAAACACAAAGCAAAGGCTAGGGACGAAGGTCAGTCTGTAGAGTGCTCACCGGGTATGTACAAAGCTCTGGGTTTAGTTTCTAGCGCTTCATAAATCCTGGTGTGGTAACACACATCTGTAACACAGCACTTCTAAAGATTAGAAGACCAGAAGTTGAGGTTGGAGGCCTGGAGCAATGGCTCAGCGGTTAAGAGTGGTGACTGCTCGTCAGGTGTTGTGGCACACGTCTTTAATCCCAGCACTCAGTAGGCAGAGGCAGGCGGATTTCTGAGTCCAAGGCCAGCCTGGTTTACAGAGTGAGTTCCAGGACAGCCAGGGCTACACAGAGAAACCCTGTCTTGAAAAAACCAGAAAAAAAAAAAAGTGGCAACTGCTCTTCCAAAGGTCTCAAGTGAGACCCAGTTCTTGTTCTAATAGAACAAGCATCTGTGGTCAAGCGAGCCGACGCTCTAGTAAGTTTAGGCTCTGAAGTCTTACGAAATGAGTCCTGTGAAGGGATGGGGAGCGGGAGCAATCCGGCCATGTCGCCAGTCGCCGTGACTGCTGGAGAACCAGTGTCAGCAGCTATAAATTGGTGAGGCAGACAGTGCCTGGGACATGAGAGTGCTGATCCCCTTTCTATGCAGAAGGGATCAGAGGCTTGAAGCGACATGGAGGTGAGCCACCCAGCCAGAACTCAGTACACTGCCTCCAAGTTCTTGAGCTCTCCTCATGCTCCTCAGGGCCACTCTCACCCATGTTCATCCAGAGTGGGCTCCCCATCTCTCTCTCTCTCCTCCTTCTCAGGTGGCTCACTGGGCTGAACCTGCGGGTAGGTGCCACCTGTGCCACCCCTCCCAGTGTCCGTGGCCAGAAGGTGAAGGTTGCAGCTCCTATCTTTGAAGCCTGTCCCGGCTGGACTGCCCGGAAGGCCAAGAGCACACCAGCCTCCAGGGTCAGTGCCAGGAGAACTCCCATCCACAGCCGGCACTGAGGGACAGACAAGGTTAGCCCTGGGATGCCGAGCCCCGACTTTCCTCAGTCCTGCCTTGTGATTCCTGAGCTGGGCAATGACCCATGGTCTCCTTGCATGATACAGTAACATCCCTTCCCCTCATACTTTAAGGAGATGACTTGATGCTTTTGTGGACGCCACAACTTATCCCATTTCTGTTTTTACTGGATCTGTGTGGACCCTGCCCTTTTCCATCCTGACCTCATAGACCTGGCTCTTTTCAGGGAGGAGAGCAGGAGTTCAGGTGTGTTGGCTCTGCCTCCCAACCACCTGTCAGTCACAGGTTGAGCTGTCACTTGATGTGATATTCAGGTCCAATTCAGCTCTCAGTTGGAGCAATGTACCTTGATGTATGTCTCTGAGGGCTGAGCAGGCTGCTGCAGGGTGAGCCCCCAGATGCAGGAGGCCCCAACGCAAACACATAAGACCAAGTGTGAAGTCCAAAGGGAGACCATGTCATAGAGAAAATGAGCAAAGAGAAAGGCATCAGGAAAGTGGGGGGGAAGGCAGTGCCCTTCCCCCAACGCTGGGCTTGAAGACTTGAGGCAATCAAGTGGTGTTTATAATAGTTCCCTGAGGTTGTTATGAGACTGAACCGTGAACGGAGTACAGGAGCAATGTTCCTGATTGTCCTGGAGGTTTGAGGTTGGAAATCAAAATGCTGATTTTCAATGGTAACTCACAGCTGTCTGTAATCCCAGTTCCAGGGGATTTGAAACCCTCACACAGACTTAGGTGGAGGCAGAACACCAAAGTGAATAAAATTTAAAAGGTGAAGGGGTATGTGTGTGGTGATTTTAAGAGGAGAGAGGGATAATAAAGGATCCCATCTTGCTGCTGCTGGCCAGTGGGGGGCCTGTGCCATTTTTTTTTTTTTCTTCTTTCTTCTTCTTCTTCTTCTTCTTCTTCTTCTTCTTCTTCTTCTTCTTCTTCTTCTTCTTCTTCTTCTTCTTCTTCTTCTTCTTCTTCTTCTTC
>NC_034606.1:46926211-46927221 GCF_900095145.1 Mus pahari | reverse complement strand
TCTCTGTGTAGCCCTGGCTGTCCTGGAACTCACTCTGTAGACCAGGCTGGCCTCGAACTCAGAAATCCGCCTGCCTCTGCCTCCCGAGTGCTGGCCTGTGCCATTTTCTAACCTGCCTCTTTCAGTGTGGTACTCTACATTCTTCCGTTTATCAGTCTGTACACTTCTCCTTTTCATAAGAATGGCACCTCAACATATAGTGACCTTTAATTTATCACTTCAATTTAATAGAGGGCCCTAATTCCAAGAGGTCAGATTCTGAGTTACTGGAAGTTTAACTATCTTCTACAGAAACACAATTTAAGCCACAAACTGTTCCTACTAGAGGCAGGTTTAGAGTGGGGAAGGAATACCTCACTTGGGTCTGGGGTACAACACTTTCCACACAAGCATGAGGGCCTGAGCCCCCATAAAAGCCAGACACACAGCCGGACCATCTACAATCCTAGCGCTTCTACAGGGAAATGGAAGGCTGAGATGGGAGATTCCCAGAGGCTCATGTGCCAGCCAGCCCTGGGCTCACAACAAACAGAGATCCCACCAGGGGCTGGGATGTCTGAGTGCATGCACTGCTCTTGCAGAGAACCCAAGTTTGATTCCCATCCCCCACATAGGGCGGGCAGCTCACAGATGCTTGTAATCCCAGCTTCAGGGGACTTAACAGCTTTGGCTTCCAGCAGCACTCACAGGAGAGGTAGGGCCGGCTGTGTGAGAGACAGAGGTGAGGTGGTGGTGAGACCGGTAGAGACAATCTTAAGGTAGAAGGCAGGAACCGGCACCCGTGCTGGTCTCTGATTTCCACACACGTATGTGTACACACATGGATGCATGCATATGCACACACAAATGAAAAGCAAGATCTCAAGCTACAGGATACAAATCCTCCTTCGGGCCAGGTGGTGGCTGTGGCACACACCTTTAATCCTAGACCTCCTAGCAGCGGCAGGCAGGCAGATCTCTGAGTTCGAGGCCAGCATGGTTTACAGAGTGAGTTCCAGGACAGCCAGGGC
>NC_034606.1:46921953-46925815 GCF_900095145.1 Mus pahari | reverse complement strand
CCCTGGCTGTCCTGGAACTCACTTTGTAGACCAGGCTGGCCTTGAACTCAGAAATCCACCTGCCTCTGCCTCCCGAGTGCTGGGATTAAAGGCGTTGCGCCACCACACCCGGCATAAAATTTTATTTACTTTGGTGTTCTGCCTCCATCTAAGTCTGTGTGAGGGTTTCAAATCCTCTGGAACTGGGATTACAGACAGCTGTGAGTTACCATGTGGTTGCTCGAATGTGAACCTGGATCCTCTGGAAGAGCAGCCAGTGCTCTTAGTCACTGAGCTGTCTCTCCTGCCCCCTTGCTCTTCGTATTTACATGTATTTTTCACATTTATCTCTGTGTGTGCTGGTGCATGTGTCATGTCATGGTGTGCATGAGAAGGTTTGAGCACAGCCCAAGGGAGTCATTTTCTCCACCCCCTATGAGGGTCCCAGGGATCAAACCCAGGTCCTCAGTTTTGTGCTGAGTGTCTTTACCCATTCAACTGCCCCGCCATCCCACACCCACTGTACCCCTCCCAAGTGTGTGCTGAGGGCTCCTCAGAGCTCATACCCTGAGCCGAGGTCAATATCCACATCCCCTGGGGCAGACAGAGGATGGCGCTCCAGGGATATTCCCTACCACCAGTGCCTGGAGGAAGGCCAGGCCACACTCACTGTGTTCTGGCACTCCACACAAAGCCCAGCAAGCTTGGTATGTGGTCCATGAAAGGTATAGTAAGGAGTGTCCTAGCAACCGTGGTGACTGCAGATGAACCCAGGCTCAGTACCACCCGTCACTTATCCTGTGCACCTAAGCAAACACTTTGTATCTTCAGCCTTCCTGGTTCACATCTGGGAATGAAGCCAAGATCTGAAATGAAGTAGCAGGCTGGAGAGACGGCTCAGGGGTCAAGAGCACTGACTGCTCTTCCAGAGGCCCAGAGTTCATTACCAGCAACTGAATGGTGACTCACAACCATCTGTAATGGGATCTGATGCCCTCTTCTGGTGTCTGAAGATAGCAATAATACTCATATAAATAAGTCTTAAAGAATTATCATCCCAGTGCGTAGTAGCCAAGATTCTAGCGTGGAAGGTTGGTTAAGACTGGGTCTGCAGAAGGCTGAGAAGCAAAGAGTGGGCTCCTGAAATGTTGAGACTTGGTCTAATGGTCACCACAAGCCTCCAGGGGAGGAAGTACAGTATGTGGAAGGAAGAATGATGCCAGCCAGCAACTCAAGTGCTAAGACTCTAAGAACTTTAGTTCCCACCCAAGGGCAAGCTGGGTACTGGCTTCTAGAGATCTAGGCTTGATGTCAAAACCCACAGAACTCACAGCATGAGGCTTTGTCCTACAACTTTTGAAACTGAGGCAAGGTTGAGCTCAAGGCCAGCCTGAGCTACCTAGTGAGACAACTCTGACCCGTTAACATCAGCTATGTGCATTTCTTAATTTCACCAACACTGCTACTCCAACTTGGTGCCAGGGTTGGAACTCGGGACAGGTGAGCTCCAAGAACCATTAACTACAATACAGATATGGTTACGGAGACAGACGGCAGACTTTGTTTTTCCCTTTGTATAGTAACTGTCTTCACACTTCACGCTCAAGTGGCATGTCAGAATATACCCTGCAAATTTGCCTTTAGCAAGGGACTTGTCTCATAGAGCTGTGGTAGCACACATCTGTAACCCCACCCCCACCCCCCTACCCCCGCCTTCAGGAAGAGGGAGATCAGAAGTCGAGGTTGGCTTAGGCTGTATGAGAGCCCGTTTCTGTTCTAACTGAACAATGAGCCCACAGCCTCCCTTCACTCATTGGTGACAGGAAGGGGAGTCTGGGGGGCCAGGCAGCCTGGGATGAAGGGCAAACATCCAGCTGTACCCTCTTCTGTCAGGGGATCTCATGATCAAGACGTCTATGTAAAGGCACACCTGGGCCACTTTCCTCCCAATGTCCGCTCCTAGAGGCCGAGGCCCACATATCTGAGATCATCTCATTGTTTTCTTCAAAGATTTTATTTTTCATTATGTTGAAGGCTGTGCACATTTGTATCCATGGAAACCAGAGGTCCAGCTCCCCTAGAGCTCACAATACAGGTGCTGTGAGGCACTGTGTGGGGTGCTGGGGACTGAACTTGCCTTTTACTGTGGACTTTCATCTTCTTCCCTTTGAGGAGAGCAGGCAAGCAAAGGCCTCTTTCATGGCCTAGATTCTGCCCAGGGTGGGCTATCTTTAGCAGACAGATCAAGACCAACTTCTCTCAGAACTTGCCCAGTCCGTGATGACTGGCCACTCACATCTCCCCTCAGGGATGAATGAGACTTGACCGGTGTAGGCCCAGAGATGGCCATGCAGCACAGCCACAGGGAGCCGCTGGCTTCACTGCTTCTGTCCAAATCCCAAGTCAGACACGGGGGCACTGCAGGAGCCCCAGGGCTGTTCAGGATGATCCTGGAGGGCCAGGCCACCAGTTCCAAAGTGTCTAGCCGGGGGCTGGGTGCACAGCTTTAACCCCAGCCCCTGGGAGGCAGAGGCAGGGGAATCCTTATTGGTTTAAAGTCAGCATGGGCTGCATACCAAGTTCCAGACCCTCTCTCAAAAATAAAACAAAACATGTGTCCAGTACTACACAGACCCTCTCTCAAAAATAAAGCAAAAATGTGTCCAAGTGGGAAAACCAAAGGTCAGACGCTGTAATGACGCCGAGGTAAGCAGTGGCTGGGCTAACCAGACAGGGAGGGGGAATGTTAGGTCAGCCCAAGCCCCGCACTAGAGGACTGTCTCAGGCAGGACCCCCGACTGCATGGGCCAAACTACTGTCTGATCCTGTACCCGACAGCGAGTAGCCTGGCCTGAGTCTCCCTTAGGGGCACAGGTCTCTGTACATCTTCCCAGCTGTCCCTTCTAAGAAAGGAAGTCTGTGTTCTTGCCATCCCTGAGGTCAAGGCCCAAACCTAAATCTCTCGAGCCCACTACCTTGGTCAATTCCCTGCCACAGTGGGGCCCCTGGGACATCCGCGGTGCTGGGTGCCCCTAGGAGGTACAAGACCCTCAATTTATTTTGGGCAGAGGTGGCTCCGTCATCACCCAGTGTCAGCCTGGGCTGCCCACCCACTGCTCTGTAACCTTACTTCTACCACTTGCCTGGGTAGACACATGGGAACCAGTCTAGTTTTCCAGTGTGCTGAGGGTGCAATGAGTGTGCCAGCCAGAGGGCAGAAGTGGCCCTGGAACACCAGGCTGTCCATTCGCTGCACAGCACTAAAGCTGGGCCTCCTCTCTGCTCCATGACCAGGCTTGGCTTCAGTTAGGGTCCAGGCTGATGCCAGTGAAGTCTCAGTTGTCTCTCTCCTGCTTGATTCTCTCAATGGGGAGAGGCAGCTGTGGACTGGGTGACCTGTCAGGCGAGGGGATGTCCTGGTGCTCCTCCTTCACACAAACAGCAATGACTGTGGAGAAGGAGGGAGGCAGAGAGGTGGGAATGAGTGTGTGAAGTGTGACGGCCTGGGTAGGATGAGAAGCTGCTGAGGAAGTTAGCTTCCTTCAGAGAGGGCTCTGGAGGCCGCTGAGAGCCCGAGTGACCATTCCTGACCTCCTCCTCACCCTCCCAGGAGCATCGACAGAGAAGGCACAAGGCTGCAGGCACAGCTGGTGAGAAAATAGCACTTGCAGCCAAGCCGACAGCCTGTGGGAGACCCGATGGAGGGAGAGAACCAACTCCTGAAATTCTCGCTGATGCTACATGTGCTACGATCCCCCAAATACACCGAAGTAAGAGTGAGGACCCGGGCTGGTGAGATGGCTCAGTGGGTAAGAGCACCCGACTGCTCTTCCGAAGGTCTGGAGTTCAAATCCCAGCAACCACATGGTGGCTCACAACCATC
>NC_034606.1:46914045-46921818 GCF_900095145.1 Mus pahari | reverse complement strand
AAAAAAAAAAAAAAAAAGAGTGAGGACCCTAGGCACATCCTGGCCAGAAATCTGGCACCCGAGACCCTGCTACACACTTTAGTGAGCATGGGGGTATTTAGAGGCAGGGGAGGAAGGGAAAGCCAGGACACATGGCTGGAGAGAGACTTCTCAGTTCAGAGCTGGATGGGGTGGTTAGATTTTTCCAGTCCAGCGGTTTGAAAACTGGTAACTGGAAAATCTCCTTCAAGCTTGATTCTGTTCTTCTGTGTCCAGGTAGAGAAGTAAAGAGACCACATCTGAGAATGGAGAAGCCTGCCCGACTCAACCCAGCCCACTGGCTCTTACTGTCATCAGGAACTGGTTCAGAGACCCCCAAAGCCTCAAGGTTGTCCTCCAGTAAAGGTTTCTTGGAGCTCTGTCTGAGGGGCCGAGTCTTGGCTGATGGGATTCTTTTCCCTATGAATAAAAATTAAAAAACCTAGCATTAGTGCTAGCAGGCAATGTGGAACTGGCACAATGGACCTGGACCCCAATTTTGAATACCCCTTATCAGCCAGGTGCCTGAGGTCAAAGCATGGATGCTAGCTTGCTTTTTTGCTTTCTTTTCTTTCTTTTTTCAAGACAGGGTTTCTGTGTGTAGCCAGCCCTGGCTGTCCTGAAATTTGCTTGGCCAACCAGACTGGCATCAAATTTACAGAGACGCACCTGCCTCTGATCCCGAGGGCTGTGACTAAAGGTGTGTGTATCCCTGCCTGGTGATGTCTGACTTCTTAAACAGAACATGGCATGTTCAGGTCCCCACTCTGAACAGCACAGTCTCAATTCAAATGCCACTCCTACCCAGGGACACCTAGTCCCTGCTGTGGCTGTCTCACCGCAGAACATCCTCTTCTCTGCCTGATGTCCGCGCTGTGGCACTACCTTTCACACTGGACAGTTGAGAAGGACTTTGTCACCTGCCCTTTTCTCCTGTCCTCTTATAACCCCACGACCAGCTATTACAGGAGAGGGGGCTAGAGGGGGAAAAGGGTTCCTTTTCTCTCTGCCTTTTCCTCAGAACAAGCATCTACAGGTTGCTTCGGACAAGCAGCTGCTAGAACAGGATGTGACCCCCTTCTCTCTCTCCTCGGCACACACTACATTCCTATTTGTGTTGTGGGTCCCCTAAGGCACAGGGTCCCTGTGGGGCGAGTTCCAGGAAGCAGTCAGGGAGAGCACAGGGACAGGGAGCAGGGGCAATGTCTGGGCAGTGCCGCCGAGTGCAGAGCTTTGTTACTTCACTTACTTTTCTTCCCAAACTGTTTCTTCTTCTTCTTTGTGGCATCTTTGCCTTTCTGAGGTGTGTTTGGTTCTAATGTTTGAAAGAACAAGAGATGAGAAGAGAGTTCTGGAAGGTTATAGGGCACCTCCATAGGAGGGTACTGGCCCTCATATATGAGGCCAGAGACTGAGAACAGGATGGGGGAAGGGCAGGAGAGCAGCTATCCCACCCGCCCCCTGTCACCAGGGCTGCTCAAAGGGTGTGGGTGGGTGCACAAGGGCCCAGGCATAGGACAGAGTGGGCAAGATGAAGGAAGGTGCTCTGCAAGGCAGGAGCAGGGTGAGAGGCAGGGCACACACTCGCACACACTCTGCTCAGTGCAACCCAGAGCCTTCGCTGTCTCATGCCAGAGGATGCTGGGTGTGTGGAGGAGCAGCTGGCAGGAAGGGAAAAGCCCGGAGAAGCATGTTCAAGAGCTGTCTGAGCTGGGCCACCCCATCCCACCTGCGGACACAGGTGGCTGGAGCTGGTAGCCGGTAAGCTCACACCAGCCGACAGGGTAGATGTCCGGGGATTCGCAGTCCACCCACTGATCATACTCGTTGTCCCAGCCGTCAAAGTGGATGCTGAGGAGCCGATGCACCACTCGCTTCACGGTGGCCACACAAATGAGCCGGGGCTCCATCAGGTCCACAGCTTCCAGCTTCATGCCCACCTTGAAGCCATGGTTGGGGCAGTCCTGGATGGGAGAAGAAAGCAGTTGCCCAGCTGGCCAGTGATAGGCCTTGGCAGGCATCCAGGTAGGCAAGGAGCTGCTGGCGGAACAGAGTAGGGAGAAGGGCCATTGGGAGAGGTTCCCATTGAATCCTCAAGTGCCAACCCCTCTGTGCAGAAGGGACAAGCCCACACTGTGGCCCAGCAAGTATCCACATCACAGAGTTTTCTAGAAGCCGCTAGGTTGAAATTGCCTCCGGCCGCCACAGACTCCCTGCCGCAGTGCTGGAATCTGGAGTCTCCTCACCATGTTGAAGAGTCTTGCTGGAGCTGCTTTTGACTTGGTCTTCTCTAAGTAGGTCTCCCAGTCGAAAGGCTGTGTCTCATACCCTGGATGGGAGAGTGTGATGAAGAAGAGTGAGGAAGGGGGTTAAGGGCAGAGCAGCACACTGTGGGGACCCCACAGCTGAGTCCCGGCGTGGTCTTCGGCTACCCTTCTCTCCAGCATGACACCTGCTCTTGGACAATCCTGCTGCTCAGCTCCTGGGTGGCCCTAACACACAGGAGTGGTCCTGTTCACCAGCTACACATCCATCGGCTGGGTCAGCCCAGGCAGTGTAAATGTAAAGGTAGTGGTGGCCAGGGAGGCCCATCCTCTCTCTCATTCCAAGGTGCCACTTTTGGGGGTCTGGGCTGTGGCCTCACCCTGCTAGGCCTTACCTTTTGGGGGTGTGAGCTCAATGTCATTCTTTTGGCAGAAGGTGGCTGGGAAGATGGCATGGGAGGAGGCGTGGTAGCAGAACCAATCAGAGCCATCTGTGGAGGGCCCCCCATCCACACAGATCATCAGGTAGCCATCCAAGAGCACCTAGGAGGGCCAGCAAGATGGCTCAAAGGGTAAACTGCCCAGCATGACCACCAGCTACCACGAAACTGTCCTGACTTCTACGCACATATAAATGAATACAATTAAAAACCAAAATCAAAGCAGCCCTAGGGGAGGGTACAGAGAAATGGATGTCACGTGTCCCTGCCTGCAAATCCAACACGGTGGCTATGATTAGACATGAGACATGGATCCAGACAGATCGTGGGCAATTCTGTCTTCTGCCAAAATACCCCAGTTTTTGGTGTTTGGCAGAGTACTGAGGAATGGAGAGATAGTGTACCCTTCTCCACCAGATAGCCAACCCGTGGCAGCCAGGACTGTACCTGCCTTACTGCTGCCGGGCTCTGAGTTGTAGCCAGCATGTGGCTGGACACAGAGCAATGGCGGCAGGTAGGAGCAAGAAGCTGCACCGAGGCCCTGGGCATGCAAAGGTCGGGCTAGTGGCAGAAAGGCCTACTTGAGGGGGCAGGCAGTATTTAGCCGATACCTGACACAGGAAAACGCTTAAGATATTTAGTCTAAACCCTAACAGGAAGGTTCTGAGTAAAAAGCAGGAGTGAATAGTCCCCTTCTACCATACAGAAGCTAGGGGCAACAAGCAGCCAGTGTCAGAGGCCCACGACCACACAGTGGGAGCAGAGCCCTGTGCCATCTGACCCCCAGACAGCCATGCTGGAGATGGGAAGAGGCTCACCTTGCAGATGGTTGCTACACAGATATTGCCCAGATTCAGAGGGTCAATGGCCTCTAGTTTCATTCCTTCCTCGAACCAGCCACCTTCCGTGTAGACAGCTCGGACCTTAAAGGAATGGTGCAATTGTGGATTCAGGAGCCAGTAAAGGGATAGCCTTCCCAATACTGCAGGCCCGGGATGGCAACAGAGGGCAAAGAACAGTATCACTGGGTATGGTGGTGCCCAGACTTAGGAGGCCGCGACAAGCCAAACCGGGCGTCAGTTTCAGTCTACTCTCCTAAAGGTTCTCAGCATGTTAAGGACGGTGGGACAATCTCTTACAAAACAGGCAAGGTACAGTACCACAGAGAAGCCAATGAAGGATTCTGGCCAAGAGGAAACGTGCCCACAGGCTGTACCTCACCTTCTTGAAGAGGTAAGGAACAGCGTCACAGTAGATCTTCCGGAAGGTGGGGTGATGAGATATGTCGCATCGTCTGTCTGGGGGACAGGGAAGAAAGATGGAAGGAGTGAAGGCAGCCACTGGCTATCACACGCCAGAAGTATGTGACCAGGCAGGCCACCCGTGCTCTCAACTGTGCCCAACTGCTTCCCTGAATGGGAAAACAGAGGACCCTGGAGCAGTAACGTAGACTATTCAGCACGGGGGATCCAGGCTCTGTGGTCCTGGGACAGTGCCACCTGTGTCAGACCTTGGTTTTGCTGTTCAGACTGCACTGAGTGACCTGAGTCCCTGGCCTCTCTGACCCTCAACATTGTCACTTGCAGGGTAGCAATGACAGGCCACGTCACCACACTACTGTGAGGTACAGCAAAGGTCCTGCTGATCTTTAGGGGGAGCCTGAGCCTGGAGTCGCACCAGCCAGGGGTTCTACTGACCTGACATCTTGATGCCGTGGCCAACACGCCGGGACCAACCCACTGGGTGGATCAGGGGACTCCACATATGGCACCAGAAGTCGTCATCACTGTCACCATCCTCATAGAGGAGCCGTAGGCGACCCCCAATTACTGTGTCCACCACGGCCATGCGGGTACGTGACACCTGGGTCTTGTCTACAACCTCTAAGCGCATGCCCTGACGAAAAGGGTATTTCATGCTTTCCACCATCTGCAAGGACATAGGACAGCAGTGCTTCAGTCACCCACCCCCATGTTCTTGCTGTCAGCCAAAGCTAAGTGTGATGGGGCACACCTTTAATCCCAGCACTGGGGAGGCAGAGGCAGGCCGATCTGAGTCTGGGGCCAGCCAGGGCTACACAGAGAAACCCAGTCTTGAAAAACCAAAGCAAACAAAAGGTCAGCAAAGGAGGGAGGCAGAGATGACTCAGCAGGTAAAAACACTTCCCTTCCCGAGGATCCAGGTCTGATACCAGGCTGATATGGCAGTTCACAGCCTTCTATAACTCCATTTCCTGGGGACAATGCCCTCTTCTGACCTTCAAGGGGCAACGTGCACATGACACAGACATACATGCAGCCAAAACACCTATACACATAAAATAAATCTTTTTTTTTTTTTTTTTTTTTTTTTTTTTTTAAGAGTCAGGACAGGGAAGGTTGGTGAAATCTCAGAGTCCCTGAGCCCTCCTGTCTTGCCTGAGCCCCAATCCCTCAGAACAGCACAATGGGCAGGCCTACAGTTCTCAGTGGGTTCCTCGTCTCACCAGACTTCAGACCAAGGAAACTCAAATGACCTAGAAGCCAATTGCCCCAATCACTACACCTGCCAGCTATGCAACAAGGGGTAAACAGGAGGCAAAGCTCCACCTGGCTGAATATGGAGCATGGGGAAAGCCAAAGGGAGACACAGACTGCCAAAGACACACAAACCAGGAAGTTCAAAGGAAAAACAATCTCCACTCTGCAAAAACAAACAAACAAACAAACAAACAAACAAATGCTTCTGTGAAGTGCACCGAAGCAGTGTGGGAGAGGCCAGTTCTCTACCAGCTCAGGCGACCCAGGGCCCCGTCTGTGACGGTCCCAATTTCCACTCCACCTTTGCTTCAGAGTCAGCTTGCACAGCATCCATGCAGGAACAACCCAAAAGCCGCTCTCTGGGAAACCAGCTGAAAAGTTGCCTCCCTGAGAAGATGTCCCGGCGGCAGCAAGTGTTCCATGCCCCCACCACCACCTGCATCCCGCTGGGACGCCTACACAACCTAAGGATGCTATGAATGCCTCATGCAGGAGTCCTCAAGGTTGCCCAGGTACCATCAGGGAGATGGCCCAGTGAGGTGGGAGACAATGCTCTGCGCACCTCGGACTGTCTCTTCTAAACGGTTACTATGAACACGTGCCTCAGTCAAGCAAAGTGGCTTTCTATGGTTTTGCTTTTTTATGAAAGAGGATCTCACTATGGAGTCCCTGCTTGCTTACAACTTGTTATGTAGACCACACTGGCCTTAAACGCACAGAGATCCATCTGCCTCTACATTTCAAGTCCTGGAATTAAAGGCATATGCCACCATGGCCAGCCAAAGCAGCTTTCTTCGGCTGAACTGCTATGTCCATACAGATGGTTGAGTAGCCCCAGTTCAGATGGGGCTGTTTTTAATCACTATTTGTGTGCATGACTCTTACTTCTACTATATTCCCACAGTGTTCTGTGTTTTATTCTGTTTACCCATGTGTATCTGCACTCGTGTGTGTGTGTGTGTGTGTGTGTGTGTGTGTGTGTGTGTGCGCGTGCGCATGTATACCTGTGGAGGTCAGAAGAGGTGTTAGATCCCCTGGAGCTAGAGTTACAGTTTTGAGCTGCCTGATGTGGTGCTGGAAACTGAACTTGGATCCTCAAACCGACCTGGACTCATAATACAGACTAAGTGTAAGATCCACTTGCCTTGGCCTCTCAAGTGCTGGGGTTAAAGGCGTGTGCCACCATGGCCAGCCTATAGTGCTGTCTCTTATCAGCACATAATAGCGTCTCTGAGTGATTACTCTGTATTGCCCAGTTTGTTTTATGTCAACTGTATACAAGCTAAAGTCATTTAGAAGAGGGAAACTCAATGGGGCAGGTCTATGGTGCGTTTTTCTTTATTGATGATTGATGTGGGAGGGCCCAGCTCATTGTGGGCAGTGCCACCCCTGAGCTAGTGTTCCTGGATGCTACAAGAAAGCAGGCTAAAGTCGTGCAGTGGTGGTACACCTCTTTAATGCCAGCACTCAGGAGGCGGAGGAAGGGAGATCTACAATTCTGAGGCCAGCATGGTCAACAGAGTGAGTTCTAGGACAATCAGGGCTACACAGAGAGACCCTATCTTGGAGAAACAAACAAAAGAGTAAGTAAGCAATCAGACTGAGAGAATCATGAGGGAGTGAGCCAGCACACAGTTGTCCTCCATGGCCTCGGCTTCAGTTCAGGCCTCTGGTCCCTGCCCTGATCCCTTGGATGATGGACTACCATGTGGAAGTATAAGCAAAATTAACTGTTTCCTCTCAAGGTTGCTTTGTGGTTAGGGTGTTTTATCACAGCAATGGAAACCTCAGATACTATTGAAAATGCTAGAAGCAAGGGCAATAATCTGGGAGATGTTAAAATCCAAAAGGCCAACAAAGTAATATGATTATTAATTTAATGGTGGACTAGGGTCTTGGCAGGGAGGCAGGTGGCCAGCAACTGCAGCAGCACTGGGCTGAAGCCTGCCCAGGAGGTCTCAGAAGAGTATTATGATGGAGAACTAGGGGAGGTACTCACAGTGCTGGTGTATGGAAATCCCTAGGTCCCACCCCCCAGAATCATAAAAACAAAACAAATGCCTGAATCACATGAAGGATGGAAAAACTGGGGGATGGAAGAGGGAGGGAGGGAGGGGAATGAGCTGGGAACCCAGCCAGACCTTGATATGGAAATCCGCAGGAAGTGTCCTGGAACCCACCAACCGCTTCATGAGGTAGCTCTTCCAGTCAGTAAACCTAGCATGGATGGCTGCAGAGACACCGGCAGAAACTGGTGACATAGACTGACCACACCTTCACCAACCCAGAGGTCAGCTTCACAGACGTAATTAAGTTCTGCAAAAATGCACTGGCTGCTCTCCCAGAGGACAGGGGTTCTGTTCCCAGCACCCACATGGTGATTCATAACCATCTCTAACCCCAGTTCCAGAAGACACAACCTCTTCTGACCTTCTAGCACACACACAGTGAACGACATTCACTCAGGCACACATATACACATACACACATACAGTGTATGTGTATATATATATATATATATATATATATATA
>NC_034606.1:46907430-46908835 GCF_900095145.1 Mus pahari | reverse complement strand
AGTGAGTTCCAGGACAGCCAGGGCTATACAGAGAAACCCTGTCTCGAAAAACAAAAACAAACAAACAAACAGGAATTGCTGGGTGTGGGAGCACACCTTTAACGCAGCAGTGGGGAGGCACAGGTAGCCAGCTCTTTAGGCGCTTGAGACCAACCTGGTCAGCCAGAGTCACACAGTGAAATCTTAAAATAAAAGTAAGGGGCCTAGTAAGGCTACTGCTTAGAGCACTGGCTGCTCTTCCAGCCAATCAAAGCTCAGTTCCTAGCACCCACATAGTGGTTTACAACTGCCTCCAACGTGACAGGGGACTTCACACCCTCCTTTGGTCTTCTCAGACACTGTATGCATGTAGTGCATAGGTATATATCCAGGGAAAGCACTCATACACACAAAAATGTATAAAATCTAAATAAATAAATAAATAAATAAATAAATAAATAAATAAGGGCCACTCTTTGAGGTCAGATGACCTCTAGCCCCCCAAGCTGGCGAGGCCGTTCACCTCCAGTCACAGGATGGATCCAGCCCAGCGGCCAGGCCTCAGGGTGGGTGGGGCCCTCTCACCTGCAGTCTGGCCAAGATACTGGCTTTCTTGGAGTTGGAGGAGTAGCTCCTGGAACACGAGACGCTGCAGAACCTCTTGGTCTTTGAGAAGAAAGCTTCCCTTGTGCCCACGATACCACACATCTCACAGACAGCTAGGAAGAGAACTCAGCAATGACTCCCTGACATCACTGCTTGAAGTCAAACAAAACCATGGGCTCCTCAAATTCCAGAGCACTGTATCAACCACGTGAGTCATAGGCTATGATGCTGACAGAGAGGAGGGGGTGAACAGTGTATGGTGTTCTCTTCTAAGAGCAAGTCTTACTACGTGCTACCCTCAAACTTACAGGCTCAGCTGACCCCCCACCATCAGCCTGTCCAGCAGCAGAACCCCAAATGTGTGCCCCCTCCACCTACGCACCTCCCTAGGCTGTATACCTAGAGCTGAGGCTAAGGGACTGGAAATCCACAGGAACAAGTTTTAGAGAGGAGCGTGACCAGAGGACAGGTGTGCTATCTGACCTCACACTAGGTCACCTGAGGAGCCTTCTGTAACGTGGGCTGTGGCTGGAGACTGCCATGCCCCGGGCTTCAGGGACATGGCAATCTTTTCCAGCTTTCCAGATGAAGCTAATCTACAGCCAGGGTTATAAAACAGCCCCTGGGGTCCGATGCTCTGCCTAATGATTCCTGCTAGTCTTGATACTCTCAGATTCTGAGAGAAGGGTGAGAAGAAGATCAAGAAAGAGGAAAAAGGGAAAAAGCACACGAAAAGGAGAAGCCAACATAGGTGGAAGAAAAGCTGGCTGGGCGTGGTGGCACACGCCTTTAATCCCAGCACTCGGGAGGCAGAGGCAGG
>NC_034606.1:46903962-46906804 GCF_900095145.1 Mus pahari | reverse complement strand
TAGCCCTGGCGGTCCTGGAACTCACTTTGTAGACCAGGCTGGCCTTGAACTCAGAAATCTGTCTGCCTCTGCCTCCTGAGTGCTGGGATTAAAGGCGTGGGCCACCACGCCCGGCTACATGTGAGAGAATTTAACAAGTCCCGAATAAAACTCAAGAGGTTTTGGAGACTAAGACTTTAAAACTAGACTGCAGAGAGGAAATGACCCTTAAGGACAGTGCCTTAGACATCTGGATGTCTCCACCCACATCCCCAATTCTTCCACAGCCTCCGGCCTCCTCTCCATCTCAGGCCACTGGGAAAGCACCTGGCTCAGAACCACTTCCATCCAAGGGGCGGTTGTTCGCAGGGCTGAGCAGATGAAGAGGTGAGGTGGGGAGCTCCCCTGCTTCCCGGTCCTCGTTCTCTGCTTCACTCGACTCCTCCAAGTAGGAGCTGCTCTCGCTGCCAGCGCTGCTGTTGTAACTCCGGAAGCTGTCGTAGCCCCCAAAGAGATCCAAGTCATCTTCCTCCTCCTCTTCCATTGGCTCTGAAGATGGCGTCTCCTAGTGGGAGAAGGACAGGAATGAAAAGTTACAAACTGGCTAATCCACCCAGCAGAGTTGGGGATTTGAACTTTGGTCCTCTGAAAGAGCAGTAAGAACTCTTAACTGAGCTGGGGGTGGGGTGGGAGGGAATGGCACGCCCCTTTAATCCCAGCAGTGGGGAGGCAGAGGCAGTCGGATTTCTGAGTTAGAGGCCAGTCTGGCCTACAGAGTGAGTTCCAGGACAGCCAGGACTACACAGAGAAGCCCCGTCTGGGGGTGGGCAGAAACTCTGTCTTCCCTCTTCTGTATATGTACATCCAAATGATCTCAATTCAGAAACAAATTTAAGGCTGGCAGCGGCCCTCTTGCTGCTGCCTAGACCATTGTTCCTTGCAACGTATGCAATAAACCTGTTTTCTTCCTAAAAGGAAAACAGGGGAAAGAAAAAAAAGGCTGAGAAAACTGAGACCCAGGCTATCCCAAGGAGGCTTTGAGTCAGATGACTAATTGTATGGTGGTATGGACCACAGCCATGAGTTGAGCTCTGATTGAAATCAGCTACTGATCCTGGGACAAGTAACTTAAGGCCTGTGGGACTATTTTCTCATCGACGACAGGTGTTGGGTCACAGAATGTGAGGTAGTGGTGAAATGCTACATAAAAACGCCCCTAGCTTGTAGTAGAAGGGGAAGGCAAGACAAAGGTAAAGAGAATGACGATTTGGGCCAAGGTTCAAATACATCTCTAGTGCTTCCTAGCTGTTCGATGCACAGCGAGTCAACTGCATTGCCTCGGTTTCCACCAAATAAAGACAACACCACTATTTGATAATATTTTGGGATGAGATGATAAACGTAAAACACTCAACAGTGCTCAATAAAACTTAGCAACTATCACCGCTAGGAAACCGCAAGAGCCTTCAAATGCAAGGTGCGGTGGGTCACCGGCTGCCGTACCACGGAAAAAGCGTAAGGCAGTTTTGGAAACTGACACACTTGGTGACAACCTCTTGCACTTTGCAGCAATCCAGAAGGCTGTTTTAATCCCTCCCTATGGAAGATGGCTGTGAGTGTACGGGGAGAGCAGCGCGTGAACGCTCCCAGCCTGGAGTATGAATCAACTCCGATCTTCCTGCCTTCACTTCCCGAGTGGAAGGGACGGGCCAGGCCGCACGATCCTAAAGCTCAGAACCATGAAATCAATACAAAGTTCAGAGCCCAGTTAGGCTAGGGAGGCGTTGCCATCCTTCCTCCCTCACCAGACCACAAGGAACCTCGGTGGCCTCTGGCCGGGACTAAGCTCCGTACCTCAGTTTACCAATCCTGCAACTCTCCATCTCCAAGACATCGCTAAAACGGCGCATCCGCCGAGTGAGGCGTTCCGGGCTCCCCTTCCCGCTTGGGCTGAGCCCTTTCCCTCTTACCTCAGTGCCCCGCGGTTTCTCCATGATTCCAAATTCAATTTCCTCAACCGTCACCAGGTGCAGGAAGCCATATTGCCCTCGCCGCTCTCCGAGAGTGTGCTCATTGGCTGCAGCGCCCGACTGCGGGCCAATCATGCCGCAGGAAATAGGAAGCCGGTTCCGCGCTCGCCTGCGCCCCGCCTCCATTAAGGAGGGGCTGGGTAGCCCGGACGATTATGGGAGTTGTAGTTTTCCCCGGGGTGCACGAGAAGGGGCGTTGCCTTAGTAACGCGGAAATCTCCTGGAGGGTACTTCTGGTTTGTTTTTTTGTTTTTGTTTTTGTTTTTGTCTTTGTTTTTGTCCTTTCTTAGTCAAATTTCAAACCATCTGAGCACTTAGGATGGACTGGTCCAGGCCCCAGACAAAAATTCGCACTCTCCCTAGGGGCCCCAGACAAAAATTCGCACTCTCCCCAGGGGCCTCAGACAAAAATTGGCACTCTCCCCAGGTAGGAAGTAAAGGTGCTCTTGTACTGGAATGCCTAGCAGAAATGCCTAATCCCTCTTTCAACTCCGAAGGAACTGGAATATTCTTAAACCCTATGTACTGTACGTCTGCTCGCTGGGACTGGTGAGATGGTTTAGCAGGTGAAGGATCTTGTTCCATGAGCCTTTTTTTTTTTTTTTTTTAAAAGATTTATTTCCATGAGCCTTCTTTCTACCTGAGTTCAAATGTCCGAGCCACACCATAAACCTGGAAGGCGAAAACGTACTCCACAAAGTTGTCCTGACTTCTGTGTCACGCACATAAAACAAACACACACAAGCTAAATAAATAAATGCTTTAAAAAAAGAAAGAAAAAAAAAAAAAAAAAAGCAAACCTTTAATCCCAGCACTTGGGAGGCAGAGGCAGG
>NC_034606.1:46902893-46903057 GCF_900095145.1 Mus pahari | reverse complement strand
CTTTATTTATTTATTTATTATATGTAATTACTCTGTAGCTGTCTTCAGACACTCCAGAAGAGGGCGTCAGATCTTGTTACAGATGGTTAAGGATGGTTATGAGCCACCATATGGTTGCTGGGATTTGAACTCAGTCGGGTGCTCTTACCCACTGAGCCATCTCA
>NC_034606.1:46891732-46898054 GCF_900095145.1 Mus pahari | reverse complement strand
CTGGAACTCACTTTGTAGACCAGGCTGGCCTCGAACTCAGAAATCCGCCTGCCTCTGCCTCCTGAGTGCTGGGATTAAAGGCGTGCACCACTACGCCCGGCTTGCCTTTGCCTCTTAAGTGCAGCGATTAGAGATGTGTGCCACCACAAAAGGCTAATAGCTTTTTCTGTGGGACAGGGTTGTCTCAACTGTGTAACCCAGGCTGGCTTGGACTTGCAGTCATCTTTCTAACGGGGCTTCCTAATCTGGTAGCTAAGCACACTTTGTTTTGACATTTGGCTTATATAAACGACTATCACCTGAACCTTGGAAAAACTCATCAAAATGTAATAAACTATTGGATGCACCTCCCTTTTCCTCTTGCTCTAAGTAGTAGGCTTGCTAAGTAGCAGGTTTTTTTTCTTCTTCTATTGCGCTGAGATCCATTAAACTGGGTCTTTATAAACCTAGGCTTCATGTCCTCCAGTTTGCTACACAGTTGACAATGACTTCCAGCTTTTTTTTTTTTGGGGGGGGGGGTTTCGAAACAGGGTTTCTCTGTATAGCCCTGGCTGTCATGGAACTCACTTTGTAGACCAGGCTGGCCTTGAACTCAGAAATCTACCTGTGTCTGCCTCTTGAGTGCTGGGATTAAAGGCGTGCACCACCACGCCCGGCTGGTTTACAGTTTTTTTTTTTTTTTTTTAAGATTTATTTTATGTATGTGAGTACACTGTAGCTGTCTTCAGACACACCAGAAGAAGCTGTCAGATCAAATTTTAGATGGCTGAGCCACCATGTGGTTGCTGGGAATTGAACTCAAGACCTCCGGAAGAGCAGTCAGTGCTCTTGACTGCTGAGCCATCGTTTATCTTCCTGCTTCTCCTGTGCAAGGACTGGGACTGCAGGTTGATAGATGACCACTGTGGCATGCCCAAGACTGTTTGGGGGCTGACTTGTACACAGCAGGCAAGCCTGTACCAGCTTCATCTCCAGGCCTAGTCTTGTGTTTCCTAAGAAAGAAGATGAGCCCCAAAGAAGTGACACAAAGTCCAGGTGTCTGTCTCACACAGTTTATTTAACAATAGGTAATAAGAAATCAAATTTAACAGTCTATACAGTGATCCAATGTTCATATTTATAAGTAATCAACCTTAATTGCATGATTTACAACAGTTGAGGGTTTTGCTTTCTATTTTCAAGTTTTACAGAAAGTGTACGTGTGTGGGGGCAGAGTAAGGAAGAAAGCAAGTGAAGAAACCTCAGACATTTGCATGTTAAAATCACCCCACTGGAGTCATTTCTTACCCTCTTTTTAATTTTTTTTTCCTCTGTTAGATGTAAAAATAACAAAAAAATTTTCTCAAGAAACAGAAACCACAATATTATAATACATCAATTTGGCAGCTGCCCCTGTATATTATGAAAAAGTCATTTTTTTCTCTACATGTACAAATTATCTTAATACTTGAAGTTTTACCCTTAGACTTACGGAATAGAAAATTTTCTGGAGCACAAAAGTTGACTTGAGGGATGGAAGAGGAGGCTTTTTATTTTCTTTTTTAAATGTTTTTAAAAGAATGAACATCTTTGCACCCAGAGAAAAAAATTGGTATTTTAATATATTTATATATATTTATATATATATATATATAATGTAATTTTATGTAACATTAACCCCTTTTGTCCTCTGGTTTTAGAAATGTTCTTTTTTTTTTTTTAAATTCTTTCATAAAGTGAGGAAAATAGGGAAAAATGTCAACCATCTGCACCAGTAAATAATAACTATTAATATTACATATTTTCATTAATTTAAAAAAAATAATAAAACCTATCGGAGGTGCAAGGCAGGAGCATATGGTTGGCTTCAGACCTCAGTTGCCTCCCAGTGCACACTTGAACCACACACACAAGGGGAAAAAGAGCTGGGGTAACCAGCCATAACAAAAATATATTCTTTGTAATCTATTATCCCTCAGGTTCATCTGGCATGTTTACTTTAAACCATAAATGGCTACTGCACAGTTCTTACATGTTCCAAGGAAAATGGGTCTTTTAGGCTAAGAAAGATTCAAAAAAATTGTTTTCAGTACAAAAAGTCTTGTTAAGAGAAAATAATCTTTTGCTCCCAAAATACTACAAGGTGTCTCTAGTGTATGTCTAGTGTACTCTGTGAGAGGTTTGAATTCAAGTCTGCATTATCGCTGCTCAGTCCCAGGTCCGTGGCACTTGCCCCATGGAGGTTTGCCATGCCTGGATTGCTAGCGAGCTGTGAAAGCATTGAATTCTGGTCTGGGCTGGCAAAATGCCCTTGTTCCATGGGGTTGGCAGCCTGGGCAGCTACCAGTCCAGGATGTGGGGAACTGGTCTGTGGAGAAACATGGTGTGGAGAAGGCTGAGGCTGCATCCTCGGAGATGGGCTGGAATGGGGGGGCTGAGACTGTGGTCGAGGAGAAGGGACAGGCTGGGGAGAGCGCACTTGATTGGAGAGAGAATTAGGGATTTGTTGACCTTGTAGGTGTGGGGACTGTGCCTGATTTGGGAGCATGTGCTGCTGTGGGCTCATAGGGTTGGGCTGAGCAGGAGATCCCATTTGTTGTTGAAGAAGTCGCTGCTGATAGGCCTGTAGACTGGCTCCTGCCTCAGCCCCCAGAGCCTGGGGAAGCTGACCCATTTGTCCCATATTTCCTTGCTGCATTTGCTGCATGTGATGCTGCATTCGCTGCTGCTGCTGCTGCTGCTGGGGTGGATAGCCAATTCCTTGGGGCTGCTGGAACTGGTTGTGGTTGGCCATTCCAGGGCCGATTCCTGGCCCTGCTCCCTGCTGTTGCATCATCTGCCGTCTTAAGATGTCTCTGAACTGTGAAGGCATGGTATTGTGATTCATGTTCATTTGCTGAGCTTGGGGACTCATGGCTCCCATGGGTGGTTGGAGCTGCTGCTGCTGCGGCTGCTGCTGGGGCAGGCCAGCTCTCTGGACACCTGCCTGCAGAGGATTCATGTTCTGCAAGGCTGGGTTGGAGTGGACACCTTGCTGGCCAGGCATGGTAGGTGGCTGCAGCCCTGGCTGTCCCTGGGGCATGCCAGGCTGTCCAGGGAGAGGCTGTGGATTAGGGTTGGCATACTTGGCAGCCCGCTGCTTGATGAATGCAGCCAACAGTTGGGGGTTGGCATGAAGGATACTAAGCACCTGTTGCTGCTGTAAGGGAGAACTGGGAGACCTGAGAGTCCGCAAAAGGTTTTGTAAGGCTTGTTGAGACACAGTGCCTGGCTTGAGAGGGCTCACACCCACTTGGCCCAATCCTGGTTGTGGAGCCATGTTCAAAGGCTGACCATGCTGTGCCACTGACATCATGGCTGGCCTTGGCATCCCTGACTGCATCTGCTGGGGCTGAGGCATTCCTCCTTGGGCCCAAGGCGGCTGTTGCTGCATTCCTGTGGGACCTATTCCTGGATCCAAATGCCCACCAGGACCTCTGGCCATAGGAGGTGGGTTCATGCCCATAGGGGCCATGGGTGCCATCTGGGGCATCTGGTGCTGGATTGGCCTTTGGAAAATCTGTACATGGGCCATCTGGCGCTGTGTCTCTGCTGCCCTCTGAATTTGCATTGCCATTTCTACTGCTGCAGGTGGAGGCCCTGGAAGGGGGGCCTGAGCAGTCTGAGGTGGGGTTGGTGGGGTCACTTGCCCTGCTGCCTTACCCTGGGACACAGGGCCAGTAGTCTGAGTCCTGGGTAAGTAGGGTGTCATGTTGTTGGGAGGAGTGGGCTGTGGTTGAGAGGTGGGCTGGGGCTGGGGTGTCTGTGGGGTGGCTGGCTGTTGGCCAGTAGGGGTAGTTGGAGTAGCAGGAGTAGGGGACGGCAGGCCCTGCTGCTGCCCCGCCACACCAGTTCGTTGCATGCTGGCCATCCTCCTGCGGAGCATCTGAGCCTGTTGGAGCCGGTGCTGTAGCTGTTGCTGCCTGAGTTTTTGCTTGATGTTGAGGCAGAATGGCACCGGGCACTTATTCTCCTGGCAGTGCTTGGCGTGATAGCAGCAGAGGGCAATAAGCTGTTTGCAAATGGGGCATCCACCATTGGTTTTCCGTTTGCAGCCTTTGGTGTGCTGCACAACCCTCTTCATCTTCTGGCAGGAAGGCAGGGAACAGTTGGCATTGCGGCACTGACAGGCATGCACCAGAGATTGGATGCAGCGCTGGATGCTCAGGCGGCGGGAGTCTCCTGGGCTCTGGGTAGCTGCAGCTTGCTGGTTATTGCTTTCATCATCCAAGCCGAGGCCTAGTTTCTCCATTTTGTGGTCATGATTTTTAGTGTTATAACAGGTGATGCACAGGTCATAATCCTGAAGGAGAAGAAAAAATATAGAAGATGCAGGTCAACTTTGCAAAACTGAAATAAAAGCTCCCTTTATAAAACACAACCAATCTCTTCAGATCTGTCCTTCCCAACAAGAGGGCAGAAGTTTGTAATACACATTGAAATCATAGCTCACACAATGGGGACCAGTGTGGCCTGTCCTATCCTTCCCACATGTAATGCCTACCTCACACACAGTGCAATGCCAGCGTGTCTCCACGTGGTGCTTGCACTCGTTGCAGGTGTAGACAAAGCGATCCTGACTCTGTGTATGGAGCTCCACCAGCATACACATGGTAGACCACTGGGCTCTTCGAAGTGAAGAGAATTCCAGGTGCTTGTCCCTTGCAAGGGTGAGGAATGCATCTCTACCATCCATCAGGTCACAGGGGATGAGAGGGTCAGGATCAACAATGGGAGGCAGGGAATTGGGAGCAGGACAAGCGATAAGGCGGATCACAAAGAAGACCTGCCAAAAGAAAAGCTCATTGTGATTTTGGAACTGCAATGTCACTGCAATGGAAAGGCACCAGAGGAAAAGAGAGGAGAGCACAGAGGGTTAGCTGAAGCCCTTCTCCATCCTTGTTCATTTTGAGACTTTAAAGATTTCACAACCATCAGTACGTGCCCTCTTCTGGTGTCTGAAGACAGCTACAGTGTACTTACATTTCAAATGCTATCCCAAAAGTCCCCTATACCCTCCCCTTGCCCTGCTCCCCTACCCACTCACTCCCACTTTTTGGCACTGGCCTTCCCCTGTACTGGGGCATATAGAGTTTGCTAGACCAAGGGGTCTCTCTTCCCAATGATGGCCGACTAGGCCATCTTCTGCTACATATGCAGCTAAAGACATGAGCTCTGGGGGCACTGGTTAATTCATATTGTTGTTCCACCTATAGGGTTGCAGACCTTTTCAGCTCCTTGGGTACTTTCTCTAGCTCCTCCATTGGGGGTCCTGTGTTCCATCCTATAGATGACTGTGAGCATCCACCTCTGTATTTGCCAGGCATTGGCAAAGCCTCACAGGAGAGAGCTATATCAGGGTCCTTTCAGCAAAATCTTGCTGACATATGCAATAGTGTCTGTGTTTGGTGGCTGATTATGGGATGGACCCCTGGGTGGGGCAGTCTCTGGGTGGTCCATTCTTTTGTCTTAGCTCTGAACCTTGTCTCTGCAACTCCTTCCATGGATATTTTATTCCCTATTCTAGGGAGGAATGAAGTATCCACGCCTTGGTCTTCCTTCTTGATTTTCTTGTGTTTTGGAAATTGTATCCTGGGTATTCTAGGTTTCTGGGCTAATATCCACTTATCAGTGGGTGCATATCAAGTGACTTCTTTTGTGATTGGGTTACCTCACTCAGGATGATATCCTTCAGATACATCCATTTCCCCAAGAATTTCATAAATAAATAAATAAATCTTAAAGAAACTCTTTAAAAATTTTTTTTCTAAAACTCAGGCCAGGTATACTGAGTGGCTCATACCTTTGATCACAGCACTGAGGAAGCAGAAGCAGGAGTTTGAGGCTAGCCTGGTCTATGAAGAAAGTTCCAGGACAGCCATGGCTGCTACATAAAGAAACACTATCTTGAAAAAAATAACCAGCCAGGCGTGGTGGCGCGCGCCTTTAATCCCAGCACTCGGGAGGCAGAGGCAGGCGGATTTCTGAGTTCGAGGCCAGCTTGGACTACAAAGTGAGTTCCAGGACAGCCAGGGCTACACAGAGAAACCCTGTCTTAAAAAAAAAAACCAACCAACCAAAACAAAACAAAACAAAAAAAGATGCAGTATGTAGCTTATCCTGAATCTAAGTACTAGAAAGTATACATTTATTCTAAGTGGAGACATTCTGCAAGACCTGTATAGAGGTCTGCTGTAAACAAACACATGCAACAAAATCATAATCAGTTTGGATGTTTTTCTCAGAAAACAAGCAAATGGCACACAAAGTCCACATACCTTTCATATATATATATGCATGTTCA
>NC_034606.1:46879264-46890867 GCF_900095145.1 Mus pahari | reverse complement strand
CACACACACACACACACACACACACACACACACACACACACACACACACACACACACACACACACAGAGGTTGTCGGAGCACTGGCTGCTCTTCCAGAGGACCTGGGCTCAATTCCCAGCACCTACATGGCAGCTCAGAACAGTCTGTAATTCAAATTTCAAATTCTAGTGGACCAGCCACTCTCATACAGACATAGGCCCAACACCAAGTGCACATAAAAATAAAAAAAACTGAGTCAAACCAATCACCATTAGCTCTTCAAACAGTATTATACTCTGAACATTGGGCAAGGCTATTAGTAATATTTCCTGCTAGTGGTATTCACTAGAATGCAGGAGGACCTTCCATGCCAGGGGCACAGGCATCTACCTAGCTTTGGTTATATCAGGGTGTTAGAACTAGAGGGGAACTAGGGGAAGGCTTTGAGTATTTGTACTTCCCTCACCACACTATCTTTTCTAGAGAGGCTGACTAACCTAATTACAAAAGTTAAGTCATCAGGCTTCTCACAACTGTTATTTAAGAAATTCCTTATGAAACTGTGTGGCGGCTCACGCCTTTACTTGGGAGGCAGAGGAATCTCTGGGAACCCTCAAAGTGATAACTAGGCCTGTTACAGTACAGAGAAACCACATCATGTAAAGCAAAATAAATAAATATAAAATAAAAAGAGGGCTGGTGAGATGGCTCAGCGGTTAAGAGCACTGACTACTCTTCCAGAGGTCCTGAGTTCAAATCCCAGCAACCACATGGTGGCTCACAACCATCTGCAATAGGATCTGAGGCCCTCTTCTGGTGTGTCTGAAGTCAGCTACAGTGTACTCATATATATAAAATAAATAAATCTTTTTTAAAAATAATTTAAAAAATAAAAAAATAAATAAAATAAAAAGAAACTATGATTTCATCTTAGAATAAATCTGAACTGTATTTAAGAAAAAAAACACATAGCTGGGCAGTGGTAGCGCACGCCTTTAATCCCAGCACTTGGGAGGCAGAGGCAGGAGGATTTCTAAATTTGAGGCCAGACCAATCTACAGAGTGAGTTCCAGGACAGCCAGAGCTACACATAGATACCTTGTCTCAAAAAACCAAAAAATACATAAAAAATTAAAAAACTCAACACCGCCCCCCTAAAACAAACAAACAAACAAACAAACAAAAAACCCCCACCAAAACAAAAAATCCCCACATGGGCTGGGGATGTAGCTGAACTCGGGTGCCTGGTCCTAGGCATGATTAGACTAGGCATGTAAGACTGTCCTCAGCTACACAGTAGGTGGAGACCAGCCACATCATAAAATGATCTCAAAAACAACAAAAGAACTATTACAAACTGGAATGAGAGTGGGGCTCTAAGTAACATAAAACATTTGAAGAGCAAATTTGAAAAAGTGTTGGAACATGCCGTCAATCTCAGAACTAGGAAGACAGAGGCAGGTGGACCTCTATGAATTCAAGGCCATGGGAGGGGGGGGTTTTGCAGAATAAGACCCTGTCTTAAAAACGTCAGAAACCAGGCTGGTGAGATGGTTCAGTGGGTAAGAGCACCTGACTGCTCTTCTGAAGATCCAGAGTTCAAATTCCAGCAACCACATGGTGGCTCATAACCATCCATAACATCTGACTCCCTCTTCTGGAGTGTCAGCTACAGTGTACTTACATATAATAAATAAATAAATCTTTAAAAAAAAAAAAAAAAAAAAAGTCAGAAACCCAAGCAAATGTATCAACAGGACTAGACAAACCATGCTTATAGTTTAAGACATAATGTAACACCATGTAAATTTAGAATAGCCTCATAGAACATTTTTCACAAGCAAACTCTATATGCATACTCTCTTCATCTCAGTCAACCCTCCTCCAGTCAAACCATTTCTTCCCTCTGAATTTCCAGCAACCTGGAGTTCTCATAATGCCAGCTGGGTGAGCAGCTTAGAACCCCGCCTGCCACATCCTTCCACCCTGGCAGCTGCCTCTCACCTCTTTATGCTTTTCCATGGTGGCATATAGTTTCTGAGAAAGGTCATTAGACACATTGGGCATACCAGGCTTCTTCTTATTACCCCTACTCAGGCTGCTCTTGTTTTTGCTGGTTTTCTTGTTATTCTTCTTCTTAGCATTTTTGCTGTCTCCTTTTGTTACCTGTAGGGCAGCACAGAGGAGAAATGAAAATGCTAGGTTATAGGACAGATCTGGAAATGAGAGTGAAGTAAAGACTCTCTTTGACTCTTGACTGAGAATTCTTTATTATTATTATTATTATTTTCTGCAGCTACTCATCACTCACAATTTTCCTTGCATCAAATGTTTAACTATTCTTTTTTGTGTATCTGTGTAGCTTGATGAATGTATGCCGTCTGTGTGCAGGCCCTCTCTGATTCCAAAACTGGAGTTAGAGAGTTAAGAGATGTTTGCTTTGGGTACAAGGAACAGAACTGAACTGGGTTCCTCTGGAAGAACAGCAAGTACTCTGGAGCCTTTCTAAGTTGCCTGCCAACAAAGACCCCAAGCTTCACTATGGAAATGAAAGCTTGTAAACTTGTATTTTTAGAAGAAGCCTCAATTTGCTGGGTGCTGGGGGCCTATGAACTTAATCCCAGCACTCAAGAAAAACAGAGGCTGGCAGGATCTCTGAGTTAAAGGCCAGGAAAGCCAGAGTACACAGGGAAATGGTCTTTAGAAAACAAAACCATAAACAAGAAGAAAAATCAGAAAGAAGAGCCCCAGTGTGCAGAAGCCATTGACACAAGAGGTCAGATACAGACAGATACAGAGCGGCTCCATGGTCGGAGACCGAGGAAAGGAAGAGGGAAACCAGCAAGCTGCCAAACACAATCACCTATCCAGTCAAGAAGTTAACCAAAGGGTAAATATGGTAAATAAAGGGGGTGAAGGTAGGGGTGGGGAGGGATGGGGGGAAGGAGAAAGAGAGAGAACTTGAGATTCCGGATGGTTACTGCCATGCTTGACTTAAAAGGTGCTGGAGCCCAAACTTATTCATCTAGGGCCCTTGTGTTTGTGCACACCATGGCACACACCTGAAGAGGTCAAAGGACAACTTATGGGAGCTTATTCTCTGCTTCAACCATGTGGGTTTAGGGAAGGAATTCTGGGTTTGGTGGCCAAGTACTCCAGCCTTTTTATTTTTAACTTCTTTTTGGACAAGGTTTCACTATATAGAAGTCTGGCCTTGGAACTCAACATGTATCTGCCTACTTCTGCCTCTTTCTTGAGTGCTGAAATAAAAAGGTGTGTGTCACTTTGCCTAACCTGCCCCAACTTTATTAAGTTGAAATCCAGAGAACAATCAAGATGTGTCTGGTCAGTAACTGACCAGGATACTATGAAGGAGACAAGTTAACTCTGTTCCAGGCTTGTATCTGCCTGTGATCCTCAGCACTTCTGGAAAAATACACTAGAGAGCATATGTAGTGAGCAAAGACTGTAGCTATAATTTGGCCTACTAGATGTATTTTTTTGGTACAGTTTTCCAGGAACTTATATTACTCAGTGTCCAGGATACTACTTAGAAACACAGAACTCTTCGTTCTAAGATAATTTGCCTGCTATGCAGCCAAGGTTAGCCTTGAAGTCTGTGACCCTAAGTGCTAAAATTAAGCCCATTACACTTAGCAGAATTTAAATTTCTCTTTCACACCAAATTGAAAGTGTAAACTCCTTTCTGTATTGTCAGTGAGGTGTCAAGGTAGACACTGCAGACACAGAAAGCCCTTACATCAGTACTCTCGTTGCTGGTGTTCTCTTCCCGTTTCCTCTCTTCTTCTTCTTGTTCAAGCTCCTTGATGCTTTCTTCCAGAACATTGGGCCAGAAATCACCTTCAAAGTAGGGTAGTTCCTTTGCACTTGTCAATCGATCTTCAGTAGCTTGTTTTAAAATATCCTGTAAAAAAAAATCCCCATGATTAGATTTTTTTCTTTTATATAGGTTTATTTATTTATATCTGTAAGTACACTGTAGCTCTCTTCAGACACCAGAAGAGAGCATCAGATCCTCCCATTACAGATGGTTGTAAGCTACTGTTTGGTTGCTGTGAATTGAACTCAGGACCTCTGAACTCAGGACCTCTGGAAGAGCAGTCAGTGTTCTTAAACACTGAGCCATCTCTCCAGTCCCTGACTAGGAATTTCTATGCTTTTCTTTTAAAATTTCTATTTATTTTTTCAGACAGGGTTTTTCTGTGTATAGCCCTGGCTTTCCTGGAACTCTATAGACCAGACTGGTCTCAAACTCACAGAGACCTGCCTGCCTCTGCCTCCCAAGAGCTGGGACTGAAGGTGTGCACATGCACAACCATCAGGCTGGCTTTGTTTTTAAAAAGCTTTCACTGTATGACAAACATGAAAATGTTCTCTAGGGCACAGACCAGATTTAGTCAGCATACTCATAACAATTTATTTCCTTCTTTCTTTTAGAGAAGGTATCACTATCTATCTACCCTTGGCTCACTATGTACAGAGCTCACTATGTAAAGCAGGCTGGTTGGTCTCCTCAGAACTCAAGAGATCCATCCACTCCAGTTTCCTGAATTCTGTTCTTTCTTTTTTGAGACAAAGTGTCCCTTAGCCCAGGATGGCCTGCAACTCCCTATATAAATGAGTGTGGCCTCAAACTCAGAGAACTACCTCCTTTTGCCTATCCACTTCTAGTAAAGACATGTACCACCATATCTTACTTATGACAGATTTAATTATTAAAAATTAGATTTATTATATTTTATATGTAACATGTTTGACCTGCGTGCACATGTGTGCTCACAGAGGCCCCTTCATTTAGAGTCAAGGATGGATGTGAGCGACCATCTGGGTGCTGGGAATCAAATCTGGGTCCAAGTGCTCTAAACTACTGATCTATTTCTCCAGACCCCCATGACACTTTTGAACTTTGAATTATCCTGCCTCAGTTTCCAAATTGAGATTATAGGCAAGCACTACTTTGCTCGTCTGTAAATCACCTAATACCCAACCTTTCTAAATTTGACATTTTATGTATTAAAAATAAACTTTAATCAACTAAAATAATTATAACAATTATAATTGTTCAGTTATAAGACTGAACAATACTTGTCAAGGGAAGGCAGAAAATAGGCTAGTACGTTTCTATGTTCCAACTGACCTTGTAGTCATGGACAATACGTTCTGATACAGCCTTGTCAAGCATCTTTTTGTACCATTCTTGCAGGCGCTTGGGCTTTGGTATCTTCTGATCAGGTGGATGGCAATGGAAGATATAGTCATCCCCTTCACTGGGTGGACAGGCCCAGATGTGCCCTGTTGTGTATCTAAAAACACAAAGAGAAGGACATCATTATATCATTTGTGTTAGAGGAAGCTAGTGTAGTACTCCTAGAGGAGTGGAGGCTACAGGTGCAAACCACTGCCCACAGTGCATGGTAAACAACAGGCAGAAGGACAAGGACACAGGTGCTTACTATCAACCAGACCCCAAACCAGATGTACTAAGAGTTCTCATACTACCACTTGTTTTCAAAGGCCACTGAGGAATGTTGTGAATTTCATTTACAGAGGGGCTTGGTTCTTGATACTAAAACCTCATGTCTGTATTTTAAGATCAAAAAAGGGAAGAAACCCAACCTAAAAATTAAGTGCAAGGTGAACTGCTACAAGTTAGGTGGCAAGTACTTTCCAGGATTTATGTACTTTAAAGGTAAGGACTACCTTCACATCCTAACCTATAAATGAACCTGTACGCTCCACGCCCAGGACTCTTGTATGCTGGGATTGTACATATCATATTCAGCCTGTTGTTAGTCTTTACACACAATTATAAAAGGATCAAGAAAACATTTTTTTTCAAATGAATAATATCAATGGCTTCAACAAAACAGAACTGAAGAATTCGTTTATTAGTTAAAGCATGGTGATATCATCTTCATATCACAGAAGATCTAACAAACTGAGGTCATGGCTCCACTGTATCATAACCAACATGAGAAAGCAAATATATATAATTATACATTTTCTTATTTATTTATTTATTTTTCATTTTTTCGAGACAGGGTCTCTCTGTATAGCCCTGGCTGATCTGGAACTCACTCTGTAGACTAGGCAGGCCTCGAACTCAGAAATCCACCTGCCTCTGCCTCCTGAATGCTAGGATCAAAGGCATGCACCACCACGCCTGGCAATTATACATTTTCTACAACATATCATTTTTAATAAGCTTACCCTAATTTCTTGACATACTCCAAATATCCAATTAGAATTTCATGATAGACTGCAGTCCGCAAGCATTTAGGACGGAAGAAATGAACACTATCGAGGTAAGATATGTATACTCTCCTATATCAAAAACAAGGAAAGAAAAATGTTTCATCAAGTATTAAATTATTATTTATATGGCTAAAGACATCAACATTCCTTCCTGTGCTCTTGTTACTTGTAATTATCACAGGGAAATCCAAGGTGTGACTATGGGGACCTGGGTCAGCCTTGGCTTCCATGTAGGACTGACCTGGCACACGCTTTACTCACCAACCTGTTTCTGCCAGTGTGCTTTTCTACCAGTTATTACCAGGAACCCAATCCCCTTGCCATTCCCTCTCCCACAACATGAGAAGCTGGTCACATTGAGTCCTACCTCTGGTTGGGAGGGGGGCAGTCAGAGCCATACTCTTGAACATGCATGCCAAAGAAACACAAGTCAACACCATCAATTTCTTCAAAGGCAAACAGGGCCTTTGTTCGGTAAGGAAAAGATTCTGCCATCTCTCCACTATCTACAAACCTACAGATGAAAAGGAAATCACAAAAAAAAAAAAAAAAAAAAAAAAAAAGAAAAGGAAATCACCAATCATTCAGGTTGAAATCAACAATAACTGAGTGTGCACAATTGTGGATCTATTAAAAAAACGAAATAGACATCATTAGACACCTTGCTTTCATGCCTGGTTTCACTTCCACAGTTTTGTCAGAAGCATGAACAACCCGAACAGTGACCTCTCCTGATTCGGGGTGATTTTGTCGCCTCAGAAAGTCATTCACTCTATTCTCCAGAAAGGTCCCAAGTCTGGTAGATGGCAATCCTAGGAATATAAAAGTTACAAGTTACCAAAGTAAGGTCTTATGCACAATTCCTAATGTTAGAGGAGGAAGAACATTACTGTGGCTCAAATTTTACTGTCAATATTGAGGTTCAACTAACCTGATATATTTGTTTTTTTTGTTTTTGTTTTTGTTTTTTAACATAGTAAGGTAACTCTGATATCGTTTCCCTCAATACAAAGTGTCAGGTAAGGCCAGAAGGTGCCTTTAAATTAATTCTACAGTGATTCTAGTCAATCACTTTACACGTGCCCACATTGTCATGAGCCAAATCAGGAAGAAATAGAGGGAGAAAATGTATTAAAACTTCAGAGATTTTTTTTTTTAATAGTTCAATATTCAGTATGCTATAGGATTATTTTATTTTAGTTAAATCTCTTTTTCTCTTTTGAAAGAGGGGCTCACTATGTAGACGAGGCTGGGCTCAAACTCAAGATATCTGCCTGCCTCCTGAGGACAGAGCTTAGAGGTATGCACCACAACACTTGTTAAAATTGATTAATTTTGGTTATATAAACAATATATAAAAATTTAAAGACAGAGCAGGCTGGCTGCAAACTCAGAAATCTGCCAGCCTCTTTCTCCCCAGTGCTGGATTAAAGGCGTGTGCTACCACCGCCCAGCTATTTGTAATTATTTAAAGTAAGGTTTACCTCTAAGAATGAGACTTACTTTTAGCAGAAAACTTATTTTCTTTCCTAGTTCGTGCAGTTTTCTTTAAACAGCCATCACAGACAAACCTAAAATGTAAACCAGGATTTTGCTTATATAAACATAAAAATTAAAGCACCATGTAACAAAATCTATCATTCAAATCCAGGTAAACTCAAAAAAAACAACTTGGAACAAATTCCTAGTTATATAAAAGTTGGTATAACCAGTATACAGTCTTTAGAAGGCAGGTCTAGGATTTCTAACTGAGAGAAACAAGGTAACAACTGTTAATTCCAACTGAGAATGGGAGACAGAAGTTCAAAGAGATCCTGGGTAGCCAATGAGGGCATCTCTAATATACCTACTAACAAAAAAGAAGCCTTTGGCTTTTTCTTTAGACTTCTGTGCTACATGGTTATTATAATCCCTGAACCTGAGAGGGATGTGAGGAAGGGTTGGTCAAGGCTATATACAGATTACAAAGCAAGTTTGATGATAGATCCATGTTTCCTCACACCAACCACATAGCCATACCCACACAGATACACTAGGCACGTTCCCTAGTACTGAACTGTATGTGTATCCCTGGCTATTATCCCCAGGCTGGTCTTCAACTCCCAATTTTCCTGTGTCAGCTTTTGAAGTTAGAATACTGACATTAAATTCTATAATAAAACAACTTCTAATTAGAAAACAAAAACAAAATCAAAAAGCAAAAAAAAAATAATCAGGTGGTGGTAGTGGCGGCACACGCTTTCAATCCCAACACTGAGTTCAAGGCCAGCCTGGTCTACAAGAGAAATCCTATCTTAAAAACAAGTCTCTGGGTATGTGCCACTTATGTGTGAGTGCTTATGGATCCATTATAATAATGGTTACAAGTAGTTGTGAGCTGCTGACTTGAGGGCTGAGAACTGAACTCAGGGTCTCTGCAAGAGCCATTTGTTTCAGCCACAATACATTATCAATGATTGTCATTAATTAGCAGACTGATCTTAAATTCTGAATTGCAAGAATTTTAAGAAATTTCTTAAGCCTTTTAAACATGTTAACGTTATCAAGCATATCTCTTATACATAAAGGGGAATCCAACAGAAAACTGAACGACAGTCACTGACAATCACTTATTGGCATTTTTCCAAATGAATGATGCTATCTGTGGGTATTCCCCCCCCCCCCCCAGACAGGGTTTCTCTGTATATTCCTGGCTGTCCTGGAACTCACTTTGTAGACCAGGCTGGCCTCGAACTCAGAAACCCGCCTGCCTCTGCCTCCCGAGTGCTGGGATTAAAGGCGTGCACCACAACGCCCGGCTTTCTGTGGGTATTCTTAACTTTATTAAAAAAATTAGTCTAATAAGAAGAGCATTAGACAGTAAGGACACTCTACCCCATCATATAACTTGACTTTAACTTGTTTTCCTTGGGAAGAAAGATTAGCCCTTTAGCCAGGCAGTGGTGGCACATGCCTTAAATCCCAGAACTTGGGAGGCAGAGGCAAGTGGATCTCTGAGTTCCAGGACAGCCAGGGTTACATAGAAAAATATGGTCTCAAAAAAACCCAAAATGAAAAGTATCATTTCTGACGCTCATTTGAAATACTATGTGTCTGTAAGTTGCTGGTCCCCCAGCCTGGCCAAGAGTCATTAGGAAATCATTCCAATTAGGATGCCTAAGGAAGGACAACTAGGTATTCCTTGGCTTTATCCAATACCTGTTCCCTTTTAAGACTGTAGTCATCAGTAAACACTTTCAAACCAGGCAAATTCTGTTACAGCTAATACTGGCTTTAATATCAATATAACATTTGCTTCTTTTTATGGAGATAGACTTTATCTATCTATCTAAAAATAGATAAATGTATATGGGAATCTGCCTACCAAAGGCACGGATTATAGATGGGTAACACACCTATAGAGCGATTACAGAAGTTTTGAGTATCTTAACACTTAAGTAGCAAGTGCTTTATTCAGTGTGCCATCTCCTCAGCTGCTATTTATAGTTTAAAACTGGGTTTGTACTGATCCTTTTCCAATCCAAAGAAAAACAGTTTTGGCAGTGTTAGGATAAAACCCAGAGCCAAACTGTGACAGGTATGTGCTGTACAAATAAGCTAAATTCATCCCAAAAAAGATACTTAGAAGAACACTGCTTTGTCCAGGTACGGCAATGTACACATTTGATCCCAGCACTCAGGAGGTAGCATGTTCCTGGTCAGCCAGTGCTACATAGTGAGGCCCTAACAAAATCAGTAATTTTGAACATACAAAACAGTCATGGAAAAGAATGCTCATGGAAAGAAAATAAAACAGATCTGCTAATGTCTCCAGACTCACCCAGATGGCCAGATGATCTCGTGGTGAAGGACACAGATCTGGTGCATCTTTCTTCCACACTCTGTGCACTCAACAAACCTGGAAATGAACAGTATGAATTTTAAGATTCTGAAGCATCATTGACAAACATGTGCAATATCTCCTGTAAATTCTATCAAAAGACAACGTTCCCAAAGAGTTAAAAAATTAGCTTAGTGGAGGTTTTTCTGGCTTTTATGTTATAGGGAGGGCAAGTTTCAGAAGCAATAAAGCATAGCTATGTTACCAACAACCTAAAATTTCAATCCAGAAGGGCAACTCTCAATTCTGAGACCCGAGAGTCACCCTACCCATTTTCAGAGTTAGAAGAGGGAGCCTGTCCTCTTGAGTGCAGGAGGCTCAGAAAGCTGACAGGTAGGCTAAGGGAGTCCGAGGATGCACAAGAAATGCAGTGAGGAGAGCACCACACTGGGCAGAAGTAGTGTGCTGTTTGACAGGGAACATTAAATGAATGCTAACTTCAAGTGATAGCCTTAGGCCCTGTACCATTTATGATCGGCAGATGTTAGCCCAAGAACATTAAGTTATCTTGAAAAAAAGGGCAGAGAGTATACCAATAATTCATGGGAAACTACTTACAGTTCAGGATCCAGTGTGTCATTTTTTCTCTTGGAAAATTGTTCTTTATTTATTGTACTAAGGAAAGAAAATACACATAATGAGAAAACAAAAATAATGACTACCTGAATATACAATGCTCTTTGCACAAAATTTATTTTCTGTGACTATTTCTTGGGTCATAGAAAATGCAGTTGTATACAATGCAATGTTCTATAGTATGACACCGTAATTAACACACACACATCCTTTTAAAACAGGGTCATATGTAGCTATGGTTGGCCTTGAGCTCAGAGCTTACCTCCCTCTGCAGTGCAGATTAAATATGTTATATGTATAGTTCTATTTTGAAATCTGGTTCTATGTAGTGTCTAGTTTTTATAATCTGCTGTGAGTTTGAGGCCAGCCTGGTTTACATAGTGAGATATGTAGTTGAGATTCTGTCTTGAAAAACAAAACAAAAGCAAAAGAAGAATAGTTTTACTTGGGATTTGGGAGGCTGAGGATGGGGAACTGCCTGGAGTCTAGACTAGAGAGTAATACCCTACCTTTATCACTATTCCAAAAAGTACAAAGAAATCGAGGAGCTAGAGAAAGTACCCAAGGAGTTGTAGGGGGCTGCAACCCTGTAGGTGCAATAACAATATGAACTAACCAGTACCCCCTGTGCTCGAGTCTCTAGCTGCATATGTAGCAGAAGATGGCCTTGTCGGCCATCGTTGGGAAGAGAGGCCTCTTGGTCTTGTAAACTTTCTATGACCCAGCACAGGGGAAGGCCAGGGCCAAGTAGTGGGAGTGGGTGGGTAGGGGAGCAGGGGCGGGGGTGGGGTTTAGGGAACTTTCGGGATAGCATTTGAAATGTAAATAAAGAAAATAATAATAATAAAAAAATGTTAAAAAAAAATAAAAAAATAAAAACTCAAAAATACA
>NC_034606.1:46875895-46879214 GCF_900095145.1 Mus pahari | reverse complement strand
AAAAAAAAAAAAAAAAAGTATAAAGAAATCAACCAGAGGACAGGTAGCTATGGTGGTGTGCACCTCTAATCCCAGTGTTGAGAGGTAAGAAGATCTGAAATTGCAGACCAACCTGGGCTACACAGTGAGATCCTACAGGGATAGGGGAAAAACTCACATACAAAAAGCCACCCCTCTGTATTTGAGGGAAGTTCGGTTTTAGGAACAAGTCCTGTTTTGGGGTTTTTTTATTTTTTGGTTTATTTTGAGACAGGATTTCTCTGTATAGCTCTGGCTGCCCTGGAACTCACTCTGTAGACCAGGCTGGTCTCTAGCTCAGAAATCCACCTGTCTCTGCCTCCCAAGTGCTGGGATTAAAGACATGTGCCACCACTGCCTGGTGCACGCTTTAGGTTCTTGTAGTTACCTCAGACTAATGCTATCACTTCCCATACTGCCCAGGACCCCCAACTCCCCTATAAAACTAATTTAAAAGCATATCTTACATAATAAATAAAAGTCTCAAGATTCATTCAAATTCCTGTTTGTCCTAAGACCTTGACAGAAGACCCAAAGACCGAGAGTATCCAGAATGACATGGGAACTTTTAAAAAATTTAGTCTCTTAGGCTCATTATAGACTTGCAGAGCCAGGAAGGGAATTCTATACTTTCTAATATCAGAGCCTTACTGATGTAAAGTTTAGAATACCTAACAGGCCACTCTGTCGTTCCAAGGGTAACGACTGACTTTCCTTTCCATAGCAAGAAAGCCTTCCCTAGTGTGTACTTCTCTGGTTCTGCTAAGAGTCAAAATATCTCTTTGTAGGTCCTTAGCATCTGTTCTCCCACACAGGCACCCAGAGCCTACTATACTGTATTTCAACAGCAACTGAAAGGGAAAGTGTTGTTGTATAAAATAAACTACTAAGTTCTAGGCAGGCTTACTTAAAGCCTACTAACTGGAGATATTCTGTTAACCTACAAGGGCATTATGAGCACAACCTCATTCAAACTCAATATACTTAATAATGAAATGCTTTTGTACAAAATTTCAATTTTTAGAAGAGAAGCTATACTTTTATAACTACTTATTATTATGACTAAGATGACTCTCCAACGCTTAGATATTTTAGTATATTTGTTAAGAGAATGTAGGCTAACCAGTTGAGTAGCCAGAGATAAAAGTACAGGTACCTCTATGTGAGAAGACAACTGAGACTATCTAATTTAATTTACCTCAAAATCATTTGTATTTAAACAGTAACCTGTGATTGGAGGAATACAGTATTGGACAGACAACAGTATAAGACCACGTCCACATGCCTGAGAACAATCCTGTGAGAATGGAGAAATAAAAGAGCAGATTCAAAATGATGTAGTTACTTACGTTTGAGGTTGGGAAGGGTCATCACCCAAAGAAACGCTCTCCCCTTGGATTTCATTGAAACACTTCTCACAGAAATGATACCTGTCGGCAAGAAGGCCATACTGGGGTGAACTGTTCCGTTCACACAACACAGCCCAAGCCAAGCAACGAAGCCACCAATCACAGCAGGCCAAGGAGGGGAACGGGAGCAGAGAGCAGTTCATCAACGGCGACAAGGACATTCAATGATGCAGATTTATGGGACCCACAGTTTGGGTTTGTTTTGTTTTTTTTGATTGTTTTGTTTTTTGTTTGTTTTTGCAATCAAAGCCAAGCGCAGACAACGACAAGCATGAGGGAGGAAAAAAAAAACAAAACAAACGAAGAAATGAGGGATTGCAAGACAACAAAAAACAAAAGCAAGACAAGACAACACAAAGCAGAAAGCCAAGGCAAAGCACATATTAGCATTAAATATTTCAATGGGATCACAGGTAGCAAATGATTACACCAAATAAAAAAGACCTTTCACTTAGACCCAGACTGCTTGATTTTCACTAAACAGTGCTGCTGCCGCCACCACCACACACACGCACACAGTGTGTGTGTGTGTATATATATATATATATATATATATATATATATATATATATATATATATGGTGTGCACTGCCACCACCATGCAAGATTTATTTACTTAATGTATGTAAACGTTCTGTTCTCATGCAAACCAGAAGATGGAAATGACTGCATTACAAATGGTTGTGAGCCACCATGAGGTTGCTGAGAATTGAACCTAGGAAGAGCAGCCAGTGCTCTTAACCTCTGAGCCAGTGTTGGCAGCATTAAACAGGCCAGGGCAATCACTGCTTAGATGTGCAGGTCTGTTGCAGAGATCCAAGAACAAACACTAGATGATCTCAATGAAGCATGATAACTACCAATAAGAGATTAATTATACACAATAAAGAGATTAGTGTATACAATTTTGAGATTACAGCTACTGGGTAAGTGAATAATAAGGCAGAGAACACTGGATACCTATGTTTACATAGAGTTAAAACAATGTGTGTGTATATATTTTTTCATATTTTTTTTTCTTTTTTTTAAGACAGAGTCTCATGCCATCTAGGCTGGCCTCAAATTTACTTATATAGCCAGCTAAGTACAACTTTGAAGTGATCCCAGAACCTTCTCTACCCTTCCAGGACTTGGATTACAGCTTTGAACCACTATAATCCATATGCAAGGTGCTAGGCTCAAACCCAGGGCTTCATGGATGCCGGGCAAGTGCTCTACAAATTAGCTAGACCTCAGCTCTGGGAGATTGCTTTGTTTTTAATTTGCCTGACACAAACAAAGTAAATACTCTGGAAAGCTTTTTAATCATAATCCAAGAATAAGAAATTAGAGGTTTTGTTTTTTTTTTTTTTTGAAAACTAGAAAAAAACTATAGTAAAGAATGTATGTAATTCGTATGTTTTCAAGCAGGTAACATGAACCACAATGTGTGTGCGTGTGTACCCACACTCGAGAGTGTGCACACATGCGCCAATACATCTGGATTGCACGTAGGTCTACATACAAGGACACATGGACCATGGTCCATACATGGTTGAGCTTACCTGTTCTGGTAACTGTAGTAAGTAGCATCACGGGGGATTGTGCATAACTGTTTCCCATAGCAACATAGAGTCTGTGGAGAAAACTCCAACTGCAAAAGAAAGTATTTATTTAAGAGTGCAAAGACCTGGTCCAAGGCAGAATAATGACAAAGGCAGACCACAGACAAGCCAGCGCCAACTCAGCGCTCACTCAGATCAATCACAGTCAGCCATGACAACTTTTAAAAACCACCAGCAGCTGGGCGTGGGGCGCAGGCCTTTAATCCCAGCACTTGGGAGGCAGAGGCAGGCGGATTTCTGAGTTTAAGGCCAGCCTGGTCTACAAAGTAAGTTCCAGGACAGCCAGGG
>NC_034606.1:46870906-46875030 GCF_900095145.1 Mus pahari | reverse complement strand
AGAGAGAGAGAGAGAGAGAGAGAGAGAGAGAGAGAGAGAGACAGATCATACACATAAATATTCAGGGACTCATCTTTCTGCTGTGATCTATAGTTGTTCAGGTGATAATAAATTGTTGACTCAACAAGTGTACCTCTAACATACCAAAGAGATAAAAATAAATCTGTAACACATAAACATTTACACACTCTTGTAGTATCAGTGCATGAAGGCCAAGGCAGGATCTACAAGTTCAAGGATAATGTGAGGTATAAAGAAACTCTCTCAAAATCTTAACAAATAGGCAAAGCAGTACTTGTACACCAATCTTCACAGCAGTCGTATTCTCAATAGCCCCAAACTGGAAATAACCAAATACTTCTCAATTAAATACATACACAAAATGCAGTAATATCAACATAACTGAATACTAAATGATTTAAAGGAAGCACTGGGTGACACAGTCACATAAAATGGAAGAACCTCAAAGGTTGTACTGGTAACTAGGGGTCAGTGCAAAGCACTTGCTAAGCTTTCATTCTACACTGAGTGTGATGCCAAACTAGAAAAATCCAGGAGTTAGGCGGCCCTAAGGCTGGGAAAGTAAGAGAGCCACAACTAGCAATTTTAATGGACGTGGGGTTTATTGGGGGAGGTTATGAAAATGAAAACCATGGTGATAGCTGTATAACAATGAAAATGCTAAAACTTGTACACTGTACACAGGGTAACTTCTGTAACACCAATCATGTTAATAAAGCTGTTTCTCTATCTAAAAGGAAATAGAAAAATACCAAATACTTACAGGGATTCCTAGAAGCTGTGGGTCCACAGGCTGACGAAAGGGAAGAGATTCTGGGTCCTGCCGGTAAAGTGCCTCCAATGTTGGCATCAGAGCCTGGCGTAATTCTTCTGGTTTGAAAACTTTAGAGAGAGTCCATTGAAATCAATTACTGACTGAGCAAAGGGGTGTTAAAGACATGCATGTTTAAAGTTCTAAAAGCACCTGAAGTATCCTAGACACTGAGGTGGCATGGTCCTCAGAGAACCCTAAGGGCTCACTTTCTATTTTTAATTCCCACTCTGATTTAACTACTTGCTGTAAAACAACAGAGGTGTTCTATCCCTTATAGATGAGTTACTTTTCCTGCTGCAGGTTTATTGAGAATGAACTTGGCCAAATAGAAAAAGAAATCAAAGGCTCCTAAAAGCACAGAAAAGACTTCTCAAAGAAACAGTCCAAAAGCTGTGTGGAAAGAGGGGTTCTGTCAAGCGGGGCTGGCAATGTTCTCTTTGAACTGGTGTAGCAGCACATGGTGTAGCTGTCCTTCTAACACCAGGCACAATAATGCAGGGAGATGTTTGAGGTAAGGGTGTGGGAGATAGAGAGATTAAGGCCCTGTTATGGAATGCAAGCTATTAAGAGTTCAAGAAATAAGAGATCGATAATTTAAAAATTTTAAGTTAATTTATCTGTGAGCATTTTATGTACTTGTGCATGAATGAATTTGGAGTGTTCAAAGAACAATTTGCAGGAGTCAACACTCTTTCCAACATGGCTGCCCTGTGAGTATGTATGTCTGTGTCTCTCTCTGTGTTTGGAGACAAAGGGTCAACATTAGATGAGTGTTTTTATTTAGGTTAATAACCTTGTTTTCCACATTTAATACTTCATTTTTATCTATTTCTAGGTTTGTGTGAATTTATGTACTAAAGCCTGAAGACAAAAGTGGGTGTTCCAGACCCTGGAACTGGAGTTACAGGTAGGTAGGTAGAACCTACCCTGTGGTTGCTGTGAGTCCAATCTGAATACTTTGTAAAAGCAGTTAAGCACTCTTAACTCTCTTCATTCTCTATCCTCAACCCCTGCCAAATTGGAGTCTTAGTAGCATCAGGGCCTACACTCACTAACCAGCAAGTTCCAGGGATCCTCCTTGTCTCTACTTCACCAGTTGTCAAATTACAAGTGTACCACAGTGCTCAGCTATAAGACAGGGTCTCGCAGTCTACCTCAGCTTTAACTAGAATTTGCTATGTAGTAAACAAGGCTAGACTTGAATTCAGATTTTTCTGCCTCTGCCTCCCAAGCACTGGGATTAAAGATGTTCACACACCTGAAGTATGCACACAATTGGTGGGAAACAAACTCAGATCTTGAGTGTCTGTGGGACAAGCATTTTACCAAATGGAATACCTCTGGAGCCTTTACTTACTCTTCTTCTTCGACTGTCCAGGAGCCGGGGAGGACTGGGTAGCAGAGGTGTTTGGCTGGTCTTCTTCCTCTTTCACTTCAGTTTTTAACTCAGAGCCTCTCTCCTCCATTTCTGTAGGTTCTACTTTAACATCCTCAGCTTTAGTCTGAAAGGCAAGACAGGAATTTTCAGTATTTTACAGACATACCCCTGGGAGTAAGTCCATTACCATCACCTTGTTTATTTACTATCTCACTCCTCCAATCTCCTTTCATAACAACCTCACCTCCTTTGTATCATCAGGTTGAGCATCTGCTGGTTCTGGTTGATCCACCTCCATTTTAGCCTCCATTTTCACTTCCTGTGAAGGCTGCTTCTCAGGAATATTCTGAGAATTCACTTCTGTGCTACTAGTAGATGGAGGGTTTGATACCTGGCCTTCAATGCTCACAGCAGGCTGAGAAAGCTACAGAGACAAAAAGAAAAGCACACAAAAGCTTGTCAGTTGCTCAGAGTTTGATTTTAAGCTACACAGCAGTGACCACTTGTGTTGGGAGCAGTATCACTGGACTCACTGGTGTCTCCTCTTACTCAGCTCATCTTAAGAATAAGGAGATATGAGCTGGGCGTGGTGGCGCATGCCTTTAATCTCAGCACTCGGGAGGCAGAGGCAGGCGGATTTTTGAGTTCAAGGCCCGCCTGGTCTACAAAGTGAGTTCCAGGACAGCCAGGGATACACAGAGAAACCCTGTCTCAAAAAACCAAAAAAAAAAAAAACCCCAAAAAACAAAAAAACAAAGAATAGGAAGAATGGGAACCCCCAATGCTGGTTGGTTGGTTTTACTTGAACAGCTACCAAGTTTTTGGTGTTAGTTCCAAAGAAGACTTCCTCAAAGACACTCAAAGTATTAAAAAAATGAAAATAGGGACAATATGATTCACTGGGTAAAGGCACCTGCTATCAAGTCTGACAACCTTAATTTGACCCCTGGTAGAAGAGGAGAACCAACTGCTACAGGTTGTCCTCTGACCTGTGTGATTACGTGTAATTAGACCCATAATGTTTTAGTGTAATTTCTCAGTACTGCAACTTAATCTGTTTCAAAATGTCTTTATGTAAATAAATTATATTGTGATGACATACTTTTTTACCCTAGAACATAGAATAAAGCAAAATGGGGGGCAAAACTAAACAAAACCATGAGAAAGAAAAACAAAAACATTGCAGGAGCTTAACTTATTCTACAGACACTCCAATACACAGCAACTTACCGGAGTGGAAGGCTGAGGAGGCAGCAATGGTGCGGTTGGGGTAGGAACAGAAGCTGCTGTGCTCTGCTGTGAGCGAGGCTGTTGCTGGGACTGGTCAGCAGAAGGAGCAGCAGGAAGTGAAGGCTGCACTGGGGGAGGCAGATGTGTTGGTGGTGTAGGTGTTTGTCTAGATGAGGGATGCAGAGATGGGGGCTGTGGTCCAGGTGGTATGGCGGGAGGTGTAGGAACAGGTGCTGGAATTGCTGTTGCTGGTGGTGGTTGAGTCCCTATGCTTGGGGGGGTATGATGAGGAGTAGGGGTTCGGCTAGGAACAGGAGAAGGTGAATTCTGATGAGCTTGTTGAGGCAGAGAAGGACAGTGAATATGGCTCCCTTGAGACCCTGGAGGCATTATAGGAGAGTTCACTGGGCAAGAAGAACTGGACATTTGTGCCTGTGAAAATGAAAAATATATGATATGACAAAGGCAGAACATATAGTACTTAGTACACATGGTGAGTATAAATAAAAAACAGCATCTAACATTTTTCATTCTGAGACAAGGTCTTGAGACCTGGCTAGCCTTAACTAAGAGAGGTCCATTCACCTGCTTCTGTCTCCAGAGCAAGGATTAAAAGTATGTATGGCAGCCGGGCGTGGTGGCACACGCCTTTAATCCCAGCACTCAGGAGGGAGAGGCAGG
>NC_034606.1:46857346-46870449 GCF_900095145.1 Mus pahari | reverse complement strand
AAAGTTCAGTGTTATCCTGAGCTACTAAGATTCATTCATATAGTACAATACACTTTCAATGCATATGCACATGCTAGATTTGATCCTTAATACTATTTAAAAAAAAAAAGTTTTTTTTTTTTTTTTTTTCGGGGGGGGGAGGTTAAAATGTCTAGCTTAATATTTGAAAACCACTACCTCTTGCTCAAGATACTCTAAGTACAAAACAGAGCAAGTGTGGTAAGGCAAACCTAGACTCCTAGCAGTTGGGAGGCTGAGCAGGAGTATATGACATTCAGGGCTATCCTAGGATACACAGTGAGGTTCAGACCAGCTTGAACCACATGAGATCTAGTCTCAAAACTCCAAATAAATATTTCTAAGAAGTAAAGATTTGTTCTCTGAGTTAAAGGCCAAGGTTAAATGGTGAGACCTGTTTTTGAACAGAAGAAAATATAGACTATTTCTATGCCACATTTCTCATGAAAATTGTTATTGGCAGGAAAGAACGTCTCTGCCTGTCAAGTCTGGAAATGTGCATACACTTCTCAGACACCACACAAAGGAGGAAGGAGAGAGTCATGTGCATACTGTTGTCCTGTATGAGTGCCCTATGTGCCTATATGTGCACACTAAGCATCATTTTAAATAAACATACTTGAGACACTGGTGCTTGACCGCTGGATGGAGCCAAAGGCATGTTTGTTACATTCATTCCTTGGGATGGAAACTGAGTCTGGGAGAGGAACTGGTTCTGGCCGGAAGCCTGCTGCATACGAGGTCCATAGCCCATAGCCTGCAAATAAACAAAAAGAAAAAAAGCACACCAAACCATAGGTCACCAACTGCTTCATTACAATTATTTCCCAACTGTAGTTAGCAAGCACTCTTGCCCTACTATCCAGATGTTTGCATGGAGAAAAATAAAAGACAATAGTTTGGATAAGAGCAGCATAGAATGTAAGTGAAAGAACTTGTGATCATGTAAAAACTAACAGTAACAGGCTTGCAAGTACCAGACACAACCTCAAGAAAGAAGAGGGTGAAGGGACACAGGGCGCCAAGATATCTACAACTCTGACAAGAAACAAAAAACTTTTCTCTTCTAAAACTGCCTTACGTGAGTCTAGAGCTTTAATAAAAGGAAATATGGAGAATAAGAAATGATGGTAATATGACTGAGAAACATCTCTGCATAGTCGTGGTCAAGTGAAAATCTGGTCTCCAGCTGGGGCACTATTATGAATTCTTTAGCAAGTACAGCCTTGTTGGACCAAATATGTCAGTAGGTGAGTTTATAGACACATTTGGATCACTGTCCTCCTTGTTTGTGGCTGAAATATAAGTTCTCAAGATTCGTGCTACTGTTGCCCATACCTTACATGCCATTATACATATCTAGTCCCAGAATCATATGCCAAAATAAAACTCTTCCTTAAGATGCTTTTTGCCATGGTATTTTACCATAGCAATAGGAATATACCTTCTACTTTCCCTCTACCTCATTTTGCTTTTAAAAAATTATCATTGCTACTTTATGATATATTTTATGTGTATGATTTATTTACACGTACATATGTATATCACACACATGCCAGGTAGTCATGGAAATCAGATGACGTTATCATAAACTCCAGATCTGTAGTTATGGATGTTGGTGAACTGCCATCTAACATCGCTGACACAATTGAGCCAGAACGCTATGCAAAAGCAACAACTTAGACTACCCAAGCAAATACCCAGGTCCTCCACTTCATTTTCTGAGACAAGGCCTCCCATCAAACCTGGAGTTCACATTTTAGGATAGGATGGATAGCCAGTGAGCTCTCAGAAATCTCCAGCTGTAGCACTGGAATTCAAAGTGTATGCCACCATAGCCTGGATTTTATGAGCTGATGTGATCTAGATTCAGTTGCTTATGCTTTCACTCCATCCTGCCAGCACAAATCAATTGTGTTGTATATTAATTTCTGCCCCTCCACGTCCTTCAGATTTTGTATTTAGCCAGGCATGATAGCACACACCTTTAATCCTAGCTCTCTGGAAGTGGGCAGTAACAGGATTTCTGACTTTGCAGTCAGACTGGTTTCCATGAAGAGTTCTAGGACAGTTAAGAGCTACGTAGTGAAAGCCTGGATGACTAACAACTAAAGTTACTCTCATCTATAAAATACAGTCTACTTAACTGGGATTGGAGGCTATTTTGTGGTGCTAAAGAGACAACCAAGTCTTCTACATGCTCTATCACTGAGATACATTCTAAGCTATACTATGTAATATTAAAGGTCAAATATGAGAAAATTACACTATTGAAAAAGGTCTCAGGTGGTCAACATGTGTCAGAAATAAAAGGCACTTGTAACTGAATCTTGACTTTGATCACTGGAACACACATAGAAGGACAGACATACTTTGTTTAATCTGTGCTCAGACTTCTGTATGAACATTGCAAGAACTAAAACATGTTCTGCTTAGACATTAGTGTTCCCTGAAGTTGTAACAAAGAAAAAAGACAATTTTTTTAAAGGGTAGAAAGGATAAAACTAACCGGATTGAGTGACCCAGACTGAGCCAATTGCCCGTGGTGCTGAAGAGGAGAGGGCTGCCGGGGTCCAATAGGAGGCTGTGGCATATTCATTTGCCCAAATTGATTCAAACCTGTGAATACATATAAAATATTATTATATTTCAATACTTTTGTTGAATTTAAGAACAAGATGTAAGTTGATATAAGATTCTGCTCATTCTCTCAGGACCAACAAAGTAATATTGATATTCTGAATCAATTTTTTTCAGTTACACCAGCTAAACAAGGGTATTATTTGTTGTATGTATGCATATACATATATATGTCTGTATGTGTTTGTTTTTCTAGATAGGATCTTACTATGCAACCCTGGCTGTCCTTGAACTCAAGAGATCTGCTTGTCTCTGCCTCCTCAGTGCACCACCACTGGGCATTTTTTGGTTTACTAGTTTCTTTGTGAGCTGCCATGTTGGCGTTCCTCTGGAACAGTAGACAGTGTACTTGTGCCAATTCTCTAGTCCAAAGCAAAGTATTATTGATAGTTTCTAAACTAAATTTTGCAACATGCTAAATTGTTTGTCACTTTAAATTTTTGAAAGAGAGTCTCACTTTGTAGTGCTGGCAAGCCTGAACTCACACTTGAACTTGTAAACATCCACATGACCCTGTCTCCCAAACGTTCACTGCCATTCTGGGTTTGTTTTTTTTTTTTTTGGTTTTTCGAGACAGGGTTTCTCTGTATAGCCCTGGCTGTCCTAGAACTCACTTTGTAGACAAGGCTGGCCTTGAACTCAGAAATCTGCCTGCCTCTGCCTCCCAAGTGCTGGGATTAAAGGTGTGAGCCACCGCGCCCGGCCAATGGATGCTTTCTTACTTACTGGATTCTACTCTTGGACCTGTCAGACAACCCAATTTCTCATTCTCCCTCTCTTGGTGGATTTTTACTACAAACAACTTTCAAATTTCCAAAGTAGTATATTTACTTGCTGCTGGGTTAAATCAGGAATTAAGGTGGCAAGCAATATTCTGTTCTACCTCAGACTCTTAAAAATCAACCATGTTAAAAATAAAAAATAATAATAATAAAAAAAAAATCAACCATGTATCTTTTTCAAACGTTACCAGGTTGTGGAGTCAACCGAGGCATCATGTGGTTCGGCACACTGCCACGGATCATAGACGGGTCAGGCACAGGACCATCTGGAGTGGAAAACACAAATAGTTAAATATCCTTTTGTTCCTTAAATACAACAAAATTGCATCAAGTATGATTAATAGCTTAAACAATCTCTAACTAGACAAGAATCTCAAGAAATGGCCTCCATATTATATATACTAGACCATTTTATGCTTCTTAAATATAAAACTTAATATGAGATTAAAACATTTAAGTTTGGTATCTTGTTAGATTATCTCTACATCTTCTAAACACTTTCAACCAGGTACAGAGTAGTGTGCTGGTCTAGTAAGACAGGTCTGTGAATAAAGGTACTTTCTTTTGAATCAGACAACCTGAGTCTGATACCCAGGATCCACAAGGCAGAAGTAGAGAAGTGACTATTGCAAATTGTCCTTCCAACCTCTGTGTGGTGTGTTCAAGTCAACCACCATCAGCAGTTTTTATTGTTCTGGGTAAGGTGGACTTAAATTTCTAACCAAGCACTTAGGAAGCTAAAAGAAGGATTACTGTGAGTTCAAGTCCAATTTGAGAACCAGTTCAAACAAATAAACAAACAAACAAGCAAGCAAGCAAGCAAGCAAGAGCTGCTTGCAGACCGTCCATTATACAGCCTGCCAGCCTTTTCTACTTCAAGAGTTTTCCTTCTGTTATTAGCCAAAAACATAAGCCTAAAGCACACTTTCCCGGGGTACTTTTAATTTCTACACTTATTTGCTGGAGCTCTTTCTCTACACTTTGGCCATGTCTTTGTTGCTGACCTCTGCTGAAAAGACATGGTTTCATTTGATCCTCTGTTCCATCCTCCTCTAGACAGCTGCTAAGATTAACATTTACTTGCCCTGTTGTTTTCCTCAACACAGATACTGATATCACATACTTTAGGCACCTTGTGCTAATCTTCCCAACTACTTCTTACTCTGAATTTTAGTACTTAGAATCTAGAAGTACGTCAATAAATAAATTAAATAATTGATAAGTCATTCATATATATATATATATATATATATACACACACACACATATACATATATATATATATACACACACATACACACATACATACACACACACACACACATACACACACATATATATATATACATATATGAACGATTATGTAAGGTCAAGAATGGTATTAAATCAGAAATGGAAGTTAATACATATTATAAAATTTTTGAATTGTCTTTAGCCTTGTAATATACAGTAAAATGTTACTGTAATGTGAAGCTGTTTATACTAAAGTATATGGCTAGGTATAGTGGTACACATCTTTATCCCAGCACTTGGGAGGCAGAAGCTCAGAGATAGCCTGCTCTACACAGTGAGACCTCATGTAGTGGTCTGAATTAAAACAGCCCCAATAGGCTCATATTTAAATACTTTGGCTTCCAGTGAGTGGAGGTATTTGGGAAGGAGTAGGAAGTATGGCCTTTATAGAATGAGCATAGTCCTTGAAGAAAGTATGTCACTAGCTTTGAGCATTCATTTCCCCAGTTATGTGCTTTCTTTTATAAGAGTTTTCTTGATCTTGGTCATATCATCTCTTATAGCAAAAGAACACTAAGACACCCTGTCTCAAAAAAACTAAAAACAAAACAAAAACCAAACCAAACTATCAACCAAAGAAACAAAACAAAACAACAACAAAACTGCTTGGATAATGAAATGCAAATAGTGAAATTTCGAGTGAGCCCTGAAGATGGTTGGTATACCAAACCTACTGGCTACCTGTCAATTATAAGACAGTGGATGCTGGAGAAAGCCAATGGAAATATGGAAGCTGCTATTTTGTACTTGGAAGGCTCCCTTGAGCAGTAAAAATAATTGTAGGTTATCAATTTATGCCAATTATCATATTCATAAATGTTCTATTTTTCCACTCATTATTAAAAGTGGATGTATTAGTTTCTTATACTACATATAATAAAAAGTACTTACTGGTAGTCATTCCTGTTGGTTGCGGCCCCATGTTAGGTCCAGTATTCATAGGCCCTGGAACCATGCCAGGACCACTTGGTAGCATGTTCTGTTTCTGTAGTCTAGTCCTCCGTTTCTCTTCTAGTTCCTTCTGGATCTTATAGATCTTCTCGGCTAAGAGGTGATAGTATTCAGCCTTGAAGAAATTTTAAGTAAAAAGGAGAAAAGAGAAATTGAGTAACAGAAAAAATGAACTAAGCAAATATTGGTTCATTTAAACGATAGGAAAAAACTAAAGCTGGCTGTAGAGGCAGAGGCAGGCAGATCTAGGTTTCAGTATAGCATGGTTTGCAGAACAAGTCTCAGGACAGCCAGGGCTACACAGAGAACCCTGTCTTGAAAAAAACTAAAAACCAAAAAACAACAACAAAAAGCCATTAATAAATGAGCTCATACTTATAATGTGTGATTAATAATTTTACTATGAGCTTACAAAATAAAACTTTAAGAAATATATTCACAAAATAAAAACTGGCAATTTATAGGATAAAAAATAGCCTACATTTTAGCACCAATTTTAAAAGGTTCAACTTCTCCGGGCGGTGGTGACACACACCTTTAATCACAGCACTTGGGAGGCAGAGGCAGGCAATTTCTGAGTTCCAGGCCAGCCTGGTCTACAAAGTGAGTTCCAGGACAGCCAGACACACACATAGAAACCCTGTCTCAAAAAAAAAAAAAAAAAAAAAAAAAAAAAAAAAAACCTTAATATCTTCATTCAAAACAATCTTGAAAAAACAAAAACAAAAATACAAAAACAACACAAAAAAAGTTCAACTTCATACAGAGAAAATACTGCTTGACATAAAACATCAAGGAATTGACTTATTCACCCCATATTATAGAAAACAGCACAGAACTATTAACAGTACAACGACTTTTCAAGGTAAGTCACACATAAATAATGCATGTTAAGAAAAGGTAAGCTACAAATGGAAGCACTAGGACGGCAGGGGCAGATCTGTGTTTGAGGTCAACCTGATCTACAGAGTCAGTTGCAGGATAGCTAACAAACATGGGGAAGGATAAAGTGAGAGTGATGAGAGAGTGAATGAGAATAAAAACGGTAAGACAATTGACATGCACTTAAAGACACACTTTGTTGGCTAAGCTCAGTAACGACACATGAAATCTTATTAGCACCTGTGAGTCAGAGTCAGGAGGACCAGAAATTTTTACATGGGAACTTGTCTCAAATCGATAAACTACTTTTTTATTGTATCTGTTCAATACTGGGAAGGTGGGTCAGTAAAGCTAAAGGTAAAACTAAAGAAAAGAGAATCCTCCTAAGAAAACCAACGTCGTCATGTTATAGAAGACAACTAAATTTATGTTTTTGTTTTTCTGAGACAGGTTCTCACGATGTGGCCTCAAACTCATACAGATCCTCATACCTGGGCGGACAGAGTACTGAGATTAAAAGAGTATGTTACCATGCCTTACCAAGACAAGTAATATAAAACTCAATAGTCCTACTTCAGAAAAGAAAAAAATATTATGTGCTCACTCTATTGTTTGCAGATTCATACATGTCCCCTTCCACCTTACGAGCATATGCAACAAGGTTTTCCATCCGTCGGTCTTTTAAAGCAGCAGGATCCGGAGTGGGAAATATGGCTTGAACACTAGAACATAAAATAGAACCACTGTACTAACATGTCAGCTTTACCCAAATTCACAAGACAAAACCACACAATATGGTAACATTTTCCTTAACCAGCATGGACACAGTTCATTCATAAAATATAAAATTATTTTTTTGGCTAGGTGATGGTGGCCCACACCTTTACATAGCACTTGAGAGGAAGAGGCAGGTGGACCTTTGAATTCCAGCCCAGCCTGGTTCTACAGAGTGAGTTCCAGGACATCCTAGAAACCCTGTCTCAAAAACAAAAACACATAAACCAAAAAACAAAGAACTTAATTTGAAGTTGTTCATTCCTGAAGTCTAATCTTTACGTGTTTTACATGCATGGCTGTCTGTGCACCACGTGTGTACAAGGCCAACAGAGGTCAGAAGATCAGAAAGGGGATTAGAGATACCACGACTGCAGTTACATACAGCTGTGACCTATCATGTGGTTGGGCTGGATTAGACTTGGTTCCTTGGCATAGCAGCCAGAATTCTTAAATAAGTCACCTCCTCTAGGCTTACAAATACTCTTATTTTTCAAAATTCAGCAACAGAATAATGTATGCCCAGTTTTACTCTTCTCTAATGGTATCCCTAATTTTGAACATATTTTTCTTTTTTTGGAGATAGGGTTTCTCTGTATAGCCCTGGCTGTCCTTCAACTCTTCTGTACAAAATGCTGGCATTAAATTCAGCGATCTGCCTATCTCTACCTCCTAAGTGCTAGGATTAAAGGTGTAGGGCATCACAAACCTGGAACATTCTCTTAAAGAAAGATTAATATTGCAATATTAAAAAACTTATGAGCTGGGCATAGCGGCACACACTCTCGTCAGATCTTTTTTTTTTTTTTTTCTTTTTTTTTCCTTTTTGGTTTTTCAAGACAGGGTTTCTCTGTGTAGCCCTGGCTGTCCTGGAACTCACTCTAGACCAGGCTGGCCTTGAACTCAGAAATCCTCCTGCCTCTGCCTCCCAAGTTGGGCGTCAGATCTCGTTACGGATGGTTATGAGCCACCATGTGGTTGCTGGGATTTGAACTCCGGACCTTCAGAAGAGCAGTCGGGTGCTCTTACCCACTGAGCCATCTCATCAGCCCTCTGGTTCTTTTAAATGTATTTTCCTTATTAAAACAAAACCCTAAGCCGGGCGTGGTGGCGCACGCCTTTAATCCCAGCACTNCCCCCCCCCCAAAAAAAAACCAAAAAAACAAAACCCTGGAAATTCAATGGAGCAACAGGGACATCAACTCACCCATAAAACTTTCAGCTCATGATTTATCCTGTCTACAAGAAATGGAGGGATACAAGATGGAGGAGAAACAGAGAATGGTCAACTGATAACCAGTCCAACTGGTAGTCCATCCCATGGGAAAGCACCAATCCCTGACACTACTACTAAAACTCAGAGGGATGCAGAGACCCACAGCCAAACATCGGATAGAGTTTAGGGACTCTTATGGAAGAATAGGAGGAAAGATTGTGGTCCCTAAGGTGATAGGAACTCCACAGGAAGACCAACAGAATCAACTAACCTCAACCCTTGGGGCTCTTCAAAGAGACCGAATCACCAACCAAAGAGCATACAAGGGCTCCACCCCAACATATGTAGCAGATGTGCAGATGTTATTTGTCTGTGGAATACATTCTTCTACCAAGGTTGCCTTGTCTAGCCTCAGTACAAGAGGAAGTGCCTAGTACTGCAGAAACTTATGTATCAGGGTGAGGGGATACCCAGGAAGGACTCTACCCTGTCAGAGGAGGAAGAGAGGGGGAATGGAGCGAGTGGGAGGGGGGACCGAGGTGGGAGCAATTATTGGGATATAAAGTAAAGAGAAAGAGAGAGAAAACATCGCAATAACAACTCCCAATGTTTTAGAATTCATAAAGGAAGAACAAAGAAAAAAATGCAAATTTGCTACTGTAGAATTTTCCGATTGTAAACTTGGTTATGGTGGCCACCATCTTTAATCTCAGTAATCAGCAGGTAGATAGGCAGGAGAATCTCTAAATTCAAGGCTATCCTGGCCCACATATCCAGTTCAAAGACAACTAAGACTAAAAAGAGACCTTACCTCAAAATACACACACACACACACACACACACACACACACACACACACAAAACCCCCCACTAAGTAAAATATATGGCAACAGTAGTTTTTAAAAGACTTATTTTCATTTAAAAATGCGTGAGAAGGGCTAGAGATAGGGCTCAGTCATTAAGAGCACTGTCTGTACTTCTAGAGTTCAATTCCTAGCAACTACGTGGTCTCTCACAGTATCTGTGATGGGCTCTGATGCCCTTTTCTGATATGCAGGTTCTAAGTGAAGATAGAGTACTCATATACATAAAATAAATGAATCTAACCAACTGAGCCATACTGCCAGACCCAAAAAACAACTTGTTTGTTGTTCATGTGTGCAGTCTATGGAATTAGTGTGAAGGCCAGAGCACAGCACTCCTTCAGGAGTCAATTCTCCCCTCTCTACCAAGTGAGTCAGGAGGGAGGGGGGGGACTTGACAGCAAGAGCCTTTACCCACTGATCTGTCTCATAAGCATCAGATAAACAATTTAAAGTAAATTTAAAAGTAATAAAAATAATATAATTGATCTGGAATCTAGGCACATTAATTTATATGTTAATGAAAAATACTTTTAAAATAAAATTAAGAAAATTAAGAGAATAGATTTGAGAAGCCAGCCAGGCAGTGGTGGCACATGCCTCTAATCCCAGCACTTGGGAGGCAGAGGCAGGCGGATTTCTGAGTTCGAGTTCAGCCTGGTCTACAGAGTGAGTTCCAGGACAGCCAGAACTATACAGAGAAACTCTGTCAAAAAAAAAACAAAACAATACAATACAAATGATAAAAAAACAAATTAAGAAGCCAGGCATTATAGCATACATATGCACACAGCAACTCCAAGTACCCAGGAGGAGAAGAAAAGATGATCAGAAATTCAAGGTTAACCTGAGATATACAGAGACCCTCTCACAAACTGCTTCACCCCCAAACAAGAGAAAGATATAAAAAGTAAATTATCAACACTATCATCAGCCTGGCTATACAAAAATAGTAATATTCATTGCTAATATACCCAACACTTTGGGGACATTAATTTTTTAAAATAATTAAAAAAAAAAAATTATATGAGAACACTGTAGCTGTCTTCAGAAACACCAGAAGAGGGAATTAGGTCCCATAACAGCCAGGTTGTGACCCACCATGTGGTTGTGAAAATGGAACTCAGGACCTCTGGAAGAATGTTTAGAGCTCTTAATCTCTGAGCCATCTCTCCAGCCCCCTAGAAGCATTATTTTCATGAAAACCTTTTTCCCCAGAGACAGGGATACTCTATGTAGTGTACCTCAGCCTCCAAGTGCTGGGATTAAAGAGATTTCAACCACCGCCCAGCTAACACAGCTCTTAAGAATGATACATGCCACAGTCTTACTCACAGTTTATGAACAAGGTGGTTTCGAAGATCCTGAGTAATATCTTCATGCCACTGTTTTCGAATTCCAGTACTAGATGGCTGAGCTGCTGTTGGCAAAGGACCCAGGGAGGCCACACCAGCATTTTCACTCATCATCGGGCTTTAGAAATGAAAGAGAAAGTAGCTTTAGTGAAAAAGTATTGGAGACAGACTTCACTTAATTAGAGCTAACAGTAATTACTTTGATGAATGGAGACTGAGTTTATTTAAGGGGCATGTGTATGAGACTACACATTTTGTGTGTATGTGTGCGTGCGTGTGTGCACATACTTCAATAAAGAAAAGTGTTATATTTCCTTATGAAGGATGAGAGTGAATTCTTTATTTAAAAATCCAAGTTCTGTCACTAGGCTGTGTTGCCACTTGGAAACATGGTTAACTTTCACAAAAACCATTAAGCAGTAACTGAAAAGCACATTAGGAGAAACATTTTTTGAAAACCTCATACATGTGCACAATCCATTGATGATATCCATCTCTAAAGAATGCACTAGAGGTGCAACACTGCAACTCCCTGTTTCTTTGGCGGGGTATAGATTAAACCAAGTATGTGACTCAAATGTCAAGTAAGGCTATATATACATGGACATCCTGCTCATTCCTTTCCCAAAAGCTACCTGCAAATTAAGAAAACTAAATAAAACAAGGAATTCTTAAGAATTTGAAGGGACTCAGGGCACAAACTTACTTTTGAGAATTTATGGTTGAATGCAACATGGAGTCAGAAAGAAGATTCGGCGTCTGAACCCCTACACCTCCATTTACACCCATAGGACTAGCACCTAGGGCAAAACAAAGCAACAAAAGAAATAAAATAGCCACCACAAAATAATACCATAAACAAAGAAAACAATGCAATTAACAACACATAAAGACTAACACATGAAGTAAAAGAAGAGGCACAAAAGTTAGAAAAGACTCAACTGGTAAAGTGTTGGTATACAAGCATGCGGACAGAGTCCAAATCTCACACACATATATAAAACATGGCTGTGGTGATATCAAATGTCACCCTATTGCCAAAGGAATGATCTCCAGACCTTAATGGTTATCCAATCTAGCTAATGAGGAAGCTCCAGACTAATAAAGAAGTCAGAGACTCAAAAAATAAGGCAGAAAGTGAAATAGGAAAACACAGACTTTGTCTCAAAAAAAGGGGGAGGGGGCATGACATTTCTAATCCCAGCACTTAGAAAGCCAAGGCAAGCTGATCTCTTTAAGTCAGAGGTCAGCCTGGTCTACCAAAGTGAGTTCTAGGACAGTCAGAGTTACCCAGAGACCCTTTCTCAAAACAAAAACAAACAAACATTGAAGCTGGAAGGACAGTTCAGAGGTAAAAAGCACTTGCTGTTTTTGAAGAGGATCTGGGCTCAGTTCCTAAAGCTCACATGACAGCCCAAAACCATACAAATTTCCAATCAAAGAAAGTTAACAACCTCTTCTGATCACAGGCTCTACAGTGGTACAGTGGTGAACAGAAACGGACAAAATCCAGATAAATAAAAAATTAAAAAGCAAAAATCGGACTGGAGAACTTGATATGGAACACTTGTCATGCTAACAGGAGTTCTCTCCGAGGTCAGAGTCCATCACCTACGATGGAGTATGTACACTTGCAATGTCAGTGACGGGAAGGAAAAGACAGCACAGGCCCTGGGGCTCTGCAGGTAGTCAGCAGAGCATAAAGGACATGCTGAAGGTCCCAGTGAGAAACTATACAAAAAACAAGATAGGCTGGAGATATGGCTTAGTGTTAAAGACACATGCACTTATGGATAGAAACACATGGACACACATAAACATGGGTGGGGAGGCTAGAGCATGCTCGCCCCCCCCCCCACACACACACTCACAATTAAAAACAGTGCAAAGTAGGGGCTGGAGAGATGGCTCAGCAGTTAAGAGCATTCACTGGCGGCTCTTTCAGAGGCCCCAGGTTAAATTCCCAGCACCCACATGGTAACTCACAACTGTCTATAACCCCAGTTCCATAGATCTAACCCCTTCACACAGAAATATGCAAGCAAACACCGATGCACATAAAATAAAAATAAGATAATTTAAAAATACTGAAAGTAAAAACATCTTTAAAAACAAATCAGAGGTTGGAGAGCCTAAGAGCACTACCTACTCTACAATAGGATCTGGGTTTGATTACCAACACCCACATAATAGTTCCCAACATCGGTAACTTCAGTTCCAGGGTACTGCCACCTCACTTCTGGACTCTACACATGTAGTACAATGACATAAAGCAAGGAAAGAAAACAACCTCATATATATACAGACCTTGTCTGAAAACAACCAAAAA